>NW_017100271.1:512821-543575 GCF_001263275.1 Habropoda laboriosa | reverse complement strand
TTTTGCCAAAAAAGATCAACTTTAAACGTTTATAAAAAATTAAATAATTGAGATATCGAAAAAATCGAACGCTACATTGCAGGTAATACATTTTTGTAATATTTTTTCTTTTTAAAAATTGGAGAAAGAGGGATGAAAATTACATTTATATCCTCTGACAAAATTCAAATTTTTCATTCAGTAGTTACCTATATATAAAAAAATTCCCAAATTTCACTTATATTTAAACGCCTCAGGGTGGTATACCCCTTAAGGACCTCGTCGCTCAGACTCGTTTTCTCCTGTCAAACATGTGGATCAGGTGATGGATCTTCTTATTTAAGAAAAATATATACATTGGAATACGCATTGTCTTACTGGACCCACTCTTATACGACGCGTAGAAGAACATGAATACCCCGCTCTACTAGACGGGGAAAATCGATATCGATCGATGTTCTTATTGGAAAAATCCCTAGGACCAGGATCGCCCTCTAGTATACTCTTTCGTCAATTGAAACGACCCCACAACATATGCATGCGTTTCACTTTGTATTATTGTCCAGAAGAAAGTTTTAGCTAGATAAAAAATGTGCGAAGTCCGTTCGGCGTCCCTCTTGGCGTCCATACGAATGCAATTAATCGAGCCATTTGTAAGAAAATCCTTGAGGTCCCTTGTGGGGGGTGAGTCGTCCTTTTGAGTTTCTCCCAGGCTTGCTTCGCGCGGGAAGCGTGCAAGGGTCGGCAGGACGACGCGTCCTCATTCTTCACAAGACCATCGAACGCCTACTTTTGGCGAACGAAGCTTAAACCACGCGGACACAGGCTTTGTAAAAATGCACAATTGCAAGAATATAGAAGCGATCGCATAATTTTGCACCAACCCTACTTTCCGCTCGGGGTATTTCTAACACATCTGACACAATTGTTTAAAATTACGGGTAAGCAACGCCGTTAGTTACTCATCATGATTGCGTCTTCTACGGAATTCGCAGGAAACGCTTGGAAGCATCGCATGTGTGTTACGTGATATTTAATTCTTGAAACAAACGAACGAGGTAAGTGAACATAAAAGGAGTAACAAAGCGTTCGCTTGCATGCCTGCCCATCGCTCGGTTTTCGTTTTATCATATCAGACGAGTCCTAGTTTCCCAACAATCATCAGGAAATTGAAGTAAATAGCGGAGTTCATGGTTCGCACCCGTGTAACGGAATCCGATATGACGCACCGTGGAAACCCGATGATGCGGTACCGGAGAAATTAATCCGAGCATGGTTGGAGCGGTAACTATGCCGTGTGTGCGGCATACCCGTATCCCTCGCCGAGGGCGACTCGTATGTCGTGACTATTCTCGCCCACACGTTTATAAATCCCCTCGCGGTCGATCCTCCTCTCCACCCTCCTGGCTGCTATCTCTTCTCTTCACCGGAACGACGCCGGCTCTACCCTGCCTTTCATACTGTGTACCTCGTTTCATCTCCTCCTCTCTTTAATCTCCGTTCCTCCCTTCGTTCGCTGCAATTCGCGGGTGGAGCATTCATCCTAGTTAGAGCATACCACTAGGTAGTCCTATTATATCTGAAGTAATTTGAATTTAACGGCTGCAAGACACCGACATTGTGCGTATATACGCGCGATAGCTTGTTCTTCCGCTGTCCATTACGGTATCCCTCCACCTTTTCGCTTTCCTTCCCTCTGTTTTTGCTTGTCCTCCACGAAGGAATACATTGCTCACGCACGTGTTTTTGCGTGGTCACTCATTCTCATTGTCAGTGTCAACTAGGGTCCACGTAATTTCCTTCAGTTTGCCCCAAGTATTCCTCCATTTCATGTCATTCTTCATTAATGTACGTTCAGATCTGTTACACTATTTCGTGGTGTTCGTTGTTGCAAAAAAATTTTCCTAGGAAGCTGCAGAAAACAGAATGGTTTTGGATGTATTTGGCAGAGGTGATAGTACTGCTGACTGGAGACACGACGATTTTAACTCATTCAACGCTCTTGGCATATAGAGTAAATCACAGAAGTATTCGTACGTCCCTTAAAGCAGAATAACTTTTCTTAAAATTGGATCGAACGGCTTGAGTTTGTTTAAGAAGTTAGAAGGGTTAGTGTTAGAGCTTCGTTGGCACGATTTATGGCACGACCGTACCGAACGGCTATTTTTGAGTTGCAGAATTTGCTTTTCCATTCATACGCGTTTCCGGCCATCCTGCCGGGGCAAGGCAATTAGTTCGTTATATTTTTTAGAAAGTCGTGTCTCCTCGCGCTCGATAGCTGAAGGACCTGCCATAAATTACGAACTCCGAAGGGTACAACTGGCCATGCCGGTATTTTCACCGACCAGTCACCCAGAGGAAATTCCCGGATTGTTACTAACTTTCGCCCCCCTTATAACCGTCTCCCACCCTTCCAGAAAGATCGCGCTAAGGGCGCACTGGGAGGGCGTGGGCAGCACGGCTAGATGAGCTGATTGGTAGGTAATTTTCAGAATTATCTGCCAATCAGCGTGTCTTTAGTTGGACGCGTCTCGAAGACGCTCAAGACGAAAGAACGAGAGTCAGTTCAGCCTAGAACAGCAGCAAGTAACCACTTGGAATCCTGGTAGAATATATAGTCTATTTCTTGAAGTCCAGTGCGACGTGAAAAATAGATAGAATTTGTTCCCTGAAGCTATCGGGGTGGGTCCTTCGAAAAGCCAAACAAAAATAAAGTCGGCACACCACGTGCAAACTCAACAAGGCTCGACAATAGATTTGCGAATCATTACCACGAGCATAAACAATTAGTTTACTAGATGACGCGGATAAAAAGTTTTGAAAAAATTACATTTAGTCGGAATCGCGAAGAAAATAGTGATGGTCGCTCTTGCAACTTTTTTGTCTGAGTCCGTAATGAAAATTTAAAAAATAGGTTTTGTAGATTTATGCCAGTTATATGCGTGCTGAAAATTTCATCAAAATCGGTTAAAGTTGCTATGAGCTACAAACGGTTTAAAATGGCAAAAATCGTAGTTTTTCACAACTTTCAGCACTTTGTTTACATTTTTAATTGACTCAGTTTGATTTCATTAATAAAGCTGAGAAGTATTCACAGTGAATTTATATTTTTCATACTTTTTTACATTTATCACATTAAATGACCTTGAATGACTATAGTCGTTGAAATTGTCTCGAGAAGGGCTACAATCGTAGGAGTTCAAAAATATGTGGTTCCGTTTAAAAAAACTAAGTTGACCTTCGAATCTCCTAAGCACCTCCACCTGAAAAAATGTTACGTACACCACGTAATGGGCCCCCCGAAACTAAACAACTATTGCCTGAAACATTTCTTCATATCTCAAAAAATGAAGTTATTCAGGTGGCTTGTCTTAGGTAACTCACCCTGTATACAAGATGAGTCATTTAACTGTGCCACCTAAATTTACTCATAAACGATTTGTAGTATTAAAAAAATTTTCAAACGAAAATGTTTGGTATCAAGCGGGGCATACAATGTAATAATTAGTTTTCTGATAGTCCGCATTTTTATCGAGATATGTAGGTCACCTTGAATTTTTGTATCATCACGTGTAATATTTGACCTTGTGGTTCGAAAGAGTACTGAATGATGAGTAAAAAACTATAAGGTATACAGGGTCAAAAACTAATAATTACCGAGATCTCCTGTTTGTTAGGGCCACGCGATTAGGCTTATGCTGTAGTCAATACAGAACAGTGTCGTTTTTGAGGAAGTCAATTTGACATGAATTGTATATTTTCTCGAGGACTTGGATCTGCCTGGAAAAAAGCATCGATTTTTTCTGGAAAAATTGTTCAGCCAGATCACCCTCAACGGCGATTGACGAATTTATAGACTGATTTCCCGATCAAGGGACCTTTGTGCGACGTCCTGCAGGTCCTGTTTACTGGACGAAGTGCATGACCTGTAGACGTTATGCAATCAGGTAACCGCTCCATTTTTTAATTCTACAGTTCTAGGTCGCAGTTTTCTGTTTTCCTCTTCAGGATGCGACGTGGACGGAGGATTTTTGGGTTGATGAGAGAACGTTTTCAGATTTGAGATAGGAACGCTTTTCAACATTAAACAGTCCCTTTGGGACTTCAAAGAGACTTTTTTTTTGTATTTAAGAGTTTAGCGTCGCATCAACTGCTGGATTATTAGCGACGTTTTACAAGGTGTTTTCTATGTATTGGTTTACAGTATTCTGTTGAATAACTTTGTTTCTTACAAAAACTTCAATAGGTCGTGGATTTTTTTCTTTCCCAAGTTGTCCTTGATGTGAGGTTCCAATCTGTATTTCTGTCGGGGGGTATTGTATTTTGGGCATTGTAAGATAAGGTGATCTATTGTGATTTGTGTGTGACATTCTTCACACCTTGGAGCAGGTTCTTTGGTCAAAAGATATGAGTGAGTGGCTTTGGAGTGTCCTATTCGGATGCGGCTGATTACTACTTGGTTTCTTTTGGGTTGTTCGGTGTGAGTCGTGTGGTTTTTGAAGAAGTCCTTGTTCATGTTTGTTGTACGAGCGGGTGCTGTTGCTCTCCATTCTGTCTCCCACTGTAACTTTAATTTGTTTTGGGCCATTTTTAGTGAGTCGTTCAAACATAATTTGTTGTATTCGGTTGATGGGGCGTTGGCTGCTTCTTTCGCTGCTTGATCTGCTTTTTCGTTTCCAGCTATTCTCACGTGGCTGGGAATCCATATAATTTTAATTTTGTTTTTTCCTGAAATTATTTTTTGGTGTGTTTCTAAGATTTGTTGAATGCTGTCATTATATGACGAGATGCTGTTTACCGCTGCTATTGCACTATTTGAGTCGGTAAATATAACTGTTTGTTAGTAGGATTCTGTGTGGGCGATTTGGAAAGCTTGGTTGATGGCCATTAATTCAGCTGAAAATATTGACCTTTCGTTCGGTAATTTGGTTTTAACACTGTGATGTAGGGTGATGACAGAGTATCCTGTTCCAGAATTAGATTTTGAGCCGTCTGTGTAGATGTGTGTAAAGTTTTTGTGTTAAAGAGAACTTTTGGACTTTAGACTTCAACGTTTTTTTTTTATACTAAAAATTGGAATTTTATAGCTTATATAAATACCGTGTGAATAGTAATAAATAAATTGTTCTGTGTTTGCAAATCGTTGATTTGCTATATATCCAATTCTAAAACTCCAGGAATTAACAAGATTAATTTTGTAGTTCACAGACATGGTGTACCTATAGACTATCGGCTTATAGTCTATGCTGTACATCACAACATGTCGCCTCCCAAATAAATATTTGCAACCAATGACGTTCGGATAATCTATTCGCACGCGATCTTCATACAGGCGTACCACCACGTACAATCTCCTGGTTTGTTTGCCGTTTAGATGGGAACTCAAAGTGCGCGTTTGCATAATCCATGTGTTATGATTTCGTAGAACTGTTTGAAAGTAATAGAATGAAAGTACATTCATAATGAAAGTAATAGAATGAAAGAAGTCTTCTCTACGCCTCCACTTGCAAGAATACCATTTATACCACATTATGTAGTTTCTTAAACCCTGCAACTTCTGTAAGTAACATTTTCTCGTATTGTTTGAAATAACCAAGATATTTAGGTGGACAGAGTTCGTGAGACACACTGTATAATCAAAAATATGCATTTCCATTTAAAAACTTAAGCATGACCTTTACAGAGCTGTTGAAGGTCGTTGCAAGGTAAAAAAAGAATAATAGAACAATATGTCGCCCCCTATATCCTACAACTTTCGTATGAAAAAATTTTTTTTTATCATTCCTAGTTTTCGAGATATTTCAGTGTTCTGAGATAAACCGGCCATATTGTATGTATTCTTATTATTATACACAGAATGACCATGGTCCTTGAATTTCCTTGAATGTGGACTACATTTACGCATATTAATAATCATACGGTATCGTTTGAAAAGTACATGATAATCGTGAAACCTCCTTTAAATTATTATGTACGAGAATGCTAATTAACACTTGCAATGCTTTACGTGCTCATTAACTGATATAATTCCACAGCTCTCGGTTATGCTTTGAAAATACTTGCCAATTTTACTTGCTACTTTCGTTGAAGCCATGCTGTAATGAGAAAAATCTACGATTCTGCACGCTATACATGTATATTACTGAACGAACTTTCATTGCTGTTACTGGCATATAAATCTTTCTACGTAAAAAGGTAGCTTGAATGCAACAGAAGTTTAACAAGCAATCTTGAACATTGGCTTTTAAACGATCTTACATTAGTTATCGTTGCTTATTCTCACGAGAACTTTATAAGGGACCACCGCGTTGTTATTAAACGTTCATAAACGCCTAAAGGCAACGGGCGGACTAAGACTATTCTCGTAAATTGTTCAATCGCCATAGAAAGGATATATGTAGCTTAACGTTTGTCTGTAAACGTGCTGCACACTTTGCATCTAACAATACCGGCCGTACTAACTTACCAGTTTGAACGTTTATAAAAATTCACGTTATAAGTAAGACTGTGCTATTTCGGTTATTCTGCCACCACACTTCTCCTTGTCTTCCGGGGTTTCATAGCTCGACAGATTTATAGCAAATAATTTCGAATGCTTCAAATTTATATGCTACATATACACTCCCGTTCATGAGTATTAGGATACTTATTAAATAGGGAGTGTTGCGACCTGATGAGGACGCAACGAAGTCTCGGTTCGGCGGATTATAGTAATAAGCCACTTCGTCACATTTGACCGCCAGACCGAGGTGCCGACGTTCGGAAGACCGCAATATACCCCCCGTGGACTCACCAGCGCGACACTCAGACAATAGGTCCCAAAAACACTCGGGACCATAAAACATTCGTTACCGAGGATCGAATTTGTTTACAACAAATTCGGTCTCCCAAAAGGTCACAGTTTTCGTCGACCAATAGCCGAACACACCACGTTTTCCACCTCCATAACACAACCACCAATCAGAACCAACCTAATCCCTATATATACATCTACACACCTGAAAACAGGGTATTAACAGTACAACGAGTGCACGAGACACATCGTCAAACAAAAAGAATAACCGAATTTCAACTAAACATCTATCAAACATCTACATCAACGAATCGAAAGCAAAACATCTAACCCAACAACCAAGTTTCATTACACCTTGAACCAGCGAGAACTATCATCAACCTGCGCCAGAACTCCTGGTCATAAGACTTGATCAAAGTCCACGACGCAACAGGGAGCTTTAAACAGCCATTAGAAAATTATTAAGATTTTGACAAAAATTATTCATAGTACGAATACATACGATGAAACTTCTAAATATCTATTTCCATTTAAGGTGCCGTCATAAAAACAAGATTCTAATAGTATGTCATTAATTGTGCTACACCAATCGTTGATAGGAAATTGAGTTTGAAAACGAGCGTATTGTAGGTTGTTAAATTTGGTTTGGCAATCGCTTTCGTATGATATAAAACAATTACATATAGCTATCAATTAAAAAAAATTCGCCATTGCGTTAAAAATTATTGCAAGTTGAAAAGTTCTATTCAAGTTATCGTATTACATATGAAAAATTATGAAACTTTGTCCTCTTCTGTTTGTCTGACAAAGCTACCATTTAGGGAAAAAACGTTAAAAACTAATAGAGTGAACACCCTGTATACTTTTGCTGATATCTGATACTAACTTTGCCGAAGAAGTGCAATTTAAATCAGATAATACTTTCTATACGAACATAATAGGTACATATAGTGCAAGTTTAAGTGGTGTTCCTTTTGTTGTTCTGTTCGTTTAGAAATGGAATTTCTGTTTTAAAATTATTCTTGTCTTTTCTTGTACGTAAACTGTTCGAACACGGGATTCTAAATGATGCAGCTATCGCGGTTTGTCTAATAAAAACTGAACGAAGTATTACTCAGTACATACTTGGTGTGTCTGTATTTATAAATCAGTGCGACAATCAGTGTACAGTACGGGATTCGAACTATATCAAACCGTGATTAGCCAATTGACCTGTATTCTAATACTTGAATCACGCAAGGGATCCTAAGCGTACCGAAATCACTCTTAGGAATATAACCCAGGCACTTCTCTGGTTCCTTATTTATTTTGAAGTCGCCTATTTCTAGGTCGTTATGCTCACGAATCAGCAACAAGAAAAACTTTGAGGATTGTCTTTAGACATCGTGAGATTTTACCGCACGTGACACACCTCCGAGAGGTCACAGAGTGAAACTTGGCCGAAGTGGTGTCGGCTAAGTGAGAAATTTACGGTGTGAAGGGGTGTTGCTACGTGATAGAATCACAAAGTTCCTTGTACTAGTATTTCATTTACAATTGACTATTTACACTGCGATTCTAGCTGTGCTCTTTACTTAACGACTCGCTTACGACTGACTTCTTCCTTTCCTAGAATATTCCGCGGAACGCTCGTTACTAATCAGGCAATTTCTAAATTACTAATCGCACACCTTCTATTCCCTGCGCCCGTGGAGCGCTTTTCCAGAAACGGGAGTGCAATTTGCGCGGAAGACGTTTGCCGCTGGCAATTTGGCAACGCAACGGGATTTCCTCCAGACTAAAAACCAGGCCGCTAAGCTTCGTTGGCCTTTCGAAACGTGCAGTTTATGACACCCGCAAACGCTATTAAGGCCATAAGCGAAAGTTCTGAAAGCGGATGCATTGTTCGCATTTTAATTGACAAAATGACTAAAACTACTTTCTCAAAAATAGCTTATCTGACGCGCGTATCATAAAACGCCAAATTTCTTTTTGTGTAGTTGGCCGCTACAGACACGGCAATGGCTTTTGAGACCGAGGAAGCGAAGACGCTAGATGCATCTCATGTGGCAATTTCTCTGTCGTGAAGTAATTCTAGAGTCTCGATTCTCCGCAGAGACAGCTAACTACTGAACAAATCATTAAACTTTACTTACTTACGTACCTTAATTCTTAAATTGTATCACATTGTATTAAAAACCTTTGAACATTTACAGTAAAATTTCAGAATTAAGAGTTTAAGGCTTATGCTTCAGTTGTTAATCTTTAATCAGGCGGATTACTTTCACGAAAGCGAAAAGCAAATTGCACTTCTATGAGTGTTACGGAACGGGCCGAGATTGCTTTGGTCTCAGGTTTGTCAAAGGAGTATAATCCAGAAAATTGGTTGATGTTCTTTTATTAAATGTTCAGGTTGAACGGGTTTTGTGTGGGTACAGGGTTTTATACAATTTTGGGAACGTCGCTTCTTGGGTTTTTCCCAAATTCGCTCCTTCCTACCTGTGGTGGTTGCTTGGCGTTTTCGCGTTTCGATTTGCCATGAATAGTTATACTTGCAATTATAAAGGTTATTATTAATAATAATTATTATAATTGTTAAACGTATGACTCGTGGTCGATCTTACGATCGTTCGAGTTTCTGCGGATTTTGCACGTGGTGTGCCGACTAAATTAAACTATGTTCTCGAAGGACCACTTCCTTTCGGAAGACAAATAACAAATTACTAAGTGACTATATTTCTGTGGAACTAACGCGTACAGTTGGATTCTGTCGATCGAGGGCTCGGACAATCTCCAAGACACCTCGGATGCAAACATGCGGCGGGGGGTGAGGCACGCGGGCTGGTCAACTACATTTTTCGAACTGGTCAAGGGAGGTGGTTGACTCTACGCGATTGGAAAATCATAAGGTATCGGAACTAACTAAGATGACACCCCCAAGTCAACGTTGAAGTGCCCGTGCACCCTTGAGTGACGCGCGCGGAAACTCCGCGAGTCTCGAACAATAGGCGCAGCAAGTAACAAATCTGGGCAGCGCTTCGACGCTAATGAAGCATGGTCAAATAGAAATCAAAGGGCTATGAAGCTAAAGTATAGCAAGCAGATGTGCACTATGGCCGTAGAAAGAACATCGAAATTCAAAGTCAAAGTAAAATGCTCGATGGCCTCCCAAGTTTATGACCGCTGCGAAAGACCGGGGAATTGCCAGACCCGCGTCTGCAAACGTATCAATCCTAATGACTTAACGATAATGATAATAATAATATAATTGTATTATATAATAAATATAAGAAGTAGGGGAAAGGCAGTGGGTTCGTAACAATGAGTTACATTTTCACAAACAAAATTTTATTTTTAACGTTCTTCTAATACCAAGTCCACACGCGAACAGAAATAGCATCGTATCCACACTGGAGCTCGCTAATAGGTTCACTACTCACAAAAATGTCTTCACTGCCGGCGAACATGGTTCGCGATTTTCTTCGCGAACTGCTCGCGAACACCAGTATGCACCCAGCATAACAAGACATTGAAATATGTTCTGCGTCTCGTTTACCTGTGCAATATGTAGAAGCCGAGGAATAATTTGAGGGATCCAAGCGGAAATCGAACCCGCGACAACCCGGCTGGCAAGGGGCCGCTCAGGCACCCTTTCCGAGAGCAAAAGTGCTCCTTTTTGTTCCGATCAGAGTCGAGAGCAGCGTCCGGGGCAAATGACATAGACATTCGTAAATGGAGTGGGGAACAACGGTAGTGGTAGGAGTGTAGTATGTGTTAGTATGTTCCTGAGGCTTTTCGTACCATCGGTTACTTTTTTCAACACGTGCCTAAGTACTCACTTTCAAAGCATACGTCTCACTCTTGGACCGAGCGATCGCTACTACATTCATACAGTGCCCCTCCGCAGGATCGTTGCTCAAGTAGGCGTGGCCGTTGCTGAAGTTCCGTACTCCCGGTTGTGCGACCACTTCACATAGAGCAATTTCGAGATTGGTTTTACTCTGTGCACTTCCTCGCTCCTGTAGATTCGGTACGTAGACCCCGATCCCACAAATAATGCACGTTACATTTAAAATACTAAATCACACGTCGGCAACAAGGGTGCATGGTTGTAGATACGTCATTCTATTATTCATGCGATTTGAATACCTCAGTCCGTTGACACTCAGTGTTGAGTGTCTAACGATAAGAGGATTATAAACACGCATTGCCGTAACATTAAGCGTCACAAATGCGCTGTTCACGTGATCAGAGCCGGTGCAGTTGCAACACATCTTTTGTGTCACAGAACTGTTGCGGAGTCCCTGAGATAGGTGAACCCTGCCGCACCAGCAAACGCTTTCGAGCGTTTTAACGATTATGAGCTTAGCTAATGTGTCCTCGGGAATCCTTGAATATCTCTACGAGTCCAAGGTTATTTCTCTGGATATCGTAACTGGCCTCCTTTGGTTAGAGTCTTATCCGGCAACTCTTCTTATGTTTCAAGCCACTCACTTGGACCCGTGGTTTTGCCAACGAGATCATCCACTTATCTCCGTGGGTGCGGGTTCCAAAGATGATCGCCAAAGCTCCTTGTAACGATTATTTTAAACGACCCGCCGATCGGGGAATACAAAGTGGATTATTAACTAAATGTAACTTTCTTCTACCCATTTATTCCCCCTTCCTCTATGCTTCTACTTTCCGCCGGCGTTTTCTTTCCCACCTTTTCCTTCGATCGTTGCGATCGCTTTCCGCATTTTTTAAACTCCTCCACCTAATCTCCGTTCATTTTTAATTTCCATATGTCTTTTGGGGATCTTTTTGTTCCTTTGGATCTGCCTCAAACCTTTATTTACTTTTCGTACATTTTTCATTCTACAGCCAAGTGTTTGCTTCATTTCTTGATCTCTTTTTTTTCTTTTTTTCTTACCGTCTTGTTTCAATTTGCATTTCCGCAACGTTGTATCCGTATAATCCTGTATTGCTCCATCGTTGTATCAAGTTCTTTCGTGGTTACGGTGCAATATTAAATATGTATATTTGCAATATTAAATAATGACTTTTGTTGAGTTCTGTAAGTTGCGATGCATCTTACTTTTATTTTGTGGATTTAATTACTAATTTGTGGGACTAGGAAAAGTACGTACTCCACTATACTGTAAAGTGAAAGCACTTTTCTTACGTTCTTGGATATTAATGAGTAATTCGAGGTACTCTGTGAATTAAAATAGTTTGCTTGATGGGAAATTTACGGTGAAAACGATGATGGGAAACTCGTAAATACTCTTCTTTTCTCTAACGATTATAGTGTTTTTCATGTTGAGGATCAGTTGTTACTATTCACTGTGTATTGTAAATTACAACGTTGAACGTTACTGTTATCGTTATTAACGTCTTTATTGTGCACAAAAGAAAATAAATTAGAGCGAATGAAGAATATGAGATAGCGAAAAGCGAGGTTCAGTGACGCAACTGTTTATATCTTATTTTATAATTTGATTTATGGAGTATAATATAATTAATATTTAATTATGTATCACATAAATGGGACTTGTATTTCCTTCTAAGTATCTTTAAATAAATTATGTGTGAATGAATAATGCAAGTGTTTAGATGTCAGCAGTCTTCTTATTACATTCGTGCCAAATTAATTTGCTATTAATCCATCTCACAAACTGTGCTGCTGTAGATTGTAAAATCTAAATCACTAAGTAAGTGGATTACGATAGCCAAAAGAAATAGCATAGAAAATTGTCTTGTTCGTCATTAAGTACAATTAAGTACAAACATAAACCGGATTTTTTTAACAATGTTTTATTTGAAGATAAGTTCTTAAAAAGGACAAAAGATTTATTTCTCTACATATGCCCCGTTTTTATTTGCGCACTTTTGCCACCTGGAAAGCTTTGGCAGCTTTTATATACCACTGTCATAAAATGAAGAGGGTTGTGTCCGAAGCCAGTTGCACGTAAATTGTTCTACTTGTCTGTTGCTCTTGAATCGCTGTCCTCCTAATACCTCCTTTAACGGTCCAAACAAATGATAATCACATGGTGACAGATTTGGACTATAAGGAGTGTTTCTGATGAAAATACGCGTCACGCTGCGACCCCTGGGGTGCGACGAGAGCCAAGGTCGACGTAGGTCGTAAGTCTCCGTCCGATTTTATAATCGACTCCTAATACCTCCTTTAACGGTCCAAACAAATGATAATCACATGGTGACAGATTTGGACTATAGGGAGTGTTTCTGATGAAAATACGCGTCACGCTGCGACCCCTGGGGTGCGACGAGAGCCAAGGTCGACGTAGGTTGTAAGTCTCCGTCCGATTTTATAATCGACAGTGTTAAGTTAGACCAGGTTTACGATACGGACGCGACTCTCTGCTATTTTTCAGATTAAGGTTTGAATACGCGTTTAATGTTTTCGTTCGTTAATTATTCCTTATTGTCAGGAGGGCTCCAAACCTCTCATAAAAGCGGAGAATTTGGAGTCTTCTTCGTGCATCTCAATAGCAACTGACGTATCATAAACCCGCGCGAGCTGAGGCACGTTCTCGAGCGGTACCGTTACCCTGGGTTTTTCCCATAAGCCCAGGTGACGCATACTTCACGCAAAACACCCCCTCCGTGAGGGTGAGTGGTTGGCGTTGGGCGGTGACCAAGGCCCGAACGTGAGTAGGGCCTTAGCCTCCCACCCAAAACTCACCCCCGTCAAGGGACCCAAATGCGACCAGGGAAGGGGAAATGCGAGGGCTGACCGGGGCAACGCGCCAACGAGACAACCAGAACACAAAGAAGGTTAATAGCAAAAAGTTCAGGCGATCACACAGTCGCTACATTTTTCAATCGATTCTCGACAACGTGTCAGAATTGAACAGACAGCTTGCTCGCGTATGTCCTTACGACCGTTTCGGGTTATAAGGATATTAGGGTGTGTATAGGTGAAGTTCAATGGTGAAGGAAATAATTCCAAGTAGACTATTTAATGAAATAGTTAAATGATGGACTAGTGGTGTGGATGATGTGCGAGTTAAACAAGAGATTACAATGTTTCTCTTGGATGTCTGTTACTAACTGACTACTCCGTCACGAATTTCCCTCGACTCGGAAATTCGTGAGCCGGTTTTGTCACCTGATCTTGTCACTGACACCCACCTATTCCGGGCAAGAAAGGCGGTGTCAGTGGAGGTGGAAGACGCTATGTGGGAAATTTAGCAACGTGGTGAAATTTCCGCCATGCTTGAAGAAACTCGAAGAAATACAATTGCAGGATAAAAATAAATCGACTCTCAAAAACGACTTTACTGGCTTGCGTGTCATAAACGTGCTTGCAATTTGCACTTCGGAGGTTGTCCCTTGTACAAATTGCTAGCCACCCGTGCTATTCAAGACGGTCAAAATCATTAACAAAAGGAAGGCCAAGGTCCCGTGGGTATGCCACGGAACAGGGAGGATGATTAAGTGTTGTCCACGTGTGTGAGGCCTAGCGTTGTCATGGAGAAGCAGTACTGATCAGACGGGAACTCCCTGTCTTTTCTATCTATAGGCTGCCTTAAATTTGTCTAGCAGCGTGCAGTAATAGTCAGCAGTGACTGTTTTTGCAATTTGCACTTCGGAGGTTGTCCCTTGTACAAATTGCTAGCCACCCGTGCTATTCAAGACTGTCAAAATCATTAACAAAAGGAAGGCCAAGGACCCGTGGGTATGCCACGGAACAGGGAGGATGATTAAGTGTTGTCCACGTGTGTGATGCTTAGCGTTGTCATGGAGAAGCAGTACTGATCAGACGGGAACTCCCTGTCTTTTCTATCTGTAGGCTGCCTTAAATTTGTCTAGCAGCGTGCAGTAATAGTCAGCAGTGACTATTCTTTTCTCAGTAAGTTTTCGGACAGCTTCAGTATTACTTGATGTCACACTTGTCTTCGGGCGTCGCGGACGAGATGTGTTCACGACGTGTTGACGTCCACTAGAAAACGATTTACACCAAGCAAACACTTGAGTTCTTGATAATGTCCTATCGCCGAACTGTAAACATAGCCGATGCAGAATTTCAATAGGTTTTATGCCCTCAACGGTTAAAAACTTCATTATAATACGTTGTGCAACGGAAGATGGTACTGACTTCTCACTCATTGTATCGTTTACTAACGAAACGAAAAGTAGAGCGTCACAAGGAGTGCAATGTTGCAAAATCACTCTCGTTTCAACTCTCAGTCTGGCTCATCGACACACGTGACTCTGTACAGATATGGCATACATGATCCGGTTTGTATTTGACTGACCCTCGTAGTAACATATACAATACACGTTAGGGCTTGCGTTGATCTTTCGATCGTCCAAGCCGGGTTTTGCACGTGTGTGCCGACTAATGTACCAAGGCTACGAAGGACCAGTTTCTTGGTCGAAACACTAAGTTTTATTTGTGTAGTCTATGTTCTGACTTGTTTCGAGGTCTAGAGTCTATTCTGCCAGGAGTCTCCGCGGTTTCCCTCGACGGAGACTCCCATTTTTCCTTTTCTAAAATCACCAGTCAGTTTACTCCGGTGCATCGCAACCTCCCTCCATTTCGTTATCTTAGGGTAGGGTAGACAACGACCAAAGAAAGTGTTCGGTGGACGGATGCGTGGGAATCCTGTGGAATCTCCGCTTTTCTAGACTTCGTTAAAGTCAAGTGGCCCATCGACGTTGGCAAAAGTCTATTTTTCCCTTCGAAGACTCCAGGATTTATGGCACGGTCTGGTTCTAGGGACTAAGTGTCGCAGGCAACGCAATAAACACTTGTGTTTTGAGGAAACGATATTTGCCTGCGACGGCGACCACTTGACTCGCTGCCATAAGTCCGGCTACAGCCTATAGAAAGGACTTTTCTATACGCAATATGTCACTGTCAATAACACCACAGTTTTGTTATAAGTTTGTGAAGAAACTGAAACTTAAAGGAAAAAAATTTTGTCTTACTTACATGTCATATGTATTTCATATGATTACCCAATAATACATTCATTCAGATGTCTTAAGGATAGTCATTCTTAATGTAAGGATTAATGAACGATCATTTTCCATGTCGCAAGATATAATGTGTGTTTCTGTGCAACGAAAACAGGATAATGTGTATATCCTGTTATAAAGACAAAAGACACGTTCAACGTATTGAATATAACAAGAGAAACTTGTTTCTGGTAGATAGTAAATCCTCACGGACATCAGTTTTTTGTTCTATTTTCTTATAGTTAAAATCGCCTTTGATATGACACACACGCTCGGTACGTAAGAGAGTGAGATAGTGGAAGTGATGGTTGTTGGGAGAGAGGAAAAAAGAGAAAAAGAGATAACAGCTTTCTAGTATCAATTTTTAGGTTAGAAGTTGTATACAGGGTGTCCCACCTAACTTGAGCATCTTAAATATCTCGCTTATTTTTTATCATAGGAAAAAATGTCAGGGAAAAGAATATTTGGTTCAAAGAGGTAAATATTATGTTAGGCACAAAAAATTATATATTATATTTTCATCGTCGCGACATGATAGCTAAGGTCAAGATGAGTTCAATGACCTATAATACTATGACTTTCACGTGATCTTGAGTTCAAAAAATTCATCAAAGTTGGGTAATTGATGCAGATAGTGAAATAACTATGATAGAAAGATTAACGAAGGAAAATTTATTTCAACAAGTGCTCAAGACCCAAGCGACATGACAGGTGATTTTCCCACTTATTGACATTTTCTATCAGGAAGTATCTCTGGGCGGACGGACAAGTATAAAAGAACAGAACAATTACAATATAGAGATTCTTCTACATTTTTTTATATATTCTTCTTAAAAATTCTTTTAAAAATTTCGCAACCGGAGTTTGAACACGGACTAACCCACGTAATCTAAAACTGAACGTTGTGAACATGGAACATTATCATTGGACTTTGTATAACTGAAACATAAAACTTACATTTAGTATTAATTGTTATTGCTGTAGTAAATTTGTGTTGGCAAATAAAATTTAATTTATTTGCTAAATAATCAGGTTCACGAATCACGCGGAAGTCAACAAACTGCGATTAGAAAGTGAAAACAAACGTATTTGCCATTTTGACGACGACAAAAGTGCTCAGAAAGATTCACAGTTAGGCGTAATTACACGACCGAATAAACAGACAGTCAGGTGTTTCACGGATAATTGAAATCCAGATGGTACCAGTGAGCCCGATTTTATAGGATTTCTCAGTAGAACGGTCTCGTGAAAATGACTACGTGGCAAAACAAAGTGAACGAATGGCAGACCGGTAACTCTATGCAAATAAAATTCGATAAGCACGAAACAGTAAATCCCACCGGACGCTTTCAATCGTCTAATGCTGTACTTCTAGCCGAGGGCGGGATTGTAGGCTTTCCAGAGGTTCCGTTATAGGAATAATTTCGCGGGAACTTTCTACTATAGCGATTACGGTTTCCCGCATTATCAATTTTTAACGGATCGCCTTACGGCAGTAGCATAGCGCCCTAAAATTTCGTGAGAAACCTCACATCTTTCAGGGGATATTCTAGTCTAGACTTTTCAAAAATTTCATCTTTTTTGCATATTCTGAATATTTAGGTTTTTGAAATTACATCTGCGGTAGGATTCTTAAAAATAGCGAAGTTATAGATTTTTAAAGATCACTGGACACAACCCACAGCGTGCGACTGGAAATAATTTTGGAAATAATTAAACCGATCTACGAAGATTCATCTGCAGACAAATTATTGTAGAGATGTTTAGGAGCGGAAACACAAAATAATAGCGAATCGTTAAATTCGTAGATTTGAATTTTCGCTCTAAAACGCCACGTTTTTAGCTATCAGTATAGTCCACGAGGGATTCTCATCAATTCTGCATATTTTTTTCTATATTGAGAGTGACTATTGCTCAGTAAGCAAATGTGTACGTAAATTCTCGACATGAGAGTCGGTTGACAGAAGCTGCGAAGAAGGCTTGGAGCAGAACTTTTTTGTTCTGAACTGACAGATTACTCGAAAGTGTAATCATTTTCATTCAACTGGTATGAAAAACTTTAAACGCGTTTTTCTCGAAACTGTATATTCTGAAATAACTGACATGATACCTCAAGGTCTAGTTGACTGATTGACTTCAACTTTTGCAAGCACGTTTAGTAGATGTGCTGTTATCGCAAGCACGAGGAAAACCAAAAATTTCCTATTTTTTCCTAATTGTATAGCCCACAAAACCCGAAAAAAAGATGGAAAAAATCGACATTCAAACTTCAGTGTCCTCATTTGTTTAATTTTCAATTTTTTAAAAATCCTGTTTCACACCATTTATTCTAATCAAGAATTTTTTTGGCTCTTTTATTTCGTAATAAGTAGAATGACAAGAATCGTGTCAGTCAGTAAGACACTTCTTTTGAACAAGAATAAAGAAAAAAGAAATGAAATAGAAAAAAAATTGCTATATTTCAATGCATCAGCTTATACAAATTGAATCTAAGGTAACGATTACTTTTATTGAAATATTGTTTCACTATTCTAACGGGATCTTCGTAATACTAACTCTAATTTGTGAGAACCCATAACTCCAATAATAGCTTTCAAATAATAGTTGGTAATCTTGTATTGTTTTTTTTTATTGTTTAGTTGCAAAGCTTCTCCCGACGGCAACTTAACGACGTGGGAAAGGGATTCAACAAATTTGACGTCGATTCACCGTGGTACTACTGGTTAATTGATACGGCTACGCCGGACTGGTTACAGGTTTTCTCATTGATGAGAACTCGATACAGTGTCTCTTGATGAGACTTCAACTCGGTGTCTTCTTGTTGAAAACTCAACTATCACTTGGTCTCTTGATGAGACCTTTTTACGATATTCTCTTGATGAGACTTCTACTAGTACTATGTTCTCTTGCTGAGACTTCTACTCGCACTGTGTTCTCTTGCTGAGACTTCTACTCGTACTGCCGCAAGCTTTCGTGGTCCGTCTCCACTAAAGCCGCGTTCCTCGCCGAATCACCCTGATTGGTGATTTCCAAAACGATTTTCCACCAATCAGTTTTTCTCCGATACATTGACACCCCCTTCCCGTTACGCCCTAAACGCGCTATTTTAGAGAAGGGATGCACAGCCGAAAGCCGCGTTCCTCGCCGAATCACCCTGATTGGTGATTTCCAAAACGATTTTCCACCAATAAGTTTTTCTCCGATGCATTGACACCCCCTTCCCGTTACGCCCTAAACGCGCTATTTTAGAGAAGGGATGCACAACGACCGAAGAGGTGTTCGGCGAAGGAATGTTTGGGAATCTTGTGGAGTCTCCGCGAAGTTGGGACTTTCTCGCGTAAAGTGGAACTAGTCACGAAAAATCGAGGCCCACTTGTCCCTCGAACTCTTGGAGACTCCAGGATTTATGGCCTCTCGAGTCCTAGTGACGGAGTGTCGCAGCTAACGCGAAAAAGGAAACAAAATAGTTGCCTGCGACGTAACCACTTGTGAAGCCATAAATCCGGCTACAGGGTTCCCTTAGTTTTGTCCTATTTTACGACTAAACATTGATTTACCTGTCCTGTACATTATACAGGGTGTCCTACCACCTTATCCACTTCAAATATCTCCACTATTTCAAGTAATATGTGAAAACATTGCATACAAAGATTGCGTATCTGCAAGAAAGCCATAATGTGGTGAATATAGTTTCTTTGCAGATGGAGTCGTAGAGGAGCCCTAGAGTGTTCAATTTTATATAGACAAATTAGGTAGAATTGCGAATTTCGAGCATAAAACTGTTCCGATGCGTTAATCCTAAAACTCGCAAAGCCTGAGATATTCTTTGATATTCAATTTGTCAAAGCCTATGAGGATTTTCTACTGACCAACTTCTACTGAAAAATAAGGGCCCAAGCAAGAATCGATCCGTAATCTTCAGCTGATATGCCGGGACTCATAGCCAAGGCGCCTTTTTCATTTCCTCGTTGTTACTGCTTCTGTTGATGGGTATGGTGGCCCAGATCTTACAATATTATGTAAATTACATTTCTTTAGTCCGTTTGGTTTTCTTTGTCACTTTTTGGTTTTCATTTCGTGCGTGTGCGTTATGCAGCGATTTCTGCATGTTGTATGCAGAGTGTACGTTGTGTTTGTTATATTACAATATATGTACTGTTAAGCACTCGGGTACTAATTTCCGCGTACTTCGAATATTGCACTAGGTGCCGTCTGAAGACTGAATGTATTGCGTTGAGAGTTTGACTGAATCTTTAATATTCCTAATGTAACTGATGGTCTGTGTACTAACACTCTGTGGTCTTAAGCTAAGTCGGCCTTCTTATCGAGTCGTCCCTTCTCCAAATCTTCTAAAATTTGAAGAAGGGACGCGAAGGGAGGTTCTTAAAATTACTATATTGCACTAGGTGCCGTCTGAAGATTGACTGTATTGCGTTGAGAGTCTGACTGAATCTTTAAGATTCCTGATGTAACTGCTGGTCTGTGTACTAACACTCTGGTCTTAAGCTAAGTCCGGCCTTCTTATCCAGTCGTCCCTTCTCCAAATCTTCGAAAATTTGAAGAAGGGACGCGAAGGGAGGTTCTTAAAATTACTAAGTGACCAACCCCGTATCACCCCCTTCCATTGCGCCCGGAGCGCGTCACGTCCTTGGAGCGGGGGTGACGAAGCTGGTCCTTGCTGGATGGAAATTTGACAACAAGGGGGGAAAACCCGGCCAGGTCAACTCTGACTCTCCGACTCGTTCGGAAGGTCAGGTACCGAGAGACCTCGGTAATTGCGTCGGTTCCAGAGACCCTTTGGGGGTGACTTTATGATACCTTGCCTTACTGACTGAACAATAGCCTATTCTTTAATATTTGAGAAATTCTAGGTGCCACATGTTGGCTGCAGACCGGTCTGCTAAATTAAAAATAACGGTTTGCTGAACTAGAAATCACGTATCATAAAATCGTCTCCTTGCTGTCCTAACATGTACAGTGAACTACTCATTTGAAAAGCTTTCCCACATGCAGCTGTACTGTAGTGAAACAAATTGTAGTGGCACAGAAGGCGGTAATATCTTTCGTACCGTCCAGTGTCACAGTTTTCTTCTCTACAACTTGTACGAGGTATGGTGCCGGCCATGTGTCCTTGGTTTTAAGGATCATTGTAACCCCGATGTCTTTACGAGACCTATATTCGTTGATGTAGGAAGGTTTGCTCGTCTGCAGGGATATTTTTAAGCGTTAATAATAAAAGAACAAAGCCTCAAACGCAATTTTTTATTCTTGATTTGCGTCTTATTTCGACTTCTAGAATTACCCCTTTTTTGCCCCAGGAGTGGCCGATCACTTTGTATGTATTCAATAATTTCGTAATGTATTAAGTTTTGAAGCTTCTTTTCAGTTATTAATATCTGCAAAACGGCAATAAATAGTTAAGAAATAGAAAAATTTCCAAGCACTGTCAATTTAATCATTATCTCGTAGGAAATGATATTTTACAAAGAATTTGAACGAATCCATATACACACTTATCAGTCATTATAAAGGTCAAATCGTGTTCAATTCAGTCGTATAATAATGAAGCAAAATACAAAAATATTTAATATTTCATCTAATTTCTATTTAAAAATTGGTATGTGGCCGTCATAAGGAGGTGGTCCTTCGAAAACGAACCATTAGACTTAGTTGGCACTCCACGTGCAAAGATCGACAAGGCTCGAAAAGGTTGATTGCAACGAAACACGAGCACATCATAAACACTTTTGAAACCGTAAGCATACCGTTTAATACCGTAAAATATTCGAAGTTTACATCTGTATTGTAAAATCAAAGCTGCGTCTTCTCTCCAAATACATTTTTTCATAATTTTATGCAACTTTGCTGAAGAAGATACGAAAGTTGTAACTTAATTTTGTACCGAGTCATGAATAACCATAGAAACTTCAAAATTTTATTATGTCACTTGTTGACCACATATCTCAGGAAACTTTTAAATTACTCGTCATTTGAACAATTGCTGTATGGAAAAATGGCGTAATTGTAAGGGGGACATTTCATAGCATACGTACTCATACCATTCCAATCTTTGTTAACCCTTTGTACTCCAAGCTGTTGATAGAATTAATCCGCAACTCTAGTATTACTTTTACAGTGAAACTTTCGAAAACCCTACCCTTTGTACTCCAAGCTGTTGATAGAATTAATCCGCAACTCTAGTATTACTTTTACAGTGAACCCTAAGTTTCATTTTGGAAAAAGAACGTTTATTGTTTATGAATTTATTTATTTATTTCTATTTCTCATTTTAATTTCCATTGTTTCAAGAATATAGAAAAACCAGAATTTTACATGTTTAAGTTCTCCAAAGTAATTACGCGTGTCGTCGTAATGGCGCCATTGGAGTGCAAAGGGTTAAAAATGCTTAGTCGGTTGCTCGGTATAAGAGATTTTCGAACAAAATTTTTGTTATCATTAAACACACAATTTTTACTATTTTCTACAAGCAAAATCAACTACCGATGCAATGCACAATTGCAGATTTTTCGCTCAGAAATCTCTCTATTGTGTAAACGTCGTTAAAAAAAAAAGCAATGTAACGTCTTAACGTGTTCAACAAGAGATAGTACACTGACATTTCCGTTTCCGGATTTCGTGTACCCGCAACAGGTGTACAAAGTTGTTGCGACGATGGGTGATATCGCAAGCGTTAACGCTTGCTAGAGAAACTCTGATACGAATAGGAGGGTGGTAGCCAGAGACGAGAAGCACCTCGTTAGTCTTTGCTCGTCGTATTTACTTGGTGCCGTTGTAATTCGAGTCTTGAGTACCAAAAGAGAATGTTGCCTCGCAAGAAATCGCGACGAACCCTCGGTTTATCGTCATAAATTTGTTCAATTACATTTGGCCGCCAGACCGAGGTACCGATCCTCTCGCGCGTACCGTACCCCCCGAGGAGAGGTCACGTGCGCGGTGGAAAGTCACGCGGCAACCCCTGGGAAAAACCCAAAAATGGGGGTTTTCTAATGTTAAGCAACAATCCCCTTCCCTTGGAAAGAGCTGCGTCCCACCTAAACAACCTCCTCCAATGAGGAGTCAGCACCTACAACCCCCAGAAGAGATCGGCCACCAATCGGCAACTGGCCGAGCGGATAAAACTAAGGAAACGAGGCAGACGCGCGTCCTTTTTTGGAAGTCTTAGCAGTTGGTCTTATCAAAATTAGTATTTCGATAGTCTCGTGGCGACATCACCTCAAGTATCACTCTGTTGCAAATAAAACTAATTCTTAGCATTTCACCGGTTCGGCAATTAAGCATCGAACATTACGCGACCCGAACAGAGAAGTAGGCGGGATAAGGAGAAAACGTAAGAATAGACAAGAAGAAAGAACCTTGGCCACGGCGACGAGCTAACTGTTGTTTTGTTCTAAATGGGAATCTTGATTGTGCCTTTGTTTTCAGCTTTTTCTCTCCAACTTTTCCGGCAACTCCTCTTCTACCGCCGCTTTCTCCTTCTCTCTTTTCCTTTTCTCTATTGCTACGGCTGTGCTACAAAGGTTAAACGCTGAGACATCACTTCTTTCCATTTTTTCTATCCACCAGAAGTCTGTTGCTGCCATGTTAGCGGTCTGTGTTACTTGTAAATTCATGGAATTGAAGCTTTGACGTATTCGACTTTCAAATTGGTTTCGAGTATTGCAGCTGAATCCTAAAATCATGCTGTTCACTACTTGCTCACATTTTTCATCGAAAAATCCAACGAATACCTCTCGAGAATTATGTCCCGCGTCTCTTAAGATATAAAGTGGTGCTATTCATGGTAATTACCGTGAAGAAATAGTAAACTCCAAACATCTGCTTTCGTTTCAGTTTTCCCAGTTGCGTTTTGTAGATTTCGTTGCTGAAAAATGTTGAGTCATGTAGAAATTGTTGTACATTCTGATAAAATTTAATTCATATTCATATCGAAGTCGACGTTCATCGCCATTAATTATCCATTCCATGATTTGTGAAGTGTAAAATTTTTCTTCATGCAAAGAGAAAATTTCGTAATATCTATCTTTTCACTAGAGATCATGATAAAATAACGGTTTGGGCGGGGACCGAGAGGGGGAGAAAGCGAAATCGAGGGAGCAAGAAGGAGATGAAGAAGAGGATCGATAAGGAAGAGGTTAACTGCTAACGACACAGTTTTCATCATGTACAGAAGAACGCTTAATCCGAGGATTTTTCTAGTTAGCCGTACGTGCTCAAGCGAGCACCGCGCTGCTGCGAGTGGAACACTTAAGGTTGTAACATCACCGAGTACCTGGAATATCCGAAGGTTGAGTATAGCAAAGTCCACTTCGCGTTTTCTCAGTCTGCAACGGTGAAGTGACCCGCCAGACACCCATCAACGCCTCAGACATAGACGATGCAGTTACCTTCTTCTACTTTTTTCTCCCTCTGTTTCTCTCATCAATTCCCTTAGCTTCTTGTTCACCCTTTCCCTCGTGTTTCCTTCCATCCCTTCGCTTGTTCTCCTCCCCTGTTTATTCTCGCCCTTACGGTTCTTCGTGTTCACCTTCAACCCCTTACACGAAATACACTGTCCTAGTTCCTTCCGGCTTTCTGTCTTCACACGCTCCGCTCTATTTTCGCTATATTTTATTTGGCCGCGTTCGTTACTTGTCTCCCTTGTTGCTTGCACATCTTGCGTGTTACTTCCAGGCGTGAGAAACTTGAGAATTTCGTCGGAGTGCATGCGGATACGGATAATGAAAGTCACGGTGGATAAGAGACGGAGGGACGAATGATAGACTGGACCAGAGCAGTTTTAGATACTGTTTATATGTAAATTGTAGGCAACGCGCAAATAATAATATTTCGCGGGTTAGATCATGCGTGGATTTGTGAATGGTCAACTAGGCTAATTTATTAGTACAAGAATGTGATTCTAAGCCGACGCTAGACCGTATTGTTACACGAGCAAAGATCAAGGTCGGTTGATAGAATAGAATGAATACAGGTTGTACCAGCAATCTCCAGCATGCTGAGACTATATAGATGCCTTTGCCGATTGTGAAGTATTATTAACATAACTTCAAGCGAAATGACTGGAAAATGATACCAACGTAGTGGTTTATGTACACCTTCTATCTGGACGTTCCTTGAATGCAACACTTGATGCAAGCAGCTTGATTTACGTGGAAATATTATTCTGTTGCAGTTTATGAATGACAGTGAGAGAAGAATTTCTTATTTCAAATATCATCCTTTTTTTTTAATTTAAATAATTGACACATGATAGAACGTCTCCTGTTTACACAGCGGAAATGTTTTTCCACAATATAATGATTTACCGTTCGCTGTTTGTAAAATGGAAAATGTACCGTGATATAGGCGTGTAAGAGAATAAAACCGATTCTAATTTCAAGTGTGATATTATAAATACTGCAATTGTTAATTTAACATAAAATTACAAGTTTTAGGAATTTTTATATCTAATTGTAATAATAGTAAAATAGTAAAATACACTCAGCTTGATAGTTGAATACATTTCGAACATTTTTTATTTAAAATATGCAGCTAGGAAGAAGCTTAAACTTGGTAATTAATGATTTATCTTGTTTACAATATTTTTTTCATAATTAAAACAATTGAAGTATAAGTATAATATGTATGTACCGAAAATAGTTTAGTTCAGACAATTTAAAGACAAGATATTTCTTGTATTTCAAAGAATCATCAACGCTGACAAACAGTACACTATATTTTAAATTGTAATCGTAAATAGTATTTGTTTCTGAGACCTGTTCACTCGATGAATTAGCAAATGGAATGGTTCTTAACAAATCACAAACTAGAATCTAAAAGAGTTCATTGTATTAAATTGCGTGGACATACATGCATTGTATTTGATTCAATTTTCAAGGATAAAATGTTGTAGGGAAGACAAATTGTCGCGATGTGACACATGTATATATTAGATCAGTTAAGGTTACTACGATATTTTTAAGAGAGTACTGTTCAAGACCTTTTCTTTATTTGACGCCCTTTATGCTCGATATCCAGGCCCAGAAAGTGTTTCGTGGGCACATAAAGAATGTGTTTCTACAGTTTATATACAGTAATGCCCGGATGAGTGTCGCACTTTTTCCCCGGATAAGTGTCGCAAAATAATCCTCACCAATTCCTGAAACTACTTCGACAGACTGAGCGTCCGCGTTATCTCTGACTTATGATTTGTGATGTCAGCTGCCAATGAGTCATCGAAGTAAGAACAGTAAAATTTTAATTAGCATGTGTAAAAGTAGCTGTTAGGGTTTGCGGTTGATCTTTCGATCGTTCAAGCGTTGCCGGTTTTTGCACATGTGTGCCGACTAATGGTCTAAGGCTACGAAGGACCAGTTAAATCACCAATCAGTTTACTCCGGTGCATCGCAACCTCCCTCCATTTCGCCCTTAGCGCGTTACCTTAGGTTGGGGTAAACAACGACCGGAGAAAGTGTTCGGTGGACGGATGCGTGGGAATCCTGTGGAATCTCCGCTTTTCTAGGCTTTGTTAAAGTCAAGTGGCCCATCGACGTTGGCAAAAGTCGTGGGCCACTTTTCTATTTTTCCCTTCGGAGACTCCAGGATTTATGGCAGGGGCTGCTCCTAGGGACTAAGTGTCGCAGGCAACGCAATAAACACTTGTGGTGTTTTGAGGAAACGATATTTGCCTGCGACGACGATCACTTGACTCGCTACCACAAATTCGGCTACAGGATACGGTGAGCAGAGTACACTGATTGCCCATCAGCACACCTCCCACCGTTGTGAAATTACTATGAAAACCCTAACGAGTTAGTTGGTCAGTCAGTCAATTAGCAGTTAGTTGTTAGTCAGTCAAAAACTTTTCCAGTCTCCAAGAACTTTTGGACACAAACAACCCTAAACAGAATATCTTCCGCGAATTACTACAAAAATCTATCTTTTCAATCAACGGTCACAGGAGTCTTAATTCCAGTACGCCACACAAGTAATTTTATGAAAGGAAATGACTTTATTCGCACCTCGTTGGACTCGTCTTAACATACACTATCATATTATATATAAAAAAATATAGCATTCCATTTAAAAATATTAAACTAATTTTGAAATCTCCCCCACCATACCCGGTACAAAAAAAAAAATTATGCCATATTTCAAACAACTTTTGTTAAAACATTTTTTTCCTAATATCACTTCTTTAAAAAATATTTAGGTGTATTGAGATAAAACAGACACCCTGTATAAACATGGTACGTAAATTATGCATAATTACTCGATTCGTGATTGTAATAAATCACTTATTATAAATGAAGATCAAATTTATTTAAATATTTTTTCGGTGCGAGTCAATTTAACCCGACAGTGCAGCGATTATTTTAACACTGCATGAGGCTTAAAAGTGAAGCCGCATACAGTTTGGAGCCTTGACATATCTCCATAAGTGCGCTTGTAACTTCGTTATTTTTAGGACCATAAGACAAATATTATAGGACCATACTTTTGAAATAACTTTTAATTTATGCAAAACCAAGGTCAATTTTTTGACACTTTCAAACTGGACTCATTCTATACTGAAATAATAAATTTCGTTTTCAATTCCACTCAGAGTGTCTATAAAAACATATATTAATTAAGAATAAAGCTTGCAAAAATTATAAAACGTAAGTAACAGTTAAGAGAATGGGGAATAAATTATCGCGAAAGAAACAATTAATTCGACACGAAAACTGAAATATACGATATCGAATTACGATTACTTGAAAATGTGTTAAAACCGAAAAATGAAACATGGTAAAACAGTTTACAAGAGTGCGTTGTTTTAATGCCGCAGCTTAAATTTATTATAGTCATTTCTCTGGTATAAATCTAAACATGTTCTCGTAAGATTGAAATACTCTCAACTCTCCCTTTGCACGACAGATAACTGTTGTTGCGGTCTGTGTACCCTCGTAAACTGCATGACATCCTAAGGTGCATTGATATCGCCATTAAAAAGCTTTTTCGCGTATCTGAATGTAGTTCCTGTATTGGCTTATCATAAGTACCGTGTGCGAACAACTACGGGCCATAAAGTTTCCTGTGCGGCACATCTCCCCGTGTAAATTCACACTATGTTGTTTCATTTCAACATGTCAAACGTTAAGTGTTTTGCGTTATGAGATGGAAAGCTCGGAACAGTTATGTTACAATTTACTATCACGTTTAACTGGCTTTTAGATAATAGGCAGTGTAACAGTAGTTAAAGTGTTCAATTTATTGACAATTAAGGGGCATTTCGCTTAAAAAGCGACGAATTTTACCATCTCTTTTTTTGTATTTTTTGGTACCTTGAACCTTTGAAAATATATCCCTTTTTGCTATGAGCGACGGGGATTTGTCTAGGATCCCAGCAAGATTCCAGTATAGGTGTTAAAAATAATCCTATTGCCAACTTTAAACGCGTTTTTCTCGAAACTACGTTTTCACAACGCGTGTGCAAGATTTCTGGGAAACTATCCAACGAATTTTTCTGAAATTTTGCACGTATCTTCGGCACACGTGTAGGTAGACCGACATCCTTTACAGTCGTACAATTCCAGAAATTGCTATTTTTTAAGGGCTCAGAAGCAAATATTTGTGCGCAAAAACTCGAAGCGAGACTTTGACGTGCCGCCATTTTGTTATCCTTTGATATTGCTCAACCGAAATAGATGGTACCCGACCTCAATTATTACATAATCGGTCCCTCGCGGCATTTTTATTTCAGACGCGCCAGAGCTGAGAAATCTTGCACACTAGAAACCCTTTCTTTCGTGCAAGGGTCACTTCCGGTACAGGTCGTACAAAAGCTATACTGTATTTTATCACCAAAAAAATTAAGTGCACAGTGCCAAATACGAGTAATAATAGTTCCAGGTTCCATTTCAATAGCTGTGGTAGTTTCCTCGCAAACCTTCCAAAGAACAGCTACTTTTCGGCCGTCTATAAGCGGAAGACCCCTTAAGATAGGCATTTACTTTTCATGTTGAGTAATTGTTGTAAGATTACCAATAAGGCTCTTGACGTGGTTAATTATGTTCCAATTAAAAAGTAGAATGTTAACTATTTATAATTCTTGCGACATATTCCTATAGGAACGACACAAGAGGATGAAGAATAAAGTGATTATTTTTATTAATACAGCTGAATGACTATTTCTAAAGATACGAACGTAATATTATCATATCGATCTCTCTTTAGTAAATAAATTATTCACGAAAGCAAATTTAAGACGAAGTAATATTAAAGCCGTTTATGCAATATTTGAGTCTTTCGTTGAAGTTCCGTGCAGTTAACTTCTCCACCTTTTTCACTAGCATTCAAACTTTCCCTAACTAGTCGATGAGAGACGGATGTTTAGTGCAGCATTTAATAATGAAAAAATTTGATTTGCTTCGCAATCGCTGTAGTAAAAGAAATCTGTGAAGGAAAAATAATTACCTTGATATTATGGAAATAGCAGGGAAACGTAATAGAACAGAATAGATCTATGATAGAAGAAAGAATCGGGTGAAAGAAAGAAAAGGCGATTTAGCGAGTTTGGTTAAAAAGGAGCACGTCTGGTAACGTATGTAGGGTAGTAGTAACTTGAGCGAGTTTTCCAATTACCCGCAAGATTTTATAATTGTTTCCTCGACTAAGCCAACCGACTTAATTATACGGATCCGTTATGTTCCCGTTTTCCCCGAGGCGTACATTACCGTTTCGAAACGAATGTTAAGACGAAATGTGGCGCAGCGGCGGCAGCGTCGCGGCAACGCCATTACGTTGCGACCATTAGCTTTAACAAGCATCGAGTCAAATAATTAGCGCTATGCACTCGAGTGCGCACTTGTCTGTTCCGTAGTTGCGGGACAAAAAGCTTCGTCGGGATTTGTTGAACGACCGTTCGAAACGTTCGCATATAACCTATCTTTATTGGGGGGAAAAGATTGCTGGGTTATTCGTCGTGCATCGGAAGCACTAAATACCGCTGGTCGTCCACTCGATCTAACGAGGATAACGGTTACATTCGGGAAATAAATCGGCCGTATTACGGACGAATCCTTTCGCTAATGCAAGACAAGAGAGAAGCACGTGCCGGCGGCGGTGTAGTTAGTGGACCGTACAGTGTTCGCGAAGTGAGAAGGAAAATTTGAATCACAGATAAGCCTTTTAATGTCGTGTTAGATACGGCCCGTAGTCACTCGGAGTTTTATCAAGTGCTTTGTGAATTGCTGATGAAGCTAATCGATTGATCGAAACTACACAGAGAAACGTTGCCGCAGCTTCACACGAGATACTTTCTGCCGCCGTGTTTTATACCACTGCTTAAAAATACATTGTTATGGGTCTTTGAAAAATACTAACGGCATAGTATTTATCAGTAACTTAGTATTTTTGCTTTTGGCTTTGACTTTAATGTAATCCTTTGCACTCGAGGGCTCTTTTTTCTATAAGGAGGTAGCAAAAACTAATGTAATTTTTTAAAACTAATGTTTTTATTAGAAGTTGGTTCTTTCAAACTATTTCACTGCTGAGTTCTCGAAACATGCAGTGAACAATTCACAGAGGTCCATAGACCTGCTGTCTTGGAAAATATCATACTTAGAGTTGTCTCTCGTGGTAAATTAATGTTAATGTATGTTGCTAATGGTAAATATAATGCTGCTTAGTCGCCTCTCGAGTGCAAAGGGTTAAATTAAGCTTTCATTGCGTCTTACGGAAAAGTAAACACAAAAGAATAGAAATTAGAAGCCCTCAAAAATAGCAGGCCCGTGGCATAAAGTCAACGGTTGCGTTTGCGACGCAACACTTTGAGTTTATATTGACTTTTTGTTACTTGGTCTGTCAACTTTTTCAGTGGGTTTATGAATTCCACTCCGCATGCAAGTATAGGTGGTAATTTCGGTGAATTTATTCTTTTTTCTGCCGAATCATTATATCATCGACATCTATATCAATAGTATCATTTTCATCCGTGTTAGTATCAGTTAGTATGACAAATTTGTTGCCAGTTATTATGGATTTGTTCAA
>NW_017100271.1:497584-512785 GCF_001263275.1 Habropoda laboriosa | reverse complement strand
TTCCTTAGGTTAATTGTATTTTGTACATCAGCCCGTAGTCGTTTTTTTCTATTTTGCACTATTGACCATTTAAAATTCAAAGCTTTGTGCACTTTGAGTGCTATTTAATTGAGGTACTGTATTTGCTGATCACTCGCATTAAATCAACTACAAGTAAGTTAAAATTGCTCCCCATGCCATTGTATCAATCCAGCCTACTCACCTACTTATTATTTGTAGGTGCATGCATCGAAACGATTTACGTTGCGTCGATGCTTCTCGCTACGCTGCACGACAAATTAATGTTGTGCAGCAGATTATTATTGTTAGTAGACACTAAGCTAAGATATTCGTGGTTGTTTCGATATTGTCGTTTGAAAACCTTGTTGAAACGCGGTTTAAACTAAATAGAAACCTTTCTCTTGCACGAAGAGCCATGTGTATTTTCACTTTATTGTCTCACCAACTGAGGCAACACCTTGACTCACTGTCACTTTGTGTTACCTGAGTACCGATCACTGACTATATGTGATGTACTCTTTTTCTGGACTCTTTTTACGTTTGTATTCGCGTATATATACGATATACGGTCGGATACTGGTCTAAGATTCACACTGATTCTTTTACTGGTACTCTTTATACTGGTAATCGTTGTACTGGTATTCTTAATATTTATACTTCTCAGAATGCCAAAGCAAAGCGGTGATTGGTGGATTTATTTTGGTGGGAGACGAAACTCCAAATCGTTCCGATTGGTGCGGGTGCAGCTAGAACTTTTCCCAATTTTCGAAGGAAAGGGAAAGCGCGGTAGTGCGCTAGTGGGAGAAAGAGCCAAAAGGTTACGGGACCTGATTCGAGGCAGGTAGGCTACCACGAGGGTTCGTGGTGTCCCGCGGTGTCGAAAACCATAAAGTCTTTAAGGCTTTATGGCAAGGTGTTAACGAGCACGAAACTAGGATGCTCTAATCTATGTCGTGAACAACCTTATTGTGTCACTGAGCGTTAATCAACTCATTTATGACAATGCTTGAATGTCTTGACCGTTAAGCGGTCGAACAATGTTCTCATTAGGAGAAAAGGAAAACTTTGGCAATCTGAAGAAGCAGAGACATATAATAGCATGTATATTCCGTCGGATGGACAGAACATATTCTCAATAAATAAAAAAAGATATTTGCTGATGATATTGCTTGTTGTAGAGTGCATTCTTATAAAGTCAGTATGTTTAGGTGAATTTGCTGTGTGTACTTATTGCCGTGTTGTGACAACGATGCGTGTATTTGTTGGTTTTCTACGTATGTCAACTACTTTGTAGCGACTCGAATGTCAAATACCGATCATTTTGTGCGGTGCTATATTCGACTCGTATTGGTCATGATAGACAAATGGCCAATTTTTTGTTTTTACACTCTTAACCTAGATAGCATACGGCCTCTTAGAGACGTCCATTTTATGTCCATTTTCAGTTTGAACGTCTTACGACCTGAACCTGACGTCTCGAAGACATACGAATCAGTACGTCCAAACGAGGTAGCCAGCGCATAGTGCTTTGCAGTGCCACATTTTAAAGACATCTCGATCTGGAATGCTGGACGTCGTTCAAACATCTTTTGGACATCTTTACGCTTTTACTCAACGTCTTTATGACGTTCTCAAGACGCTGTGTGCTATCTGGGAATTAGATGATTACTCTTGTGAAATTACTTATGTCACTATGTATGACTACATAATGTGATTTATACACGTACAATTATATGTATTTATTTATCTGCACTCAGTCAGAGCGATGGTTGAACCACTCTTTTTGGACGTTACGATAAAACTCATCGATGCAATTTAATGTATTTTCAACACGATGGAACGCTAAGTTATAACGCTGAAATTGTAACTATGTAGCTACTATATGTGGTATCGGGGCCTCCATACCCAAAAATAGGAAACCGACACGGGAGAATAGAGAAGGAGTGGTTGGCGTAGCGCGCAAAGCCTCGGCTTGCTAAGCCAAAGGTCCCGGGTTCGATTCCCGTTTGGGGTCCCTCGATATTTTTCCCTAGGTTCCTACAAATGGGGGCTCGTTCGGGATGAAGGCATCTACGGCTACACGAAGCCAGGAGTTGTGAGATGAAAACATCTCGAGGGTTGCACGTCTCGGTCCCGGGTTCCATTCCCGTTTGGGGTCCCTCGATATTTTTCCCTAGGTTCCTACAAATGGGGACTCGTTCGGGATGGAGGCATCTACGGCTACACGAAGCCAGGAGTTGTGAGATGAAAACATCTCGAGGGTTGCAAGTCTTCCAAAAATGCGTTGTTTCGGCTGTTGTGCCACTGTGTGGGGAAGTGTACCCGAAAGTGTTAAGTTGTTGAGTTGTATTGCACTGAGGACATTTGAGAGCGAATGTCAGTTCAGGATGGCCGAGTGTAGTATCGGGGCCTCCATACCCAAAAATAGGAAACCGACACGGGAGAATAGAGAAGGAGTGGTTGGCGTAGCGCGCAAAGCCTCGGCTTGCTAAGCCGAAGGTCCCGGGTTCCCTCGATATTTTTCCGTCGTTGGTTCCTACGTATATAATCGGAAAATCCTTCGGTCCATTTTAAGTGGAATCTAGAAATATCAAGACAGAGGAAGTCTGCGGTATCAATATTGACAAATAAAGGCGCACGACAAGCGCGCATCGCGATGCTTTTTCCTCAATTCCTACACTGCTTAACGCTATACGGGGTGTTCGGCTACACCTGGGAGAAAATTTAACGGGTGATTCTAGAAGCCGATATAAGATGAAAATCCAGAATAAAGGAATTGTTTTTGTACCTTCGTTTTTCAATTATTAGCGTTTAACAATATCCCTGTAGCCGAGCAAACGTCACTACACCGAAGAATATACGGCACGTCGATGTACTGGGGGTACAGTAATCCTCGAACCTAACGACACATGGCCGACACCTTATCTCGTGCAAGTCGTAAAGAAGACCGCGACATTCGACACCGAAAACATGACCAACTTCTATGCATTACCGTTTGCTTTACTGAAATACTGTACTGGGGGTACAGTAATCCTCGAACCTAACGACACATGGCCGACACCTTATCTCGTGCAAGGCCGCGACATTCGACACCGAAAACATGACCAACTTCTATGCATTACCGTTTGCTTTACTAGTAATATGTATAGAGAAAAGTTAAAATGTTGACCTTGACAACATATTTCAAGGTCATTGAAATCGGTGCTGAAGACCTTATTCCCAATAGTTACCATTATACCAGACTAAAACTAATTAACTTATTACTTTAGCACTATAAAGTAATGAATAATTAGAAGAAAAAGATGAAAACAAGTACTATGTTCGCTTAGCTCTTCAAATACATCTTCAATAGTTTCGCTTTTGTTGTCGAAATGATTCTGTCCTTCCAAAGATTGCACTATTATCCTTCCAATATTCTTTAGACACAGCTGGTGAACATAGTCTTCACTTTGCCCTTGTTAATTTCGAGCTGGATATACGTAGCAAACAAAGGCACTTGCAAAGAAATCGGATGTTGCAAATTTTGCTTTCTGAATAAACATTGAACCATCATGACGTCGTGTTTTCACCAATTGGAGAGTATTTTTCTTTTAAGAAAGCCAATCACGTCTTCTCTGTTTTTTTTTTGTAAAAGGCTAGAACAGCTTTGAACAGCTTCCTTTGAACAGGAACAATAGAATTATTTCGACAAAGGAAGCGAATCTTTTGAAGAGCTGCTCGAAGCGATAAGCGAACTTAGCAGTTATTTCACGTCTTTCTTCTAATTGTACATTACTTTATAGATACAAGGTAATAAGTTAATTAGTTTTACTTTGGTATAATCAATTAAACTTAATTTATTACATTTTAGTGTACTTTTAATATAGGTTCATTTTATTGTTCTTTAATTTTTTTAGTTTTCTCTGTCTTTTTTAGGTTTCATTTCGTGCATACACGTATTTATGCGAATATTGTAGTATACGGTGATTATTTATCAGTGGTTTGAATGTATTGTGTGCGTAGTGCACGTTGTTTTCAGTGCACAATGGAATACACACTTCCAGAACTTTCCAGCATGCACCTGTGCTGTAGTGAAGGAAACGGTAATACCGCAGAAGTTGGTAATGGCGTTTATAGCGCCAAATGTCACTGTCTTCTTCTCTGCGACTTGCACGAGGTAAGCTGCCGGCCATGTGTCCTTGGTTTTGAGGACCACTATACCCTCCGTGTTTTGACGTGACCTGCATTCATTAGTGTAGGTAGGTTTGCTCGGCTACAGGGATATTGTTAAACGTTAGTATGTTACGTACCTTTCGTACCTCAGGGCCCCCGGTTTCGGTCAGTCCATTCAAGGAGTTTACCTGGGATAGGGACGGCGACAGTGACTACCGCAGGATTTAATTCACAAAAGTTTATTGACTATCGGTTTCTGTACAGAGGCGTTCCTTGATGCAACAGTATACAACTGAGAGCCCGCGCTGGAAGCGCGTTGGTTTTTTAAGCTGCTTCCCTCTCCTGTCCTCGGGGTGGTGGAAATGGGTTAGAGGAGGAAAGATTGAGACAGTTTGGGAATTTTCCGGACAGTACAGCGAGCGTACCCAAGTTTAGACAATTGCCCATTTTTTGGGGCATCGAAGGATGTCGAAGACATGAACCAGACGCGTGGCACTCCGACCCACGGGCATCCTCGAGCGTCGGTCTCTCGGTGCCTCGCATAGTCTCGAGTGACGCGCCCGGTTCTTACCTGATTTATTGCACTACCCTTGAGTGGCTTTTCGCTGTAACTGCCCGAAAGAATTTTGGTGAATGCAGAGTGTGTGACCGTTGTAGGATTTCTATGGTTTCCCCGAAGACAAGAGAGGTTCGCTAGACTTGGAGGTTACGGACGTAACAAGTAATTGAGAAACGAAGCTTCAAACGAAATTATTTTATTCTTAATTTTCGTGTTATACCGGCTTCTACAATCATCTTTTAAATTTTCTCCCGGAAGTAGGCAAACACCCTGTATAGTTTACCAAGAGAAACTGTTAGGTATTCGTAGTCCATCGCCTTATGTCAAAGATGCAAGTTGCATTTACTAGACGCAAACATCGCGATTTATACGTTCCTAAAATGTATAAAATTTTTGAATGTTGAACGAAACGTCTAAAGTTACATGATGTTGAATCAAATTTATGTAAAATGAATGTTACAATATTTGAAGTCTACTTGAAGTTTCCTGGTACTCCCATTAATACGAACGATTTTACTGCATACCTTTGAATGGTATAATATTCTATAAATTATTATATAAATAAGCTGTAGTTACAAATCTAATTGTAGTTTTTTATTGGATGAACTCATGAGGATGAACTCAGAACCTTCGTTTAATTTTCTCCCTCTTCTTTCTATCACTACATCGTGGCAAAAGTACCAAAGTATACTACCAAATATCTTTCTTTCTTTTAATATTTCGCAAATTACTAACCAGAAATTGATGTGGTGACATTTCATGGTGCCATAAAGTGTTTCTTATGACAAAAGCATTAGAGTCCTACTGGATAATTCAGTTTTTCACGACACTAGACCCTTTTACACGAAATAAACTGAAATTCTAATAAAAGCGACTAATTTGAAGTCTAAAAAAGGCTATAAAATTCTTATCATCACGTTGCACTGCTGTTTATTAAAAGGGGTTACAAGTATACAGAATGTTAGAGTTAAGATTATTATTGAACATTAGAGAATTAAAGAAATTATTATTCATTAAGTTCCAGAGTACTTGATTCCGCATATTAATTACGAATAAACCTTATTTTACCTTGTTTTTTAAGCGTTAGTAATGTGATATTTTTGACATACTCTGTAGAATTTTTACTACTAATGTACTGTTACACTCATACAGAAAAGCAACTTACTTTTTTGGTAAATATTGTGTAAATACGAAAACGAATTCACAAATATTGGTTATGCAAATTATGTAATAATTTGTTTAACGTTCTTTTTTCTTACTCTGTTTCAGGTACGCTGCTAGTCATGAATTCCACTTCGATTTGTTTTGCGCTGAATTTCTGAATTATGTACTAGGTAAGCTCTTACATTACGAATTTCCAATATTCGTTGCATCAATTTATTTCGAAGCAGTTCTCTATTTGTTTGTTTCTTAATGTACAAGTGGGTGTGTTGAAAACGTTCAAGTCAAGCTACGATAAAAAAAAAAGAAAATTTGCTGTGACTAATCTCATTTGACACCTTTATATTTCGTCTAAAGCTGCGTCTATGTGCACTATGTAACAAAACAGTGTTATAAAATAACTTGTGTTAAAACCTGGTGGTACATATTTGTATAACTTGTTACAAGATTACACCTTTTGGTATTGTAGAAGCAAGTCCGTAACAAGTTTGTATAACATTCCGCATCTGATAAATGTTTTATGACCACAGCACATATAACAACGTTTTATAACTTTTTTCGATCTTTACCAACACCTGATAAATAACATATAACTTGCTGTATAGCACGAAACATGTTATTTAATATAATGTTATGTAACATTTTTCTTTCTCTTTTTCTAACAAGCTTTCTGACTTTGTTATACAGGGTGGACCACGAAGCGTGATCAGCTTAGATTATTCAGCTGTTAGCGGTTCGATCGGAAGTTGTTTTAGCTAAAATAACATGGTTCAAGGAGAGCTTTAAGGTGATTGCACCAAATTTTTTGTCAACCCTTTTTTTCCAAAGTTATCAAGGTCACCTTCAGTTTTTTATAGGTAAACCTACAATTTTTTTACACCCATCTTTTAGGAGACACTGAGACGAATTCGGCAAGCACCATAAAAGGTATTTCTTCTTCATCTAAACCAAAGAAAGATTAAAATAATATCATTTACCTTGATTGAATCGATGCTCGAAATGGTGTCCACTAGCAGCAATACACTCGCGTAAACGGTTAGGAAATGACTGCTTAGTTCTTTCTATGACGTCTGCATTGACGGTTAAGCATTTCTTTTTATGGAGTGCATTGAAGGAAAAAGTTTATAAAGAACCTCCAACAATGCCGGAAGGTATGTGAGAGAGAATTGTAGATTCATGCTTAACCACCGATGCAGACGTCATAGAAAGAACGTAGCAGTCATTTCCTAACCGCCCGACTAGAAATTTCAGTTAGGTCCGCATTATGCTAGCCTAACTTGCCTGTTAGGCCCCAATGGGGCAGCCCCATCAGGCCCACATGCGGTATGTAACGCGGAATATTCACGATCGCCTAATTGGGAAAGCCGCGTTAGGGCCGTATTAGGCTTTCCCAATGACTATCCAATGAGGCCCATATTATAATAGCTTTATTAGGCTGTCATTGGGAGACATTAATGAAATCTCATGAGGAATACCTCATCAAGACACTGTATGGATTAAATTGTAAAAACTTTTATCTTGTTGAAAGCTCTCTTATGGCGACCTGACCTCTACACGCAAACGTACGTCCGACACTGAGATGTCTGTAAATATTCCTACATATAAGTTTGAGAGCCCCTCTCCACCTAATTTATGTGTGTGCTCGGCCACCCTCATTTCAGCCACGTAAGGCAACTGTTAGGAACGCCTAACTTAGGCGTGCGCTCGGCCAGCCCCATTTGGGCCACGTATGGCAACTGCTCGGAATGCCTAACTTAGGCGTGTGCTCTACCATCCCCATTTGGGCCACGTATGGCAACTGCTCGGAACGCCTAACTTAGGCGTGCGCTCGGCCAGCCCCATTTGGGCCACGTATGACAACTGTTAAGAATGTCCAACCTAAGCGTGCGCTCTACCATCCCTATTTGGGCCACGTATAGCAACTGTTAGGAATGCCTAACTTAGGCGTGCGCTCGGCCAGCCACATTTGGGCCACGTATGGCAACTGTTAGGAATGCCTAACTTAGGCGTGCACTTGGCCACCCCCATTTGGGCCACGTATGGCAACTGTTAGGAATGCCCAACTTAGGCATGCATCATTCCTTCCGAATTAGGACCTAATGCGGTAACGATTAGGCTTGCAGCATTTAGGTGTGCCTAATCGTTTCCGCACTAGGCCCACGTTCCTCTTTAGGCACGCCTAACAGAAATTCTAGTCGGACGTTTACATGAGTGTATTGCTGCTAGTGGACACCATTTAGAGCATCGATTTAATTAAGGTCAATGATATTTTTTTAACGTTTCTTTGGTTTAGATGAAGAAGAAATACTTTTTATGGTGCTTGCCGAATTCGTCTCAGTGTCTCCTAAAAGATGGGTGTAAAAAAATTGTAGGTTTACCTATAAAAAACTGAAGGTGACCTTGATAACTCTGGAAAAAGAGGGTTGACAAAAAATTTGGTACAATCATCTTAAAGCTCTCCTTGAACCATGTTATTTTAGCTAAAAAAAACTTCCGATCGAACCGCTAACACCAGAATAATCTAAGCTGATCACGCTTCGTGGTCCACTCTGTATAACGTGTCATATTGTATAGTGTAGACGCAGCTTAATGGATTTACTTTATACTACATATGTAACATACATGTTAATCATGTTTTTTGTTTGAAGGGAAGTTATTCTCGCTAAGTAATCAGTTATTGGTGTTAAAACGCCTAAATCAACAATTTTTACGAAGTTACAGTGCGACATAATAGAGTGTGAGATATGCTACGTGTAAATTGTGCCTAATGATCTGTTCCTTTCTCTTGGAGTACACTGAAAAGAAACGTTGCTCACCATTCCAATTTAAGCTACGTATTACATATTTATGCATAGTAAAAAATATACTTACTACTTGCTTGTTTTAGTATTTAATTGTTACTTTGAAATTTTTTAATGTCAATGCTCTATGTACAGAGTATGTACATATACCAGCACTTGTTGGCGAGTGAAGTGTTAGAAAAAAAGGTACGATTTATGGATTTAAAAAAAATCTTGTTTATTTACAATTGATCATGACAATTTTATCACAAAATCAACGACTTGAATATCGTTTAGTTGTAAATTACGTATTTTCCCTAAATAATGTCATTTTCCTTTAACACGTTGACTGCCACGGTGGTCATATGTGACCGCAGATTGTTTCTCCTGTAGCGCCACGGTGGTCATCGGTGACCGGGTGCTTCAAATGTTTATAATTGTAAAAGTTGAATGAACATTGACAGTTAATGAATTTTGAACATCATCGCTGATTAGAGAATACTTTGAAATAAAATGTGCACTATTCGACAATTAAAAATTTTTACTAGAAGATCAAAAATGAGAGATTAATTTTTATCAAATCTTCTATCTACCGGTGTATTGTATTAAAGCATTTCAAACATAGATGCGGCTGATCGATACAATCTGGGCAGTACGTGGTAACCTTTTTAGTCCGCACGGAGAGTGTTGCGGACACACGGATAGGTCGATGGCAATTAGGGAAAAATACTTAGGGAACTTAGGTGAAGGAACGTCACCTTCAGAGTTTTCCTCTTGCGGGGAAACTCCGACGAAGGAGTCTCAGTCAAAACACCGAACGATGCAGTCAAATACCAGAACCGACATACCACTTTCACTGTTAATCTTGTATTACAATTAAATATAGATATAGTTAATTTAAAAATTAACTCCGCTTTCCACTGAATCATTCCTACCGCCGTAAAGAGTAGTAGGAAATTGCCTAATCCGCGGCGCGGTATCACCTACGTGGGAATTTACAACTTCCACGAGACCACGGTCCTCCACGTGAGTCTCGCGGAAGCGGGCGAAAACAACCATATTTATTATTATTTTGCCATTATATGCTTAGAATAATAAAAATACTTCCGTGGCGCCCTGAGCAAAACATGTGATTTCGGCGTGGCAGTCAATGTGTTAAGAAGGGAAGCATTATTGTCTGTTGCCAGAATGATTTGTCATAAAAAAAAAAGTATCAATGTTTAATTAAAGAGAAGATTTAGACGCCGTGACATTTGACTTTCTATCACAATGACTTTGTAATTATCGGAGCGCGAGTGCCGTCGTTTTACATGGTCTCGGGTTAATGACGGATTAAATGAATACAAGGACGTATAGCATATAATCGACTCTCGTTGATGTCATTAGCGAGTGTCTATTGATTATACTGTCCAGTGCAACGTTACTTTGTCGTAATTACATTAATCCCATCATCGATCAGTCATTTAATTACTGCACCGTTTTAATTGGCGTATTCGCTCATTAGACTTCCTGCTTCAAGCCGCGCTTGTGCAGTCATGTCTGCCGAGTTCTTTTGAAAACGTGCTCGTAACAGTTTAATGTACTGCATCGATTAATTAAGCCATTTTAACAGTTTCCATTGATGGATCATTTCTATCATTCGTAATTTCTTACTACTCCACTGTTCTTCTAATTGTTGCAAACAATTAAATGTATAATATATCACGATGTTTATTCTTCATATTTAATAAGAAACGTTTATTATATTAGATTAAAAATTTCGAACGAGCGGGAACGTAATTCGTAAATAAAAGCCTTTATACAATTTTCTAAGTTCGTACATTACATTCGTAAATAAAAAAAAAATGCTGCAAATTTCTGAACTTCTGCTAATGCAGAGCAGTGCAAAAGTCCCTGTGGCATGTCTTTTTTATAAATCGGAGGTTGATATAGAAAAATCAAAAATTAAAACGCAAAACTACAGTTTTATACGTACAAAATTTTTTCCATTAATTTACAAAAAAGAAAAGAAGAAAATTGAAAAATATTTGAAAACAAAACAGTTATAATATTTTTTAGCGTTTACATCATCCTGTATTTTCATATTTGACTATTATTGGATTACTTTAGGCCTGATAAAGAGGAATGACATGTCATCGCATCGCGGCAATGACTCTGAGCGATTCGGCAGGTTTATAGGAAAAGGTTATTCTTGAAGTGCGTTTACATTAATGTTTAAAAATTCAATCTGTTAAGTGGCCTCCGTCATTTTGCTCACAGAGACGAGTTTCTCCTAGCTCATTTTTCACGAACGGTTGAAGAGTATCTTGCAATATAATGGCGATTTCATGTTTTATGTTCTCCTTTAACTCTGCCAGAGTTTAATTTATTGGCCAGGGTTTATTGGCATAAAGTTTTCCTTTAAGGTAGCTCCAGAGATAAATATCTGGAGCGTTCAAATCACAGGAACGCGACGTTCAAGTGAAGTCTGCATAACGAGACACAAGTCTGTTTGGGAAATATTTTCGATGAACCGCCATTTTGTGTCTTGATGTGAGTGCAGCGGCGCCATCTTGTTGAACCTAAACTTTCCCTATGTTTTCTTCTCATTCTGGCACAAGAAATTCTTCGATCCGTTTTCTGTATCGAACTTCATTGATTGTCACAGCTCTGCCTTCGTCGTTTTCGAAGAAATAAAGACCGATTCTTTCAGAAAATGTACACCACACGTGTGAAATAGTAAATAGAATGAAGAGTTCTTTCATGAAGTATGTGCGGGTTTTCGGATCCCCAAAATCTGACCATTTGTTTATGAACAGAACCGGTAAAGTGGATCTCATCTGTCATTATCAAGTTATCAATGAAATCAGGATTATCCCGAGACACGTTGAGAATTTTGCAAGATACTCCATTCTGGCTTAGTAGGTAATCCTTTTCATTCAGCTGTGGAACTCTTTGGATCTTGTACAGAAGAGATGAAAGATCTGAGATGGGTGAAGAAACGAATACTCCTTTACACAGCCTCAATTTATATTGTAACAAACTTAAAGATGAATACAATAATTCGATAAGGTTTAACAATTTACAATATGTGATTACACTAAATCGCGATATGGAAACCGTGCAGCGGTTCGACATAGATTCGGCGGTGGTGAAGGAAAAACTGTTGCTGTGGAAATTTTCTGGGTTTTTATATAGGTTAGGAGAGAAAGGCGGAAGTAGAGGTAGATAAATGTACAAAACAGTGCTCAAAAAGGGAAATTCGTGGAAAACAGGGTCGTTCGTTTTTGTGCAAGCCTGAACGCCACAAATGTACTTCCTAGGCTACTCAAGAGCAAAGGCAAGATTCTTGAAAGCGTGAAAGCAAAAGAACGCAAGCTAAAAATTTAAAAAAATCGGAAAAGAGAAAGTTTGTGCAAAAGAATAGAAAAAGGTTTTGACAGTGCTTTGATAAAGACGTGTTGGCGTAACCGCTTTCTCAATGTCCGCTGCAGAGATCGTCGTTGAATTCCCAACTGTGTTGTGCGTCACCTTCTGGATGTTCCTGGATTTTCATCAACACTTGCCTGTACCACTTCGATATTGTCAATAGATCGAGATGTTTTCGGTGTACTAGTACGCCTATAACCCTTTGTACTCCCAATTTCTGAAAATGATTGGAAAATATAACAGGTACATATTTAAAAATGTCGAGTGTGACTCGACATAGGAGTGCAAAGGGTTCATCTTCAGTGGTCCCTGACTGTTGAAATCTGTGAATTCTACTTCTGGTAGGTGCAGGCAGTGTTTCTCGAACAATATTTATTTACTGGCGCTTTCACTGCATTCAGATGACATAATGGTGATATTCAAAATACAACTGCACGATTTGTGCATGTTCTTGTGCATATTTCTGCATGTCGAAGAAGTCTCCCTTGTCTCTATTTCAATGTGAAGCATACGATGTTGATACTAGCTAGGATAAAATAGACCTACATAATTTAAAAGTTAGAAAGTGACTTTTGCACCACTCTGTATTTCTCGTAGTGCACTTGCACACTCGTGTACATGATATCATTAGAAATATAAACCTGCTGAATCGCACGTCACCGCTGCAAAATCGCAACGACGTCGCATTGCACGGCTGCACCGAGCTTTAAAGTACTCGAATCTCAAAATAGTGTGTCTTTTTTTCTTCCCGTTTTCTAAAAAAACATCATCGCTAGTTAAGCCGATTTGAAACACTATTTTTAGCTACAAGCTATTTATACTGGGCGAGGTAGACCGCGTGGTACAACCGGGGTAATTCTACATGTAAAAGTAAACCGAAAATAAAGGATACAATTTTTTCGTAAGAAGCTTTGTTTTCGAGAAAATTAAATGTCAAAATGCCCTACAAACTGTTGCTCCTGCTCCCACTGTAATGTTGATAAATAGCGGTAATGCCACATTTCGCAAAGAAATAGTGTTGTGGCGGGTACGTCGCTGCCAACAAGCCCTTACCGAACGTCGTTCTATTCTTCCACGCGAACTTGCTCTTTTCCAACTCCTTCAGATTTTAGTTTCCGTTCTTTTGTCTCTCCCCGGGTTAAGACTTGCCTTCGTCCTCGAGTGGCCTAAGAAGCGCACATGTGGCATCCAGGTTCGCACGAGGACGAATTTCTACAAATTTTCCGCTTCTATATTTATCCATCTCTACTCCTGTCTCCCCGTGCTAACAATATAAAAACCCAGTACACCTACACCTCAGTTCAGTCTTTCCTTTGACGTTCCCGCCGAACTGCTGCCGCAGGGACAATTAGCGAACAAAACAATTATATTTTTCGGGCGAACTGTACGCCGACCATCGCACTTAGATCTTAATAAATTGAGGTGAAACTCATGTGGCATCCAGGTTCGCACGAGGACGAACGGCCCCGCTTTCTACAAATTTTCCGCTTCTATATTTATCCATCTCTACTCCTGTCTCCCTGTGCTAACAATATAAAAACCCAGTGCACCTACACCTCAGTTCAGTCTTTCCTTTGACGTTCCCGCCGAACCGCTGCCGCAGGGACAATTATCGAATAAAACGATTGTATTTTTCGGGCGAACTGTACGCTGACCATCGCACTTAGATCTTAATAAATTGAGGTGAAACCAGCGCAACGGCGTTCCTCACCCACCTCAGTGTAAATCTTTTGCAACTCAAAGGAAGAATTATACTATTAATTGTATTATTAAAGCGTTCAAAACACCGTGACATCAGTCCACGACTCTCTGATTCGAAGAGCAAGAATTTGCCTGCGTCATCAATCACGTCGTTTTCAACAGTTCATTCAGCAATGTACATGTAAAGCAAGAAAATCCTTTATAAATATATTAGGTGTAGAAGTGAATTCTTTCCGACTGAATGCACATACGTAATTGATTCAAAGCCACCAAGTTTCTATCGCAATGACATTCGCAAGCTGTCACAAAAATAGCAGAAGGTCATCAACAATAATGGAAATTATTTCGATGATTGATCTGTTTTCATTCTTTTTAAAGGAAACATTGATTGTACCCAAAAGTCGAAAAGAATTCATTTCTACGCATAATATTATTAGTACTTATCGTGACATTAACACAGCTTATTAGTACAAACACGAAGCCCGAAGATAGTCAAGTATACACGTATAGTTGGGGCCACGATATAGCGAGGTCGTAAATTAAACTCTCAAGAATCGGCATCGATTGATGTTGCGGCACTCAAGGCCGTGTGTTGCAGTCTGTTTGAGGGTTCCAACAATAAACGAATGGTAGCATATGATTTGGTACTTCAAGTAGAAAATGATATTTCATTTACAAATGGAAAATATGTTAATATTAAAGCTACACAATCCTTTTGCATTTTCTATCTGCATCTTGTAACCGTACTTCCAAATGCGGCTTTTCCCAGAAGAAAAAAACCCTAAATTGTCCTAGCTGAACTCAATTTTCAGTAAATATATTAGAATCAGTTTGACTTTCGCTGGATACAAGAATTCTTCGTACGGTCCTGACCATGGTTTCAAGTACTTATCTGCTCGTATTTCTGTCAATTTCGGGGTCCCGGCAGCTAAAACATGTTTACTTTGACGCCTAACCGATTTTACGACCTCGCTATATCGTAGCCCCGACTATACATGGTGTGATCCAACGATTACATATTGAGAAATTATGTTAATGATAATGCACACTTGGGTCGTAAGAAACGCTGGCAATAGTGAGCGTTTCGTGAATTTCACTGTCGTCCTGAAACGAGTCAACTCTCCAGCCGAACGTCGAAATCGCGTTCTACTTATTCTGTTAATAGGTTTTGCTGTGTATTTGAATATAGGGAGACGTTATTTCGCCAACTATGCTTTCTAAGAAGTGCGTATCTTTTTTTTGTAATCAGAAACCAAGACAAAAGTCATAATAAACTATCGTAAATATAATAAAATAATCGTCATGACAGGGATACAATAAAAAAGTAAGACTCTAACAGAATTTGCATTTCTTAACTGCACTTTTTTTACTCGCACGAGAGTTCTGTCAAGAATACGAAACTGCTTCGTGTTTGCAAAGCAACTGTTTATTCGAGTCGTA
>NW_017100271.1:428421-494074 GCF_001263275.1 Habropoda laboriosa | reverse complement strand
GGGCCACGATGTAGCGAGGTCGTAAATTAAACTCTCAAGAATCGGCATCGATTGATGTTGCGGCACTCAAGGCCGTGTGTTGCAGTCTGTTTGAGGGTTCCAACAATAAACGAATGGTAGCATATGATTTGGTACTTCAAGTAGAAAATGGTATTTCATTTACAAATGGAAAATATGTTAATATTAAAGCTACACAATCCTTTTGCATTTTCTATCTGTATATAACACGAGCAGGTAAATGAAGATGTTAAAGACCTCAATAAGACCTTTACTTGTAACCGTACTTCCAAAAGCGGCTTTTCCCAGAAGAAAAAAACCCTAAATTGTCCTAGCTGAACTCAATTTTCAGTAAATATATTAGAATCAGTTTGACTTTCGCTGGATACAAGAATTCTTTGTACGGTCCTGACCATGGTTTCAAGTACTTATCTGCTCGTATTTCTGTCAATTTCGGGGTCCCGGCAGCTAAAACATGTTTACTTTGACGCCTAACCGATTTTATGACCTCGCTATATCGTGGCCCCGACTATACTCGATAGATTTTCAAACTCCATTTCTTCGAGAGCAAGACTTCAAACGAAAAATTTTATTCTTTATTTTAGGTTTATTTTTGTACATGGAATCATTATCTGCCTGGTTGTTCCACGCGACCTGCCTCATCCTGTATTTTCTTGCAACTACCTTGTTGATTCTCAAAGTGAGATTTTAATCACTGGTCTACACTGATGCAGGTATAGGTGTTGGCGAAGTTTCTAAAGGCTACTACACTAGGTGGTATAATTTACTGCAAGATTGTAGTAGCGGTCAGGACTGTGACTGCCTGGCCTGGAACACTATCGAAGAACTTGCTAATCGTAAGATAATTACATTCAGTGGCTTCAGTTCAAACAGTAATCTGATTTTCAGACAGGACTTCTTGAGTTAATCATATACAGGCAAAACTCGCGAAGTTACACGGTTTGAACGTGTAACACAGTTTTCTTCGCAGCGAAGAGTTACATGGTAATAAAACTCGTCCGTGGAAAATTTTGAAAATCTGAGAGCGATTAAAGGACACGAAACTGTATTTAAGTTCCAATTCAGAGGTAATTTCATTCTAAACGAATCAGAAAAAGGTCGTTAACCCTCGGAAGGCGAATGGTTTTACAGACGAATGCAGGGTCATTTTAACTCATAGCAAAATTTCTATTTTGCACGGGTTTCAAGAAGAAATTGAGTAAATGTGTATACTTTCAACTATGTACAGTGGAAGACAAAAGTATTCATACACCCTATAAAATGGAATAACTTTTTTAAAATTGGGCCAAACGACTTGAGTTTTTTTGAGAAGTTAGTAAGATTAGTTTGCTAGATGACGTATGAAAAAATCTTTGAAAAAACTGCAATTACTCGGAATCGCGAAGAAAATAGCGAAGGTCGTTTTTACAAATTTTTTATCTGAGCTCGTAATGAAAATTTAAAAAATACGTTTTGTAGATCTATGTCAATTATACACACGCTGAAAATTTCATCGAAATCGGTTAATGTTGCTATGAGCTACAAACGGTTAAAGATAGTGAAAATCGCACTATTTCACGACTTTCGGCCTAGAACTGTAATAAATCTGCAGAAGATTCTTACATCTTTCGATGCCTGTCGCTTGTTTCTCTATCCACCGATTTCGATGAAATTTTCAGCGTGTGTATAATTCACATAGATCTATAAAACGTATTTTTTAAATTTTCATTACGAGCTCAGATAAAAAAGTTGTGAAAACGACTTTCGCTATTTTCTTCGCGATTCCGACTAATTGCAGGTTTTTCAAAAATTTTTTTACACGTCATCTAGTAAACTAATTATTCCATTTTATAGGGTGTATGAATACTTTTGCCCTCTACTGTATATTTGATATTTTTCTTGTTTATTTACATTTCGTACATAAAATAGGCGTATTTCCTAATCTGAGCCGCCTGACTTTATCGCTGTAAACAATATGACTCGCAATATTAGTTGCTTGTTCGAGGGAAAATGAAAATGGTAAGAACATGACGAGAGAGATGCGTAGGTGGCTTACAATTAGTGGTGTATAAAATTATAAGAGAAAAATCCTTCTTCTCGGTGCTTTCCAAGTAACCGGAGCGACTGCCGTTGAAAGCCACTTCACCGATAAATCTCCGAAAACACTTGAAACGACGTGATTTAGACCGATGCTGAAGTAATTAATTAACCGCCTGCAACAATCGACTTCGGGAATTATAATCACCGTACTTTTCGCGCTTGCCGGCAACCGTATCCGGGGACAACGATATACGGCCTTAATTAATTAGTCAATTAATTACACAATTTCATTCAACTGGATCGATCGATCAGTCAATTAATTAAAATCCCGTTGCACCGTTTCGAAAGACTTTCTTCATCAGGAATAAGAGTGGGGGGGGGGGATATGTTGCGTGCCTATCTGTCTCGAACCGTTACTCTTGGTCGTCGTGAAAGAAAAGATAACGTGGTGAACGAGAGGCAGGTCAGTAAGCTGATAGTATACAGGTAATTAGTCTAGATTTTAGACCAACCTAGGCTGAACCCAGACTGAACGTCATGGCAGTTTGCCCAACTGCCTATCCGTCGTTTCTGGCATTTCTGCCAGTCTTCCTAATCCATATAAACTATCATGCAAAGGTCTTGCTTCGCGAACTAAACTGGCTAGTTATTGCGGTAGCAGTGCTCGATTTAACATCGACTACTTAATCCTCGATATGTAGTATATGGTATTAGCTACCCGTTTCGTCGAAAGGTTGCACAGCATTGGTAAGTGGAATTTGCAGTGATTAAAGCTGAATGTTGTAGGGAATGCATAAGCTCTCCTTTCTGTACGGTGAGATAGTACGACAAAACCCAGTGAGTTGCCCATAGCTTGACATCGAAATGTCGAAATTAATACACTGGCTGACACAGAAGGTTTATCATTATCGTTTATAATGATACAAATTTAAATATCGAAACCAGCCTTTTTGTCATTACAAGTTTAACACGTTGACTGCCAAGCCTATTTTGAAGAAATCTGTTCTAGACGCCAACATTTCTTTTTCAATTTATTGTATAAAATTAAACAAACACATATTAATTTTTATATTATGACTTTAATTTTTATTGTTTTTTTGCAAAAAAATACTTTCGAATTATCTCGTGGTCGGGCGTCTCCGAATAGGATGTAACTTCTACCAGCAAACTACGAGTTATCTCGTAGATTGGCAGTCAACGTGTTAATATACAATTATTTGACACACAAAAGTTACTACAAAATTTTTAAGATCCAAAATAAAAGTTATACATTCTAGAATTTTGAAGTATAACAAGTACATATGTATGTGCATTTTTACCAATACATATACACCACCGGCCAAATGTTTGGAATCACTGTGCATTGTAAGTTACACCAAAATTTCCAGAAAAAAGTTAGCAATTTTAAGAAACTCTGAAGGAACTTTTTATCATTCAAATCAATCGAAATGAGGTAAAGTGCTATTGATCTCGACAACATCAATTTCAGATCCATAAAGAATTAGTAGCAGATTCAATATCGATGTGAATTGGCAGGTGATTCCAAACTTCTGGCCAGTAGTGTATGTATGATACTAACTGTGGCGAAGGAGTATAATTTAAATCATTTAATACTTTCTACACGAATGTAGTGGGTGTTTTAATATTTATAAACGCCATACGAAGATCTGTATCATCCTTCACAATATGTGTGCAATAACAGTCGTTTTCAATATTTCATAAATTCACGTATATCACAATAATCTAATTAGGTCAAGCCTTCATCGTATAATAAAACGTATGAAGCATTTAGTACAAAAACGATATTGCACAATTTGTTTGCTATTATAGTAGTGCATTTTTATTGAAGTTCTATTTATTCTTAATTATGCTTCCGGACTTGAATACGAAAAACTCATCATTATAGCTAAAATTTCCTTTGGTCAATGCAACTGATTAATCCTTTGCCTCCCAGCGGTTTTGCAGCGAAACCACTATTTCGTGTTTGTTTAATCCTCGACAGGTATGCCGGCCGCCCGACCCTTAGATTTTCTTAGCATCTAGTTCCGTTGTACATATTTCTTCGCCTTCGTTCGTTTTGTGGCAGCAGTAATTTTATGACACCACGGCAATCGTAGTGTTTAACCAACAGGGGTTTATGGCACGGATTCCAAGCGACGTTACTTTTCAGAAGTTTTTCTACAAGTTTTTGATAACAATAGCTTATTCAAGCCAGAGGGCAAATCCGGCTTATTACCTGATGGCCGCGGAAATTCTCCACTTCTGCGGGCCACATGGTAAGCTGGTACTTGCCTCTGCGCGCTCAGTGACGGTAAACATGCCATAAACCCGTAAAGTCGACGTTTCGGCAAAATCGCCACGCGGGACTGACACCCCCGTTTGGGACCGTCTCTCCCTCTCTGCCAGCGCCCTACTCTGCGGACCACGGGGGAGTGCACGAGGGCCTAGGAGAGCGGCTCTAGGGGGTGAAAGACCCATGATTTGCCAACAAGGTAAACTCCCCATTTTGGCGAAAAGAGATATATACAGCCAGTTCACGACATTCGAGCAGATTCTAATATACTTAGAAACAATCGACACCACTTTGAGCGCTCTAACACGCAATACTCGACATCTTGATACACCAGTGCGGTCCAGTCCGCAATAATCGACATCACAAATAAAGTGCGATCACCATCGCGACAATAAGTAGTTGGCATATACACGTGCAATAATTACCAATGCCAATCCGACCTTCCAACCACAAAGAAGCGCGGGAAGCTGCGTTAACACGCAGTCTTTCAATCTAAGAACTTGCTTTCACCTTTATTGCTTTGTTTTCGTCTTAGAATCTTCGCCTTTTTAATTTGTACATTTTTTGCATCCATATGGTCACCGGAGCCGAAGCGCGTCTTAATGTTATTGTCTGCTACGGTCATTGTTCGAGGCACTCGGAATTCCCGCGTGCGTCACTCAAGGGTACGCTTGGTACCTGAAAGTGACCTACGATACCAGTCCTTAGAACTGTCACTATTAATCAAACCAATTTTGTTTAAAAATCTATTAACCACTTGCCTTGAAAATTAATTCTTTCTGTAAAAATTTTTATATACGTCGAAAGTAAATCTAATAAACTAATAGGTACTTGTTTTACGCAAGCAAAGTTTCAGGTTTCGAAAATATCGCGTCCACGCTCTTGTAGTACAGACTGTACTCTATGTACGATGCTCGACTCGCGACACAAAACTGTTTTAAGCTCGAACGCGAATTGGTATCGTTGCGCTCCCGACAAATTAATCTCGGAAGGGCAAAATTCTAATTGTTGGTGTAGTGATGGTGAAATGATGTTTCTCTTGGTCAGAATGTTCTTGAACTCGTGTATTTTGGGCTATTGCGTTTGAATATATTAGCTCGGAGTATGCCGTGATTGGTTGGAAGTTGAAGGTGGTGGAAGGAATCGGAAAATGCGGATATGTGATTGGATATTAGGAAACTAGTGGAAGGAGAACGTGAGAGTGAAGGTGGTGTGCAAAAGTTTAAATAATTTGGGGAAAACCCAGAAAGAGTAAAGGGATAGGAAACATGACCAGGATGCGACTTGAACTATTTTACGGTAGGGAAGGAATTTGTTAGGGGCTAGGAAGACGGCTGGAAAGGACTGTTTATTAGTTTATGACTTTTCACTGGCCGGTGGGCTTCGCGACCGGACACCCTGCATCTTCTTTTCTTACATGTTTTTGTTACAAAATTAAACATAAGCATATCCATTAAATAAAAAGAATATTATTATAACTTTCAACAAATTTTCTTATAAGTGGAAAAGAAGATAACCGACGATCGACGTGTCTAACACGTTTTGGAAGTGACGTGGTGCAAATGATTACTCGCCATGTGGGTAACAAAAATATATTTATTCATTTAACCGATAACGCTTAAACTAATTTTAAAATGTATAGGCGACACGATGCACGTAGAAAGAAAGTCTGCGACAAAAAGCCTCGTGCCTTTTTCGGGGCTCCCTTAAGTAGCCCCTTTGCCACAACGTCGTTGGCAATTCTGGGACAAAAACATCTCGACGTGCGTGGTACGTCTTTCCAGCGCAAGTGATTAACAATACGATCTGTACATATTTAAACGATTTTTGTAAAAAAGTTTGTACGATTTCTCTAAGCGCCCAGTAAATGCGCGCTATCGCCCCTCGTTGCTATTGCCCCTATTGCTCCACATTTACTTCACCAGACAGTTTTTTGTCGATACTGTAACACAGGACCGACCTCGAAGGTGCTCGGTATGAAGTGGTCAGACAAATTTGAGCCCTTACTTCTGGCCGTTCTCTTATCCGCCACCTGAAGGCGCGCCCGGTTAAGGCTCATCTGGACCAGGACCTATCTCGAAGTTTCTCTATGTGAAGTAGCTCCACAAACGAGAGCACGGAGCGATATTGGAGCAGTAGACCACACCTACTTGAGTAACGATCCTGTGGTGGGGCACTGTATGAATATAGTAGTGCTCACCCAGCCTGAAAAAGCAGTAATGATCGTGCATGCTGAAAAAAGTAACCAATGGTATGAAACATTTCATGAACGTACGAGAACACATTCCTACCTACGATCCAACACTCCCACCACTACCGTTATGCGCCGCTCCATTCATGACTGTCGACGTCAGTTGCTCTGGCCGTTGCTCGCGGCTCTGCTTGGAGCAACGAAGGGCGTTCTTGCTCGTGAAACGATTGCCTGAGCGACCTATTTGAAATAACGAAGCTGACCAGTTTTTGCACCGAGCCCTTCAATTGTCGCTTTGATCTTTTACCGACGGATCACGCCAGGCTCGAATGTTGCTTGCTTATTTTAAAACAATCTCTCTCTATTCTAATCTCTTTTTTTTCTGTGTTTCTTTTTACACAAAGAGTTATGCTTATTATGCGAGAATTATTGTTATCATTTGGATAAAGCATTTGTAAAAATCACAGAAAATATTAATACAATTTTTAAAATTTGTATGAGTATATACAGTTCTCGATAAGCCATCAAACCGAACGGTCGTTTGTTTACACCGCTCGTGAACTATAAACTTACACTCACAGTCTTAAATCAGTGTGCACACAACTACACAGTGAAAGTAAATACAGTGGTGGATATCCCTGTGTTCAACACATGGAAACCTAGCCAGTGATGGCTCCGATTCACCTAAAAATCTCGAAAAAGGGTAATCACTACATCTCGGAAAATATTGCGAACGCTGTACTCAGCGATATTGAAATGGTAGCAGGCAATCAAGAATGTTCCAAGTAAACGAAAAGAAGGAAAATCTATCCAGGTAAGAAACTAACAATCGTCACAACAGACAGAGACACTGACACATGGTTACAAGATATTCCAACAAGTAACACATACAGCGCTCTTGCTTACTCCAGCGATATAATAACCGACACAAATACCAACAACAACACATCAACCGAAATAGTTAAACTGCCTCCGATCTACATACATGTTCAAATTATTGAATCTTTAATAGAACTACTTGAACAAGTAGGAAACAATTTCTTTGAATTTCTTTCTCTGAACGAGTTGAAAGAAAACCAAGTAAAAATTCAACTCAAATCGTCCGAAAATTACAGTGCAGTAGTAAATGCACTAAAAAATCACACGTATCAATTGAAAACGAATCGAAATTATAAAGTGGTACTAAGAGGTATTCACCTTAAAACAGATACAAATAAAATTATCAAAGAATTACAACACACAATTAGAAGCATAAGCACTATAAACAAGTTTTACACCAAACAGCTGTTACCTCTATTTATCATCGAACTGGAACCGAAAGATAATAACAAAGACATATATAAAATCGAGAAACTGGTAAATACAATTATTAGAATTTAACCATCTAGACCCAAATGCAACATACCTCAATGCCATCGTTGTCAAACATTCGGCCACACCAAAGACTATTGCAACAAACCATCAGCTCGCGTCAAATGTGCAGGAAATCACTTAACAACGTTGTGTATCGAACAGGGGAAAGTAGAAAACGTAAAGCGTCTAGGAAATCACCACGCAAGCTAGAAAGAATGCATAAGTTCAGAAAGAACTACAACAGAAGCTATTTCCTGCCTTCAGAAAAAGAAATGAACTCTTACGAACAGAAACAAAAATCAATCACACCACAGAGTATACGTTACCCCCAATCATCTCAACCAAATTCAACCATCAAGTGTGTGCAGCTGAAAAAAGCTATGCACAGCTAACAGCTGGACGCAACTCCAACTCCCACCCTTTGCAAGACCATAACACTGTCACTCGCACAACTAACCCTACAGAAAAAGAAACTCCAGAATTAAAACAACTTCTGAACCAATTAATCAAAAACTCAGAACTAATTACTAATGTGTTAACAACAGAAACTGCGCTGCTACAACAAGAATCCCAACAAATCGATATCTTGATAGAACTAATAACAAAACTCGTTAAGAACATCAACAAGTAATGGATAATACACTGAAAATAGCAGGTTGGAACAATAACGGTCTCCATCAAAGTATTCATTTACACACATGATATTGACATCATACTGGTTTCAGAAACACACTTCACCAACAAAAACTACGCAAAAATTCCATATTACAGTATTTACAACACCAAACATCCTTCTGGGAGAGCTTACGGAGGAACAGTTGTTATTATTAAAAATAACATTAGATATTATTTACACAGTACTACATCACGAGAATACCTACAGGCAACAACAATAACAACACAAACATCAAACGAAGCGATCCAATTATCAGTCGTTTACTCTCCTCCAAAGCACATATTTACCCTTGTTTAATCCTCGACAGGTATGTCAGCCGCCCGACCCTTAGATTTCTTAGTATGTAGTTCTATTGTATATATTTTTCGCCTTCGCTCGTTTTCGTAGCAGCGGTAATTTTATGACGCCACGGCAATCGCGCTCTTTCAGTCTAAGAATTTGTTTTACCTTGTATTGTCTCGTTTTCTACTTAGAATCTTCGCCCCTTTTTTCACTTGTGCATTTTCGCATTTTTATGGTCACCAGAGCCGAAGCGCGTCTTAACGCTATTGTCTGCTACGGTCATTGTTCGAGGCACTCGGAATTTCCGCGTGCGTCACTCAAGGGTACGCTTGGTACCTGAGAGTGACCTATGGTCTGGGGGGTGGCATTTTCGTGTAGCTTTTCCCACCTATGATTTAGCCAATAGTTTTCGCCAGCCACCCTTCCCCACCACTATCGAAAAATGTTTTCAGCCTACCCGAGGGCCTCACCCCCGCGATGCGTCCTCGCACCGAGGTGTCGTGGGACCTTTCGCGGAAGGGAACATTAGAATCCATCTGACCACACCAAGAGTCAAGTCATTAGAAGTTTAGACCATAGTAATAGTTGTTTGTCCTCCGTCATAAGGAGGTGGTCCTTCGAAAACGAACCATTAGACTTAGTTGGCACTCCACGTGCAAAAATCGACAAGGCTCGAAAAGGTTGATTGCAACGAAACACGAGCACATCATAAACAACCCTAGAACAGTATCAGAACTTTTTTCAGCCTTTAGATACTGAGGGGTCAAAAAGAACCTCATTTAGATGCAAAACTCTGCTTTTCGTTATAGAAAAGATATCTGTGACTGTTAGGTTTTCTATAGACACGGTTTATGGCACGATCGACCGAGAACGGTTATTTTTGAGTTCAGGAATTTCGATTATTGCTTGCACGGGTCTCATTGCCTCCTGCGAGGGTCACTAGAATTGCTTTGCTAGATTTTTAGTAATTTGTGTCCCTCGCGCTCAATAGCCTACGAACATACCATAAACCACGAATTTCCGAACGGCACATCTGTATGTAACGGTCCGCTTGCCGATTAGTCACCCGGAGGAAATTCCAGATTTTTGGGACCTTCCGCCCACCCCTCGCGACCATCTCCCACCCTTCCAAGGTGACAGCGCGCTAAGGGCGCACTGGAAGGGAAGTAAAGACGATATTAGACACGCTGATTGGCAAATGCAATTGTTAACCATTAACCAATCAGCGTGTCCCAACAAAAATCCCTCTCACGGACGTCCGAGACGCGATGTCGGAGAATCAGTCGTCGAGTAGTCGTAGAACCACCACAAGGAGAACCAAGGAGCAACCAGTACCATCTACAAGTCCCAATCATATTGGGTGGTCCTTCGAACCAGTATCTAGACGGCACAAGATCGTGCAAACATCTACAAAGCTCGAAAGTTCATAGCCACAACCACGGCCATTAACAGTGACACCACTATCAACTGGTGAACCCACATACTGGCTAACAGCACGCGAAAAAACGCCAGACAATTTAACTTATCCTCTAACTGAACTCAGACCACTCACCCATAGTAATTGATTACTTACAAAATCCAGCTCTAAAATACGATACTCACACACTGTAATCACACTACAAACTAAGAAAAGTTCAGAACAATAATAGATGAAAAGCTGAACTGTAATATTTCACTAAAAACTCCCGAACAAATTGAAATCACAGTGAACTATATAACACAAACCATTCAAGCAGCAGCTTGGACATCCACTAATACAGTCGAAAACAGAACATATGGACTCTCTCACCCGAACTACATTCTGCAAAAAATAGAGTAAAAAAGAAAACTGAAAGCACAATGGCAAAATTAACGAACAACTCATAACAAACGTTTGCTAAACAAAGCTACCGAAGAGTTAAAGAAAATAATACACGTCCACTGCAACAAAGAAATGAGTAAATTTCTCATGTCTCTTACACCTAATGAAGATACGATTTATTCGCTCTGGAAAGCGACTAAAAGATTTAAAAAACCGACACCGATACCGACAATAAGAAAACCAGATGGCTCCTACGCAAAAACCTCAACTGAACAAGCTGTGACATTCGCGGAACACCTGCACCAAACCTTCCAACTACATAATTTACCACATGAAGACACAACAATAGATAATCCGACTGAAAACTCGAACCACAACTTCAGGATACGTAATATTTCAAAAAGGAGATTAAACAACTCATTAAAAGAATCAAAACGAACAAAACTCCGGGGTACTATTTAATAAACGGCAAAATAATTAAAGAACTTTGAGATAAAGCAATAAGAATGATCACAATAATATTCAATGCCGTACTTAGATTGCAATATTTCGTAAGTACGTGGAAACTGGTTCAGATTACAATGATATCAACACCAAACAAAAGTGTACAGGAACCTTCTTCATGTAGACCAATACCCTTAATATTATCCAACATTCTTGAAAAAACAGTTCTTGTCAGAATAAATGAAATAATTGTAAAGAAACAATTTATTGAGGATCTTTAGTTAGCGAATAAAGATTGACTCAATCGACTGCAGAGAAAAAAAACGTTTATTGATAGAAATGAAATAAAAAAACGGAGGCGAAAACCCGAGTGAAAAACAGTTACTCAATTAGGGGTTGTCGCACGACTACTTAAAATGCGGAAAAACATTTGTTATATACTCGGCATCGCCCCACAGTCAGCGGACCCATGGCTTTTATGGCCCGGCCTGGGCCATACGTTAAGCAGAGAAACTCGCAGTAGGAAAAGTAAAAATTCAAAATATAATCTATTCTCAATACAATTAAAGCCGGACCATCAGTTCGGTTTTAGAGACAAACATGCTAGAACAGAACAAATCCACAGAATAGTAGAAAAAATAATGACTTCCTGTGAAAACAAAAAATAGTGCGCAGCCTTATTCTTAAATTTCGAAAAAGCGTTTGATAAAGTCTGGCACGACGGACTACTAAAAATCATAATGAAAAATCTACTAGATGCACTATACAAACTATATCCTACCTCACTGATAGAACGTTTTGCTGTTGAGGTTTTCAACTGTAGATCACAGTTTTCGGCAAAATAGATCTTTATTTAGACAAAACGAAATATACACGTGACGACCATGAAGGACCGAGACGCACTCTCTTAATTACATCGAGTATGGTGATTTTTCACACAAGTCCCAACAGTGATTTCATGTACTCAAATTTCGGTTTGCACAGTGCCTTCGTCAAAATATCAGCAGCCTGATCATCACACTGAATATACATTACATTAATTGAACCCTTCTGATACAGATCTGACACAAAATGATATTTCACGTCAATATGCTTGGTACGTCTATAAAATTCCGGATTTTTTACAAGTTTTGTTAGGTTTCATTCAGCAAAGGTTTATGGCACGATCGCACCTACAGGCTGTTTTTGAGATTAGGATTTAATTTACTATTTTATGCTTTAACCGTTTGACTGCTAAGCAATTCTTGCAAGAACGCACGAAAACTGCGGGACATATTTTGACTTGATGTTGTCAAATAAAACACTCTCATTTAGACAAATATCAATCAATTTTAATAATTCTTTTTGTATTATAAAGAAACAATATTAATTGTGATTGTGAGTAAGAAAAAATAAACATTAAATAAAAAAACAACAAAATAAACAAACGGAGCAACAAAGAAACACTGAAACACGCAGCGCAAAAGCGCTGCGCCGCGGTTTTCAAGACAATTGAATGCAGCGCTTTTGCGCCGCGTAGCAGTCAAACGGTTAACGTCCATCCTAGCGAAGGCCGGTAGAATCACTTAATTAGAGTTTTTAGCCGCTTGTGCCTTTCGCGCTCAATAGCTTAAGAACATGCCATAAACCACGGGTTTTCCGAAGGGTACAATTGTCTGTAACGGTCCGCTGGCCGATGAGTCACCCGGAGGAATTTCCCGAATTATTATAAACATTTGGTTACCCCTTGGGATCTTCTCCCACTCCACCAGGGTAAAGCGCGCTAAGGGCGCACTGGAAGGAGTTGGCGAGAAAATTAGGCACGTTGATTGGCGATGAATACTAGAAAATATTCACCAATCAGCGTATTTTTCAAGAACCACCGCTCTCGAGGGCGAAGACGAGCTCTCGAGAAGTGAGAATCATTACAACCATCAGAGCAAAAACATCTATCAGTCAAACTAGTCACTTAGTTTTTACATACAATAAAAATTACACAAAGTTAGAAAGGCAACACGCATTTGTCCATTTTTAATCAGTCGGCTCAGTGCAACAGCACACACGGGCTACATTAATATAAATCATACAAGTTTTATCGCGCTCACATTATCTATGTATAAAATGTTTTGTTCGGTCTCAATACCAATTTCCTTCAACAGCCGTGTCAATCATACAGTTTCCTTAGCCGCTGCACTTACGTACTCCGCCTCAGTAGTTGATTGCGTTACGCACTGCTGTCTTTTACTTTGCCACATCACTGCCGTGTTACCAAATCTGCACAGCATAACACTCGTTGATTTTCGCGTAATATTGTCGCCCGCATAGTCTGCATCACTGAAACTTTCAAGCTCACCAGTTTTTCTATACAACAGACCTACATCTTCTGTACCCTTGACATACTGCATAATGCGTTTCACTAGGCGCCAATGAGATTCAGTTGGATTCTCCAGAGCCCTCGATGCCACATTGAGCGCAAACGCAATATCGGGTCTTGTGACTACTTGAGGATACATCAGCCTCCATATGGAGTACAAAAATCTTCATTGGTTGAGTCATCTGCTTCCCATCTCGTTTCCGTAAGTGTAGAGTCCGGTTTCGCAGCTAGCATCTTGTATCGTTCCAATATTTGTCGGATATATTTTGCTTGGTTTATAAAAACTGAGCCATATTGTAGACGGGGTATCTCGATCCCCAGAAAACTTTTGACGTCCGTAGTTGTTGTCACTTTAAATCTAGCCTTCAGACGTCGTATCAATTCATCCACATCGCCTGCGTACGACGATGTCTTTAGTCCATCATCCACCCACAGGGCTAATAACAGCCTTCTTCTCTTTTGCATGAGGCAGTACAGACACGGGTTTGCGCTGCTCTCCCTTAAACCGCAATCAAGCAAGAAATTTCTGAAACGTTCGGCCCAGCACCCTAGAGCTTGCTTTAAACCATAGAGACTCTTCCAAGAGTCTGCATACTCTTTCCGTGCCGTCCTCGAAACCTTTGGGTTGATTCGTATAAATTTTCTCGTGGAGAGTTCTATATAAAAATTCTGTCCTTATATCAAACTGGTTCACGAGCTGCAATACCGAATATGACTCTCAAAGTTTTCATGCGTACCACTGAACTAAGCGTTTTTGTGTAGTCGGTCCCCTTCTTCAGCGAGCAACCGTTAATTGCCAATCTTGCTTTATATCGATCTTCTGTGTTGTCTTCCATCGATTATTGATAAGTTTCCTGTCTTTTGGCTTTTCGACTAGAACCTATGTGTCGTTTTCTTCCAATGACTGCATTTCTTCTTTCGTAGTTTATTTCCAATTTTGAGCTTCGCACCAGGTTGTTGCTTGTTCGTAGCTCACAGGTACAGATTCAGCGAAAACTGCTACTGGACTTCCATAGAAATCTGGCTGCCTTAGCTTCGTTCTACCTCCAAGTTGTCTTCCGTCGCCTACCTCCCTTGGTTCACCTGCTTCCCTAGTTCCCTTCTTTCTTCATTCGATGTTCCCCTTGTTTCGACGATTATCGAAGCGGTAGAGAACCGTTCTTTCTTAAACAGAACGTCCCGACCTACAATTACATTGCACAGTTCCGGAACCTACAAGCGATATCCTTGAACGCCATTAAGATAGCCAACCAAGTATCCCTTATAATCCTTTCTATCTAACATTTTTCGCTTTTCTTTAGGTATGTGCACGAAACATTCAGTACCGAAGGCTTATAAATAATCAACGCTTGGCCTTTTACCGAACCATAGTTCATACGGTGTTTTACCAATCACCTTTGTCGGGCCTGTTCTACTTAAAACATAGACAGCATAATTCATAGATTCTGCCCACAAGTGTTGAGGCAAATGCAATTTCGAATACAACATTGACCGCGCCAATTGTACGATTCTCGCGTTCAACGCTCCCATTCTGCTCAGGGGTGTACGGAACCGTGACCGTATGTTTTGTACCTAACTTTCTGAGAAAGTGTTGTACATCTGTACCATTATCTGTACGCAGTTCTTTTATATTTTCCCCAAATCGCGTTTAGACTTCCTTGCAAAAAAGTTCGAGCTTATCTGTAACTTTTGATTTTTCGCAGATAAAGTAAATTGTACGATAATCGTACGTAGTATCTCCGTTTTCCAAGAGACTGTACATTCATCGGTCCACACACATCCGAATATACCAACTCTCTAACTTGTACCACGATCCTTTCTCTCGCCGAAACTTGACCTGTGATGTTTACCGTACGCACATCCGTCGCAAAACTCATCGTCTACAGTTACATCGATTCCCCTCTCTTTCAAGAAAGCCTGAACGTGTCGTTTATTTTGGTGGCCTAATCGTTCATGCCACAATTGCAACGTATCCATCTGATTCGCAACACACGTTACTTTCGGAGATAAAACTCGCAAGACCGTACTGTACAATCGACCTGCCTCTGAACCAATTGCAGCTACTTTACCGTTTCGTAGAAATTCGCACCGGCGTCCTTTGTCGCTTATTACAAAATCTGCACCCTTTTTTGCGGCAATATTACGGAAAACAAGTTTTGCTTCATGTCCGGCACAAATAACACATCGTACAACCTACATTTCAATCGGAATGTCACCCTGCCCGAGCGCCAACAGTTCTTTGTGTGATTTTTGTAGGCACTGAAAACTGTCGAAATTCGAAAAACTAGTCACGTCATCTGGTCATGTGATCGGAAGTACCAGAGTCAATCAACCAGCAGTTTTCATTTTTCCTTTGATCGGTGCCACCTACGAATGCCTGTCGATCGCACGGTCCATCGTAATCTCTTCTCTGCTCTCGCTTCTTCGGACAATTCTTCTTCAGATGTTCTTTCGATCCGCACGTGAAACAACTCAGTCTCTTTTTCTTCTTCGTGAAGTTGGTATTTTTCGAAGAATCCGGTTGCACTTTCAGATTCGACGTCAAAACCACCGTTGAATCTTCTGGCTTTATTCTTCAGTCATCATCTCGTTGTGTAATTTTGCAATATCCGCTTCGTGGCGTCCGTGGAGTCCCATGCACTGGGAAAATGACTGTAAGCTTGCGAAAGTGTCGATAGTGTTCTGGTTATCAACATGGACGACGGTATTTACCCTCCAAGCGCCTTTATTTTATTTGCTAGCTGTTGCAATTTCGATATATGTTGAGCGATGCTTCCTGCTGGATCCCATTGAAAATCGAAAAACTGTTTCTGCATTAACGACAGCCTTTCATCCGAAAAGAAAACACCCCCAAGATCTGTTAATTCAGATGCAAATGTAATTAATACACACAACCTATATAGGTGCCACTTAAAGAAGCAGCATTTAAACTTCATCCATCCAATATTATACCAACCCGCCGAATGTCTATCGGACAAATTGCAGGTAATTTATAGAGGTCAAAAAACAAAAAGAGTATATCCTGGGTGCACCGCTTAACATGATCACCGCAGATTATTCTTTTGTCAGTGGACCGACCAAAATTTTTTTCTGTCGTATAATATGATTCAAACAGGCTTTTCAAATGGCAACCATGCGACAAATGTGAAACCGTTCTAGGATGCATTTTGGTTACTGCTCCTTCGACATTAGGAAACTAAATATTTGGACGTTAAATTTGCTTTTCTTTTATCATTTTGTGTGACAAGAAAAGTAATCATATTGTACCGAAAACAAGGGAGACATGACAAAAGTAAGCAACATTTGGAACTCGCATAACAACTCATTAGCAGTAACAGAGGTGTTGCGTCTTGTACTTCGAACAAGCAATATGTTCGAGAGTGGTGGCGCTGTGCTGTCGCTGGTTCGATGATGTTGGTTTGATGGATGGTGTGATGTTGGTGAAGATAAATAGTGTCACACGTATTTCAATATTATATTTCAGAATAAATTACTTGGTGATATAATCAATGTCTTAGGGTGGTGTGCGTGTGAATGTTGATCTTTATACAAGTCTTAATAATCTATTCGTTTGAGGGTGTTGTGTCGCTATTTATATGAAAAGTGGATGTGTGGGAGGTGATGGTGTGCGCCAATTAGAGCGTGACTACCCTTCGGACAGTCCTCCAGGACACGCTAGCATACCGCCCATCCTGGAAGTCCCAGTTGGCAGGGTGGTGGTACGTCGCGTTGGCGGGGACATGAGGTCCAAGGGTAGCTCGCTCGTAATGGGACTTGAGCGGTCGGGGCGACGGAGAAGGTTTTGTGGCACGGCACTAGTTATCGGATGGTCAGGAGTGGGCACCAGGAAGACATGTAGCGCGCAGAAACTTTATGCTGCTACTGCCATAAATGCTTCCTGGGCCTCGCTGACGGATTAAAAGATTTAGTTGGCTGAAGGCAAAAAAAGGAAAGGTGTGCATTCAAAATCGTATGAAAGAACGGCCGTGCCATAAACCCAATCCCTAACAAGAGGTTTATAGTTTTTATTAGATTTCCATGAAATCATCAATGTTTTGCGGACTATATCACATAAACAGTAAATTTTACAATGGTATCGTGCGTAATTAAGAGCAGTTTTAATAAGGTAGCATTTAGACTCATTTTCATCAACAAAATCTTATAGATTAATAATATTCTCATTATACTGTAATAAAAAATATGAGAACGTAATTTTTTATTAGCGGATGATTCATCCCATGCGCGTATTCTGCTGCTGTGTATCCTTGTATGCGGATTTAACAAAGGAGAATTTTTTGGAACACGATCAGTACATATTTCACCAGTGATAGGTGATTGTTAAGCACTCGGGTACTAATTTCCGCGTACTTCGAATATTGCACTAGGTGCCGTCTGAAGACTGAATGTATTGCGTTGAGAGTCTGACTGAATCTTTAATATCCCTAATACACTCTGTGGTCTTAAGCTGTCGGCCTTCTTATCGGGTCGTCCCTCCTCCAATTCTTCCGAAATTTGAAGAAGGGACGCGAAGGGAGGTTCCTAAAATTACTAAGTGACCAACCCGGTATCACCCCCTTTCATTGCGCCCGGAGCGCGTCACGTCCTTGGAGCGGGGCTGACGAAGCTGGTCCTTGTTGGATGGAAATTTGACAACAAGGGGGGGAAAACCCGGCCAGGTCAACTCTGACTCTCCGACTCGTTCGGAGGGTCAGGTACCGAGAGACCTCGGTAATTGCGTCGGTTTCGAAGACCCTTTGGGGGTGACTTTATGATACCTTGCCTTACTGACTGAACAATAGCCTATTCTTTAATATTTGAGAAATTCTAGGTGCCGCATGTTAGCTGCAGACCGATCTGCTAATAAAATCGTCCCCTTGCTGTCCTATCAGTGATGATAGGTCCCACATTAAAAATAACGGTTTGCTGAACTAGAAATCACGTATCATAAAATCGTCCCCTTGCTGTCCTATCAGTGATGATAGGTCCCATAAGGTAATAGGTCTATTCTGTACTTCGTCTGTGGTTAAAAACAAAGAAGGTATTTAGATGTTTGGGTTTTACTCGGACATCCAGTGTATTCTAAATATCATGGACAGTCTTGTTAGGTATCGACATGTGTTATTCACGTCTTTGTTTAAAATATAATATTTGTGATTTCTGCTCGTAGCTATTTCACGCCAGCAAATCTTAACACGTTCGCTACTACGATTCTGCTCAAGCATCGTCCTCTATCCGTCGTATTCTTTTGTTTACGTTCCGAATATCTATGTTTTTTTCAGTTTTACATAATATGATGCATGCTTACACTTATGCACACATAATGTGTATTAAAGGATGCATTTTGTATGATGTATTACATGTAGATAATGCCGATCTATCATGAGAATTGTCAAAAAAGTCTCCGTATACTTCATTAGAATTTATTTTGCGTTGCATAATTTTAACAGCGAATTTTATTATTTATTTAGTAAATAAATAATATTTACGTTATGTTATTTAAGAACGTAACATTTAGTGTTAGTACAAAGAAAAATAATTTGCGTTCATTTGCTAATAATTAAACAAATAAATATAAATATAAACAGATATCTTCCATTATAGAAATAATATTTTGAGTAATGTATTTTCTACTTGCTTATAAACCAGAAACTATCTTGTATTTGCCTTTGGAGCCTTGTTTGTAGACATTTTGCTGAGTTCTTATACTGTTCACCTCGCTTCTGTTACATTATTCTTTTTCCTTAGCTTAATTGTTAACAAATGAATGCAAATTATTCTTTTTTGTACCCATAGTAAGTTTCTAAATAAAGTAACGTGAGTATTGTTTATTTACTACCTCCTGTGTTGAAATTATACAACGCTAAATAAATTCTAATGAGGTGTTTTTTGACAGACAATCACGTACATACACTACCGGCCAAAAGTTTCGAATCACCTGCTAATTTACGGTAAAATTGAATCCGCGGCTAATTTTTTATTGATTTGAAATTGATGTTGCGGAGATCGATAGTATTTTATCTTATTTCGATTGATTTGAACGAGGAAAAATTGGTTACAATATTCTTAAAATTGCTAACTTTATTCTGGAAATTTTTGTATAACTTGTAATGCACAGTGATTCCAAACATTTTGCCGGTAGTGTATGTGACGCTGGCAGCGAACGTGTTAATACATAATTCGTAAATGTTTATCAGTAAAGTGAAACATATACTTATATCGTGAAACTGAAAACATGTACATATGTATATAGAGGGTGCAGAAAATAAAAATTATTTTTGCTATATTTTAAAGTGAATCTTTCGACATTTTTATATTAACACTCGAACTACTATCCGGATCAAAATGATCCATTAGCAATTTTCCAGAAAAGGTGAATGTTCCATACTGGTAAGTATTATCGTTAGCAACTTTCCGACTTTATTTTTTGCATATATACTTCAATATGTATCGACACGAATCTAATTTTTTAATCACGTCTTAATTACTTAAAAATTCACTTTCAGAAAATCGCTAATAGGTCATTTCGACACGGCCAGTAGTTCTAGCGTTAAATAATTTCACTGTACTGAGAATATCATTTATTCACGAAAGTGATAAAATACATATTGAAACTAATGTCTCTTCTATCATCCATGTGTCCTCGTGCTCCGAGTGCAAATACGTAAAGAGGATTTCCGGTTATACGAGGTTCGAAACTGTTGCGGTTTACTCCTCGCGGCTCAGTTACGCCGCGACAAAGTAAACGTGCCAGGTGAATAAAAACCAGCTGGGCACGGTACACTCCAGACTAACGATCCGTGAAATCATGTATTTGCGAAACGATTCCATACGAACTTCTGCAAAAGGGAACAATATGGAACGAACAATTCATCGAGTTTCAACTACGAGAAACGATATTATCATCACTTTGATGCACATACTTGAACTTTCTGCTGTCGAATTTGAACCTCTAATTTCGTAATTCGAAATTCAGTGTACGAATTGCACTTCAATTATGTTGGAAACAGAAAAGGGGTTCATGTCGGTATATGTAAAGCGAAATACCAGATTCGTTATTGACGAGTTAGCATTTAAACGAGCGTTATTTAATACAAATTCTGTTGGTAGTAATTTTTGGCTCAAATTCTATCAAAATATAGAATGTGCTTACATATTATACAGAGTGAACCGTATAACGTAACCATCTCTGTTATTTTCGTTGCTAGTGGATCGATAAACATTTCTTTTGTCATAGATAATAAGATTTTGACGGATCTTCAAGTTGGTGACAGATTTCTTTTGTCTTTTTTCAAATAAGTTTTCAAGATCATCTTCAACTGTTTTTGTTAGATTTATAAAACAGATAAATATTAGGTCGTAGCATATGAAATGTCCGATTCTAGTGTATCAATATTTTAAACCTTATTTTCTCGGTAAATATTTGTCTTTGGAGATGTTTTAAAATGACAACTTCGAGAGTAAACTTTCTTTTGTCAGATTCAGTCTCTATTTCTTTTGTTTACGTTGGGCTGACACCCCCGTTTGGGACCGTCTCTCCCTCTCTGCCACCGCCCTACTCTGCGGACCACGGGGGACTGCACGAGGGCCTATGAGAGCGGCTCTAGGGGGTGAAAGGCCCATGATTTGCCGACAAGGTAAACTTTCCATTTTGGCGAAAAGAGATATATACAGCCACTTCACGACATTCGGGCAGATTCTAATATACTTAGAAACAATCGACACCACTTTGAGCGCTCTAACACGCAATACTCGTCATCTTGATACACCAGTGCGGTCCAGTCCGCAATAATCGACATCACAAATAAAGCGCGATCACCATTGCGGCAATAAGTAGTTGATACATACACGTGCAATAATTACCAACGCCAACCTGACCTTCCAACCAACAAGAAGCGCGGGAAACTGCGATAACACTGTTCTAACAGTAAATTCGATGTTTAAGATTAGAAACATGGCATGTCATGCAGCTTGTACGAAATCACTTTTCGCTTGAACGTTTTGTCACCATATCACTCCATTAGATAAAAAAAATTTTATAATTTAACTTCCGAAGCTATATTAGCTGAATATTTTTTGTTTAGTTTTGTAAGTACGAGACACTCGTGAAATCGTAAACTCGTTATGTCTACGTAAACTTTGTCTGTATTTAGTAGACATTAAACTTAAAATCTTGTCGTTTCGTACCGTAGAATTATGTCCAAAACGTAACAAGCTTTATGTCTTGCGAACGGTAATTTAGAAACTTTGTTTTCCCACAACAGTAAATTCTGCTTCGTTTTTATTCCGCCGAGCACATTCTGAGAACTACTGTTTGCTTTACTGCTGGGATTTCGGCAACAACTTAGCAATACTATTTCCCGGCATTAACCCAGTTACAACGCTATATTCTTCGGGCAATCTCGGGTGTGAAACGTTTCTGTGTTATCTTACGCAAGAGAGAACAATACGGAACAGAAGCATCTTTCTGAGGTCCGAGCGGATAATAGGTTTCATCGTTTACATACTAACATTCTTCATATTAAACTCAATACTAAAAAAAACCTCATACAAATTCTCTTCGTATTAAAAAGTTACTATGTTTAGGTAATTTCATTTTCCTTTACTTCGTGTTTTTACGTAGTTAATTAACGAAAATTGTTCAGCTCGTTTCAAGTATTCTTGCTTTAGCCTTTCTGTATAAAAGTCCTCTGCTACGTATCCCGCTTTAAATGAAATTTTACTCCAAAGCTATGTATGCATCAAACACGAAAGAAAAGTACCTGCTACGTTGGCCAGTTGTAACGAAATGAGTAGAACAGCGACAATACTTCAGACACGCGTTGACACGAGGAAGAAGGAGTAGAAAAAAATGAAAGATAATACTCTGCTCTGTTCGTTTCTTCTGTTCTCGGTAAATTCAGTGCGAAAAGCGGGAAACCAGTGCAATTCTTTTCAGCAAAGTGAGTCACGAACGCGATCCGTAATGAAAGCTATTTTCTCGCAATTACTCCGCACTCTTGGCGGGCACACACGGATGTTGAAAGATAGAAAGTCAAGGAATCGGTGGAAAGATGGTTGCACGACTTCACCTCGGAATCGTATACGTTTGTCCAAATGCTTTTTGCCGGTATTCTCGACGCCGCGCCGACACAAACACCGAAAGGAATCGTTCCCGTGGACGCCGGCCATCTCGCTTAGTTACTATCCCGTAGTCGTTCGTTGTTTTTATCTGACGTAACAGTATCTTTTCTGTATAGTAGGGCGTGCTGGGATCATGTAAGGTGGATGCACACGCTCTTGTCCAAGTTCTATGTAATCGGGCACAGCCATCGTTTGAATCTGGTACGTACGCTTATGTATGAAGTGGCACGTGCGAGAGTCCTGATTTGGTGAAAAGCACTTGAACGCCTTTTGTTGCGAGTGAACCGGGAGTCTGCGCCGTCATGGCCACGATTATCGATAAGCATGACTCGAGGAAATTGACTGTCGTTTGAATTATTCTCAAGTAATCCTCAATTATGTCCAGTTTATTGCTTCGAAAAATTGCTTTAAAAAATGACAGTATTGGAATAATTCGGAAAGAACGTCGTGCCTAATGATATTTTGCCATCTAGTATCACAACTGAAATGTATGTGTTCAAAGGTACAGCGAGTGATCAAATTATTATGATCAGATTAAAAAGTTACATATTTGATGTTTTCAATATATGTGGCTAGACAAAGGCTACCGAAAGACGACGGCTGTGCGTCTGTGTGGTATAGTCGGGGCCACGATATAGCGAGGTCGTAAAATCGGTTAGGCGTCAAAGTAAACATGTTTTAGCTGCCGGGACCCCGAAATTGACAGAAATACGAGCAGATAAGTACTTGAAACCATGGTCAGGACCGTACAAAGAATTCTTGTATCCAGCGAAAGTCAAACTGATTCTAATATATTTACTGAAAATTGAGTTCAGCTAGGACAATTTAGGGTTTTTTTCTTCTGGGAAAAGCCGCTTTTGGAAGTACGGTTACAAGTAAAGGTCTTATTGAGGTCTTTAACATCTTCATTTACCTGCTCGTGTTATATACAGATAGAAAATGCAAAAGGATTGTGTAGCTTTAATATTAACATATTTTCCATTTGTAAATGAAATACCATTTTCTACTTGAAGTACCAAATTCGTTTATTGTTGGAACCCTCAAACAGATTGCAACACACGGCCTTGAGTGCCGCAACATCAATCGGTACCGATTCTTGAGAGTTTAATTTACGACTTCGCTATATCGTGGCCCCAACTATACGTGTGAGAGCGATGTGTCGGCGAGGCGCGAGACGAGCGAAAAAGGCAGTCGTTAAGTGGCCACCGAGTCGTTTGCATCTGTAATTTTGTTCTTTTTTCTATTTTATTTATTAAACTTTACAACGTTCACCCGTTGTTGCTCCCTTCTCCCTGTTCACATCCTACATATATCTTTTTATTTTCTTCTTAACACATAGATGGACAATTTGATTACATTTTGACAGCTTACCTAAAAAAAGTTTAAATTCTATCGTGGCCTGGCAATTCACCGGATATGAATACAATAGGAAACCTATGGAAATGATTGGAACGTGGAATTGCATCAGAAATGATAACTGATAAACAGCAAGTGATAGAGAAGCATATATCGATACGGCATTGTGACGCAGAAATAAAAGAAATCTGCAGAAAAAGTATTGAAAGTACGCCGAGACGCATTCGAGCAATTACAGATGGGAATTGATATCTATATTTTTGAAAATTTTCAATAATTCGTACAAATTTTAGAATTCTCTTTAAATATTATTAGAACCATCACAATACATTTTGTAATAAAAGGTTTCATTTTAAGTGTATTTTCAATTCCATTCTTGTTCAAACAAGTGATACATAATTTGATCACCCACTGTACTTTTTACTAAAACACTACCGATTTTTCGTTCCCTTTGTAGTCGTCGGCTCAATACAGTCCAATCGAAAAATTGTTCTTCTCGATCATTGTCTACCTTTATTAAAAGTAATAATCTACAAATATTCACAGTGTAGGCACGATCTTTATTAAATTGTAATTAAATATCTTGTATTTCCGTAGAAATGAAGTTTAAGCCAAAGGTCTAGAAAGATTATGAAATTATTTTTAAATAAATTGGATAATGCATATGAGAATGTACACTGCCGCTCAAAAGTTTGGAGCACCATTCGCTATTCGGACAAAAGCTTTATCGTACGAACATACGCAGCAGTTTTATTAGAAATATTTTACTTATACATTAAAATAGCATTGCACAAGTGTGATGTAAGATTGAACTCTTGTGGAATTAATTCGACAGGAATATTAAAAAAAAAAATGCCCAACGTCTAAAGTAGATCTGTAGAAATGTTTACAAGAAGCTTGCAGTAATATTTAAATTTGTATTGTTTTTCTAAAAATGAAGTACAAAATAGTTACAACTTTTGCTCTTAATTATAATTAAGTACAGTTTCGTTATTACAGCAGAATAATATTTTCAATAAAACTACATATTATTTGTGTTAATCATAATATGCTCCAAACTTTCAAGCGGTAGTGTATAGATTTCTCAATGACATAAATACCTGAGTAAGTAACGAGGAACATTATTTCTCAAGTAAAAAGGAATACTTTTCAAGAACTTTATGTTTGAAATGAGAAGGCAAAGGCAAGAATTAAAGATTTTCTGTCGGTACCAGCGAAAGAATTTTAAAGGAGCGCAATTAGAATATCGCGTAATTATTCCAACGGTAACATTGGAAACGATAATTAGGGTACCCTGTCCTGATATGCAAAAGTATCTATGGAGTCACTAAAGAGTCCTCGATGTCCTCTGGTTATATACGATCACAAAGGATGAACGTAATCGCTGATTCTTTTCACCGGAGGAAGTGGTCCCTTGTCCCGACTCTAGACAATGTGGCACCCATGTGTCCTTACGCGTTGCGATCCTTCTGGTCAGACAATGAACCTACTCTTCATTCTGTCGATCCACGTGTCTGCACCAACAGGTAAATACATTCTAGAGCGGTTGGGCTTATTATTCTCTTCCTAGTTTCGCCGTAACTCCAATTCCCGCGGCTTATCAAGAGAAGGAAATAGTGGCAAGGAGAGGAAGAAAATAGGAAGCAAGCAGTATGGCGGTGAAAGAGGGAAGGGAAGAGAGAGCCATATAAAGGGAAGAATGATGAGCCGTTTCCAATAGATATTATGCTGTCGCTTCTTATCCCTCCTTCTTCTCCTTACCCCCTCCCTCCCACTGTGTCTCTTTTTCTCATTCTTTCCTTTGCGAACTGATCAACGATATTTTCCGTTAACAATGCCAACAATGACTCGCACCGTAGAGCGTGGCGTCGCTCGTTGTTTACTTTTCGTCATCTAAAAGGATCCTTTCATGGGAAAGCAGCCGCGTTTGCGCTGAAAAGGAGTTATTGTCCTTTGGTCTTTATTTGAACCCGTTACGGAACGATGACATTTGTGCCTGATCATTCGTACCGTGTCTTTGGTCACGGTCCCGCGCTTTAAAACGTCTTTGTTAGTATTGCGTTACTATTCCATTCGCACATGTTATTAACTTTTTACCCCCTACGACGTCCTGTCATTTTTTAAGTTCCATTTTATTCATTTATCGCTGTGTCCATTGTGTTCCGCTGTTATATCGGTACACTTTCAATTTTTCCGTTGTAATGAAAGAATATACAATGAAGATTTCAGATATAGGGGGTTAAATAATTCAAGAAAACTAATACAATCATCCGAGCAACAGTACAATCAATACGATATACGTGCAATTTATCGAATGGACTATTCAATCACGTTCGATTACGATATTATCAAATGCTCCGCTAAACGATCAAGTCGTTTTGCTTGGACTAATTAATTTGAAACGTACGTTGAATCGATAAGTTGGATTATTTTAAATCATGAAAACTGTATTTCTTGCAATTATACGTAGGTCCATGTTTTGCAATCGAATAGGAATGAAGATTATGGAATAATTTATAATTAAAATCATAAAATTGTAGTAGAAATCTAGGATGGGTTTCCTTTTATTAAATTATCATCAAGTATTTATACTCTCTTGTGAAATGAAATGTTTCATTTCTACATTTGAAACAATTAATGCAAATGTTGTTAGATCGCACGAATTCGAAGTCGAAATCGAAGTACATTCGTACATTATAATACGACCTTTTTGTGCTTTAACGGATACTCTGGCGTATGTAACAATGGACGACGAAGACCTATCGTGAGAGCCATTATGAAGTTCTTATGATGCCGCCCTCTATTTCCGCTCGCTATTAATACATCTTACAGGGCTTGGCAAAACTCATATTTCATTGAACGCTGGTAAAAATGGGTTCTATTGTGTAACGCCAGGAATAATGGTTTAACACTTATTGCGAAGTCACTTTTTTTATCGATTAACGAGTCACGTTAATGCCCGTGGTTGTTAATAATAATGTTCGAGCCTTGTGGTATTTGCACGTGGTACAAAAAGTATTTGGGAACTGTGAAACTTACCTTTTATTACGTAGCTAACGACTAGACTTTGATGAACAATGTGCTTGTTGATTCCTGGAGTTTGTGGAATTGGATGTAGGTGTAGTACATTAATGATTTGCAAACACAATAAAAGGGCATAGCCGAATAAGCAGGTTAAAAGTGCCCCTAAACAAAATTAAACATGTGTACAAAGCCATTTCAACAAAATTTTAGCCCTCTACTCCTATTATTAGGGTAGTTATCGACCTAAACACGATTTACAATTTATACTTGATTTCTTTCGTTCTATCCTATAAAAAATTCTGAACGAAATTTGAGATATTATAGCTAGTGTGTTACATATCTGAGAATTTTTTCATATTTTTTTACTGAAAAACCTATTTTTTAAAAATTAGGAATATTTAAAAATGCCAATTTTTTATTGAAGTTATCAAATAACAACATTTACATTTTTATACTATTTATACTATTTACATAGTTTTGTATAAACTATAAGTCCCGATGTTCTACACAAAGAAGCGTTAATGGCCGAAGTTGTAGAGTCGAAATTATAAATGTTCAAAATTGTAAAGTCTGAAATTATAATATCCGACAGCGTTCTCTTTGAAATCCGCAGGAGTTCTGTTCAAAGTTCAAACGCTTTCTGTAAAGTCCAGACGCTTTCTTTCCGAAGTTCCACTGCTTTCCGTTCGAATTCGGGAAACGTTCTTCCATCGTCCGAAAATTCTTCCCTTTAAGTCGCATCTTGGAGGGAAACGCAGGAAAGTGGAACGTAGTATTAGTCCAATTACAAACTGGGGCGGTTTCCCGATATCGTAACACCTATAGCTCATGCACTTCGTCTGGTAAACAGAACGTTGTTATGAGGTATATTATTAGTCTAATCGTAAGATGCCTCATAACGAACCCTGGGTGGAACGCGACCCCGAAGACATGGATCAGCAGTGATGCGTCCCTATGACACGTCATACTGAGCCCGGGCGCGTCCCCACCCTTACCAAGGTTTACCAAAAGGACTCCCGGCAAGTTATTTTATAATTCAATTCGAAAGAGTAAAGTAAGCATTGTTCGTTACGCGACGCGCAGCCGAAGATCTGAGGAGCTTCGTGTTTTCTAGATATTAAGTGTGTATAATTAATAATAAATATATTCAAGTTAAGTGTTAGTGAATTATATAAACAACGTCGCACAAAGGTTCCTTCTTCGAAAAACTGGTCCATAAATTCTAGGTCACTGGCCTCTTTTCACGGCGTGTAGGCCTGCGATAAGTCAATTGCTGTCGAGGGTGATCTGACTGGGCAATATTTCCAAGGAAAGTTGGTGTCGTCTTCCAGCCACACCCAAGACCTCTAGAAAATGTACAGTCCATGGAAAATTGACTTCCTCAAAAACGGCACTGTCCTGTGCCCACTGCAGCGTAAGCCTAAACACATGGCTCTAACAGTGCTTCTTGGCGGTTCCTTCTGAACTTTGTCGAAGTTCCAGAATTTTAGAACCTTCTTGTCGACTGCAACTGGATACACATTGAGTGGTTGATACTAAAAATTTCCAGTAATCAATCGGCGTGTCTAATGAATGTCGCCAACACCCTTCCGGTGTGTCCTTAGCGCACCTTACTGGGAACGGAAGGAGGCGGTTCCTAAGCTACCGCTAGGTGAGAGGAATTTGTCAACAGTGTAGATCTTCCTCCAAGTTTGACTGTTCAGTCACCAGCCGGTACAACTAGATGTACCTTTTGAAAATCCTGTTTTATGACATGTCTTTATGCTATTGAGGGCGAGAGGTTCGATTTTCTAAAGACTCGAACGAAACAATTCCAGCGTTCCTTGCCAGTATATACATTGACACATGCAAGCAATAAACGAGACTTCTGAACTCAAAAATAACTTTTCCTTACGATTGTGCCATAATCCGTGCCAATGAAGACCTAACAAGTGGATTTGAACAAATGATGTGTTCAATAATCGTGCCGCTGATGCTCTCGCTGGTTCGCTGGAGATAAGTGTGTAGATGTTTATGTACAACTTGTAGGCATTTTGGGACGGTTTATGGCTTGGCCTGCGCCTCTTGGCGAGTGACAAACACCAGACCCGAGTACCCATCGGTTCGGCCCAGCGATATCTTTGCCATTCGACGAGAGTCCGTTCTTAGCTTCGGTAGTAGACGTACGCCGAAGAGAGCGAAATAAACTACTTTGCACGACATCCTGATTTGAGTAAAGTTCATTAGACCACCTCCTACAAACTGTACCTCACTTATGTGTAATGTGTATTGAACAATTATTTTGATATGTAGTATACAACTATATTATGCGAGACAAGAAATCTTAATTTATATGATATTCTCTAGTGCGAGAGTGTTCCTACCCCTTGAACAGTCCTTGACGGGCTGCGAGCATATCGCCGACCCTAGAGTTTTCGAGTTAGTAGGATGATGGTATGGCATCGTGGCGGGAGAGTTAGGCGCAAGAGGTAATCTATCCTAAGTGGGTCTCAACTGCTCATATCTCTTGTGGCCTTATGACATGTTAATTAGTATTGAGTGTTTACGAGTGGGTACCAGAAAGGCGCATGAGCCGCAGAAACGTAGAGGTTCTATGTCTATGAAACACCTTCTGGGCCTCGACATGGATGTAATTAAGAAGATTTAATTAATAATGGAGCTTAAAAGATGAAGCACTCAAAAATAGTAAGCCTGGTAGCCCGTGTCGTAAAACCAAATTCTTCACGGTTTGCGTTAGGACGTATTAATTGCCTCGAAAAAATGGTATTGGTGGTGCAAGGGAAAGTGTTCACTGTACTGTCCTGCCAGATGACTCGTGTATCTTCAATTTGCAGAAACAATTATGGAACATTTAAATATGCTTCTTTCTTCTAGTAACTATATTATAATTCAAGTGTCTTGACGGGTGAGATGAGAAACAATCTCTTCTTAACACTTTACTGTCCGACCACAAGTATACTCGTGTTTTCATGCCCGATAGTTATTGACCCATCACGAGTTAACTTGTCTAAAAAGGTAGTCATCGTTTTTTTATCAATTGTGCCCTATTCAATGTATTTAAACTTCACTGCAACTATAATTTACAGAAAAAATAAAATGAAATAAAAACATTTCCTACTAGGAATAGCTAGGGAATGGGTAACGAATAATTCAGTTGCGAAAAAAATAGTCGGCTCCATGAGATATTTTTGGCTTAGAACAGCCGGAAAACAAAGTATCAGCAATGCATCTGTGCCGATCTAAAACAATCGTGAAGCGCAGCGTCGCTTACGCGGAGCTGAATTGGCAAGGCGATCCAGAACGTTTGGGCGCAGTGCTCTTTAGCGCCGAATTTGACTGGCACCGAACGATCATCATCACCGTACCTAAGCCTTGACATTGCGATAATTCTGTCGTTATATTTGTGCTTGGATTATTATTAAATGAATAATTTAATATTTAATTATCGTCGAGTAACTGTGAACGTCCGTTACACATCTGTTGCATTCTAAGTAAACATCAACGTTTTAATGATCAGTAGGTAATCCGTAAATTTTATTCAACTTGTTACACGAGTGCCTTATACTTACTGCTTCGTCAAGAAAAATTCTCTTTTATGGGTGAAATGTATTTTAGTACCGAAATTTTATAAAGTTTTAGCGATACGTATATGTATTGGTAATTTATGAAACTATCATACAAATGTCCGAAGATGCTAAGTATTTTATTTGAAACCTGACTACAGGATGATACTAGCTAATTGTAAGTGGGATTTCGCTAGACCTCTCGCTCGAGATTGCCTTCCTATTTTCTTTAAAGCTTCAACGAAACACTTCTGTTTCCTACTTGCGTAAGAAGCTAACGCGTAGTTGTTAGCCAATCAGGTAATTTATAAGTTGCAAATCGCGCCCTCTACTCCCTGCGCCCTTGGCGCACTTTTCCAGGAGCGGGGTTGCGATTTGCGCGGGAAGATGTTTGCCGGTGGAAAGCTGGCAACGTGGCAGAATTTCCTGCGGGCCCGGATCACGTGACGTCGTCAGTGGGCCCGGGTCACGTGACGCCGTCAGTGGACCTGGATCACGTGACGCCATCAGTGGGCCGCTAGTCCTCGTGTCACTGGCCCTTCAAAAACGTCGGGTTTATGACACCTGCAGCGCTATTGAGGCCGTAGGTAAAAGTTTTGCAGAAAAACTACATTGTTCGAATAAAAAAAAAAACGATTTTCTCAAAAGTAACTTCACTGACGCGCATGTCAAACCGTGTTAACCACTTGCATATCAAAAGTTTCCATTTTATATAATATGCAGCTGGTTGCTACAATCTCATTAATTCTCGTAATGGAAATTTTACATTGTAAACATTTGGTAATTGTATAATACTGTCTTATGCAATGAGAAAATATTTTATGTAAGACAAAGTAAGTAAACTTTCTCGTTTTCACTCAAGCTTTAAGTGATTTAGCTTCTAATTTAAAAGCAGTCAAAATCTGCAAAACTCGGTCGTCCTAAATATTCATATTAGTATCTACTATTAATATGAATAACGTATTAAACTACGTCACAATGCGTGAAAAATATATTCTTCAACTTGGTGTTCGAGCAAACTACAAACAAAGTCAGAGCTATTTTTCTATAATCAAATATTTTAATATGACTTTGAAACTCCACATTAAAGTTCCTGTTATCCTTTTTGCGGTGCGAAACGCGATAAAATTGTTACAGCATCGCAATTCCAAGGCAAATCAGAAGACTGTTCCTGACGCAGTCTAATAAATATGTATTACGTCTTTTGCATTACTTTTTGTGCAAGAATACCATAGTGGTGGTGAGTTAGCTTGACAAGTGGTAAGCGCTATCGAATTCGCTAAGTGCATTATGGGTGCATTTAACAGCGTGCAAGGTTCTCGTGCGGAAGGAGATGTGCGCGTGTTGCCTGTTATGTAGATCTGTTTTACACGTGTCACTCGTATCGCATCAGACGTCATTATCCTTCTTACCTCTCTCTACATGCATCACATCGCTCTGCCTCTTTTGCTACGCTCGTTATCTACGGTTCAACAAACTTGAAATCGCTACACCTGCGACCCTAATGCCTTTAACGTTGCCGTTCAACCGTTCGATGCACACTGCTGCAAACGATGCACCGAATATTAGCGGGCGTGACCCGTCACTCTCTGCAGCCTTTTCTTTCCGTCCTGTCTCGCCTCGCCCCGCCCCGTAGCGAACGAACAAAATTGACGGAATGCTTTCAGAGTTACCGCGCCTTTGATTCATGGATGTGCACTACATAATACGACTATGCACGAGAGACAAGATATGATGTATGGATGGCACACGGTGGTGGGGTGAAACCGGGGTGAGTATCGTAATGGTTTTTGGTATGCGTATTTGAAAACGTGACGTTGACGAAACGCTTCATCAGAGGTGAGTTGGATTTTTGTGTATCGCTCTTGTTGACGCGAATCCATCACACAGGCGCGTGCACTGTTTCCCTGGAACTGACGCGAACTTTCACGAGTAAATTGGATTGTTTCTGCAAAATTGTTCTGCTTTTTTTCAATTCGATATACGTGAATTTCGAGCGAAACTCTCCAAGGTTCGTGTATCGCATGTTCAATTGAAAGTATAACTGCTGTGCTATACATCGGATGCTGTTAAATAATAAAGTGAAAGAATTAAGGAAGAAAGGAAACTTTCTCGAACGAGTGGCTTGTCCTTGTCGAATTCTAATTACGATACATTTTTAACGACTAATCTATTAGGTTGTCCGGAAATAAATTGCGGTTTCTGTATATGAGATTTAAGGACGTGTAGTTTTGCTTAGAATGAATTTATTTAATCGAAATAATTTCCATTAGATTCTATACACTTTTTCCAACGTTTTACAAGAGTTCCTATTCCATTACAATAAAAATCAGGAGTTCTGGAATTAATAAATTCCACGAAGGTATTTACAGCGTCCTCTTTATTGCGAAAGATTTTTTCTCGCAAAAAGTTATCCAAATGTTTAAAAAAGTGGTAATGTGTAGGGGATAAGTCGGGGGAATAAGGAGGGTGTTTAATGTTTCATAACCCAATTCGTGTACCTTCCGAATCGTGATTTGTGATACGTGCGGCCGGGCGTTATCGTGTAGGAGTATTGGTCCCTTACGATTTACCAAACTTGCTTGTTTAACAAATAACTTTTTATGCGTTATAATCATTAGTTGTGCTTTCACCGAATACACGATTGATATTGCGGCCAGTTTCCGCGGCTTTACGTCCTAATTTAATGCTCCTTGTCCATTGTTAAGTTTTTAAGTTATACAAATGACGGTAAAAAACAAAAGTGTATCGCTTATATGACAGAGCGACATCTACGCGTTCAAGTGGTATATTACTTAATAAACATAAATTTAAAATGCATATAGTATAGAAAAGCCCTAATTATGACATAACAGAAAACCGCCAATTTATTTCCGGACAACCAAATATAATTTCAAAGTGTAAACAATAAGTCTGCTATTTTTGTAGAGGGTAATGGACAGTTGGACGATCTTATTTAATTAGAAAAGTGTAATTCGAGATAAAATAAAATAACGAAATGTTATGGCAAAAATGGCGTTGGACCTTGACGGATGCTGAGTTGCTGTCTTAGCCCTGGGATATAGCACAGTGGTTCCCTCTCGAAGGATCTAATGTTAATTCTTGTTTTGTGTTTTTTAATTTTCGCCAAAACAAGCTTTCACTAACTTAACACTTGTAACGACGAACGGAGCACATTCTCAGCTGCAACGATGATCGAATCGTCCATCTAACTAGAAACCATACTAAGCATTTTAGAACTCACTCCTTGTAAAAGCTGAGTTATAAAAACCACACTTAAATAAGGAATAAACTTCAGTCTCTACCAGTAATTACTTTCGTTAAACGTCTCTCGGCGTTTAGATATATCGACGTCTCCCGGAATCATACAGAATACGTTCCGATGTTCTCCGGAAAGAACTAAATTAATCAAAATTCAAAGCTGTTCTAAATCGGGCAGATTTATCTAACGTTCTTTCTTTTTTATTAAACTTAAATCATCCCCGTCACACAACTAATAGTAAAGAAGAAACCAAAGTGTTTGTTATTGGCCTAACTGCCTACTCAACTAACCTGGTTGCTATTATATATTCCAAATTAGTGCCTCGCCTGAGTGCTGGGACGGTTGTTTTCTAATTTACCGCTTGTTTCTAATTGATTTTTGCTCTGCCACTGGCAGTCATCTCACTTCTCATTTCTTTCCATGCACGCTGATTGGTCATTCCTAAAAGCACATAATCGTCGATCAGCGTGCTTAAGGGACATCGCGAATACCCTTTCCTTACGTTCCTAGTGTGCCTTTGATGTTTTGACAACAACGCCGAATTTCGTTCAGGTTCTGACCTTTATGACCCCTCGGAAATTCCCATTTTATAACACATCTTCAGGCTATTAAAGACGAGAGAAGCGAATTTCTAAAAACTCTAAGCTATAAACTTTAATTTTTTGTTTGGAATCACCTGCCAATTTTCATCAATATTGAATCTGCTACTAATTCTTTATACATTTGAAATTGATGTTGTGGAGATGATGCTGTATCTCATACAGATTGATTTGAACGATTAAAAATTCATTAAAAAATTCTTAACCCTTTGCGATCGGTGCCGCCATAGTGGCGGCATTTCAATTTTGTTCTAGAAATCGGTGTCGCCGCTATGGCGGCATGATCTTTGTTTTGTCAAGTATCATACTTTGGAAAATTACAAAAATTAAAACGTTTTATTTTTATGCACTATAACTAGTATGTATTAAACAAAATGTATCAGTTTCAAAATATTCTGTTTTTCAATATCCTTATATATATAATAAATAAACTATGCAAAAATAACTTTGAAAATTTAAATTTGCTTCGACTAGCTGATAGTCCAACCAGAGAAATGTGCCGATCGCAAAGGGTTAAAGTTGCTGACATTTCTCTGAAAATTTTTGTGTAACGTGCAATGTACAGTGATTTCAAACTTTTGGCTGGTAGTGTACCTTAATCAAAAATAGCCTTTTACTACGTTCGTATTGTAAAGGGTTGTCTTAACAGATGGATTGTAATATTGTTGTCACTTTCGAACAATTAAAAATATTTTTATATTGAAATATACACTGCGTTCTATAAGTACAAAAGTATCCAAAACTTTTGAACCCTTTGTGGCGACCAGCTGTAGTGCAGAAGCAAGCATTTGCCGCGCGGACGACCAACACAGTTTATGACGTGCGCGCTAGCAAAGCTATTTTTGAGAAAACCGTTTTAGTCTGTTTAATGTTTAGTAAATCTAACAACGCATGTTTTCGTAGAAACTTTCACCAACGGTCTCAATAGCAATTTGCCAGGTCATAAACGAAGGGTTGCCGAAAGGTCCTCGTACGAGCCCAGAGGCCCAGGCCACATGTCTCAAATACCGGACCTGGAGGAAAATCCGCGGCGTTACCAAATGCGCTACAGCGGGCAATACGCCCCCACCATAATTCGCCGCGGTCCTGGAAAAACACAAACACGGTTAAACACAAAATTCCTGATTGGTTACTGTCGCGTCGCGTTCTTCTTTCGCGATGTTCAAAAGGAAGCCGGCCAAATTAATCTTAGGTAATGCGTCACGAGCGATTGACGACTTTGTTTCAAAGACTCGAATTGTACTTGAACGGCTGGAGAGAGTATCTTGTTCACACGAGAGAATCTTTGCGAATGTGTTGTGTCTCCTCGAACGGCTGGAGATCTAAATGGTGTTCGCTCGATGGAACCTTTTCTGAATCTCGCTCGATTCCCGAATTTTTCTTGAGTCCGCAGTGCATTCTCCGCCAAGTGCCAAAAGGCACGCTGGTTGGTTTTTCACGTACGCACAAATTACCAATCAACGTGCCCCTTGAGTGTCACCCACCCTTCCATTGCGCTCTTAGCGCGCTTTTCCTTGGAAGGAGTGGGGCCCTACCTGCGGATGCGTAGAATCTTCGCTGTCCTTCGGTGACGCGTCGGAAATTCCCGCCAGGTCAACCCTCCGCCGTTATACGCACGTGTGGATTGACCCTTCAGGAATACCTGGTTTATGACACGTCTTCGGTTATTGAGGACGCGGAAAAGTGAAAATTCTAAAGGCATTGTTCTGTAAGAAATGACTTATTTTTTCGCGGAGCTACGAAGCGTCTTTGTTCTCAAAAATAACCTTCTAGTGCGTGCGTGCCATAAACCCGGTCAACGAAGACCCCACGCGTTCCGTACCTGCGCGACGGAACAGTTACAACCAATAAGTTGGGGGTAACCAATCAGGAAAAAGAAGAGGGTGAGAAAGAAGCTCACGAGGTGACTGAGAGTCAGTCAAGCAGTCTGTCAATAAGCGATGAGTAAAGTGTAAACCTCGTAAACCAGATAAATAATAAAGACTAAAAATAACTTACTGTGTGGGTACTAAGTAACCCAGATCACGCACTATCCTCCTATCTTTAAATACCTCTTACATCTTGTACAAATTGTGACATTACAAATTGTGATCTATAGGAAGCCGCAGTAAACGTACGTATGTATATCTTTTAATAAAAACAAATAATACACATGTGTATGTATAAAGATAGGTGAAAAATCTGTCGTACCTATAGAGCCAGCCCAAAGCACGTTTCATCAAACAAAGAGTAAATTACAAACATAATAATATTAAATTATTATAATGACTTAATATTCTCAATAAGTTTAAAAATTCGATTTTGCACATTCTCAATCAGATTTTGTCATGCAGCTCCTTTTATCTAATCACATGCTGCTAATTTTGCAACTTTTAATTTATTCAATATAAACTTTTCAAACGACGTTCCACGACCTTTTTCCCACTCGATTTTGTTTGCAAAATAAATTACTGTGCATACTTGAAACATTAATTTCGCGATACCGAAATTGCAACATTTTTTTCGAGAAATTCCAGTCATAATTGCAATTAACGTCGCCTTCAATATATCAAACATCTCTCTACGTGTTGTGTATCTGTAAAAATCGCATTATAAATTTTTAATCCCAATCTTGTTGCAAATTGGTTGAACCAGTTTAGTCTTTGCACTTTTCTTACGCTTCTTGTTGTTGTAAGTAATCAGAACGAAGGATTTAGCGTTACGACAAATTGGGTTAACTTGATTTAACGTTTGCTCGAACTTTCATGGGTACAATTGTAAATTGTAGAAAATTAAGATTTATTATACTGATAAACAAAAATAAAATTCCGTTCCAACGAAACAATGAAGAAGAAGAGGAATGAAAAAGGTATTGAAAAGAAAAAATAAATAGGTTGATATTTTACCACATGATAGAATTGCTAATTACATTAATATCGTCCAATTCATTGGGCGTCCATAAAAAGCAGTCAGTTCAATGGAGCGATATTTAAAGTTCAAGGATCATTCGTGGAAAACGAGCCTTGCTTATCGATCTGTCCGCATTTGCTCATGCACTGTCTCTGTAATTGAATTGCTACGTTATCGATATTCTCGTGGAAGTTTTAATCCAGGAAATTGATGCTTTATTTGTCGCAGTAACGAACGATACTCGATTTATTATCTACGGTGTAACTGGAATGACTAAATTTAAATGCTTCCATTAAAAAATCGTTCTGCTGCATTCGGTATTATTCGCGATTCGTTTTATTCTCGACGCGAGGCAAAACCGTTCGATACCTCAGAGAAGCAAAAGATGAGTTGTTTTTTACCGTAGCATTATTCATTTGTATAACGAACTGTATAATTGTTTGTAAGGAGCGTCAAAATAAATTTATACAAAAGAAAACATTATCCATTACGTGTATTTTTAAAAGGAGATTTAACTGCATAATTTCTTAATATAACTACAGCTAATCGCAAAATTGAGTGTACACGCATATTAGAAGTATGTTTATTTAGAGAATAGAGTAATAACGTAACTTTTTGTCATATAATCTTTTTATTTATGTAATATATTCCTTTAAATCAAAAAATATTGAACAAAATTTTTTAAATATATAATACTACGTATATACTTAAATACGTAAATACTGAAATATGTAATACACGGCGAATTGTACCCTTTGACACAGATTTATCAAGTCTTGAGGAAACATCTACTGTTAATTTTGGTACACTGGTATTAGGTTTAATTTTAATTTGTCGCACAATACATATGTATATCGTTCGTCATATTCGGAAAGAATTTTCTTTCTCCCTCGACTGCTTCTATTTTGTAGTGTACCTTCGTATCTAAATTTATTAATTATTTTATGTACAGTAGAATGAGTTCTACCAATTATACTGCCGATTTCCCGAAGAGACTTCCCTTTGGAATATAAATTAACAATAATTTGACGAACAGAAACGTCTGTTTCCTTTCTTTCCGGAGCCATTGTTGTAACTGACGCAAAATAACAATAATTTGTCCTAGCTGCATGCAGTTTTCAGTAAGTATATTAGAATCAGTTGACTTTCGCTGGATACAAGAATTCTTCGTACGGTCCTGGCAATGGTTTCAAGTACTTATCTCCTCGTATCTCTGTCAATTTTCGGATCCCGGCAGCTAAAACATGTTTACTTTGACGTCTGACCGATTTTACGACCTCGCTATATCGTGGCCCCGACTATACGTAATCTACGTACAGCTAATCGCAAAATTGAGTGTACACGCATATTAGAAGTATGTTTATTTAGAGAATAGAGTAATAACGTAACTTTTTGTCATATAATCTAAATTTTTATACACAGCAGTCAGGAAGAAGGAATTTGCTGTAGTATCTACCGTATGTGTTGAATAGTAAACGAATTCACAATACAATTGTTTGTACATTACAATATATATCAGAATTGCACAGAACTATAACTTCATTTTAAATATTTATAATTATAATATACAGAAGAGCATTGCTCAAAACCACCTTGGTAACAGTAACAGTAGAGTAAAAAAAAGTGAATAATCTGAAGAGAGCGTTACCGATTATTCTGAATATAACTAACTGTCGTGTACTCGCGTCGGTTTGAGTTATGTTTCAAACTTGGATCACGAGAGAAAAATCGGACTGTTTTCTAACGAGGTCTGAAGCGATCCCGGAATACCCATTCTCCAACGTTATAATATAAACGACTTGATTATGCGTTCAGCGCTCGGACTGACTCAATACTTGGTTGTTTAACGTTCAGAATGATACTGATTCGAAATTCAGAGGAAGTCACGCATCTCAGCTACTGAGGGCGGAGTTTAATTTTGGAAGTGAAAAATGGGAGAAATAAGAACATTAAGTATTGGTCGTAGGGTGTGGTGGTGGGAAGTGGTGGTAGAAGGTGGTGGTAGAAGGATGAGGTGTCGGGGTTTTGGGGAATTCCGAAAAAAAGGAGATAGGACATGAGAGAAGGAAGACACTAGTTCAGTAATTGGAAAATCGGGACAATGGTTAATAAACTGAGTTCTGGTGGTGAAATTACCGAGGGTACGCGCTTAATAACGGCCCCGGCTAATCCTATGGGTCGCGGATTCTTCAGGCCCGTCTTACAATTTCCTTAAGCTATAAAAATAAAAGGAGAAAGGCTCGATGCGAATATAGATAAAAAAAAATGTTCGGTACGGAACACTAACAATATATAATACATTAAAAATAAAAGGAGAAAGGCTCGATGCGAAAAAAGACAAAAAAAATGTTCGGTACGGAACACTAACAATATATAATACACGGCGAATTGTACCCTTTGACACAGATTTATCAAGTCTTGAGTACACTGGTGGTGAGTTAATTTTGGTACATTGGTGTACCCTTTGACACAGATTTATCAAGTCTTGAGGAAACATCTACTGTTAATTTTGGTACACTGGTGTTAGGTTTAATTTTAATTTGTCACACAATACATATGTATATCGTTCGTCATATTCGGAAAGAATTTTCTTTCTCCCTCGACTGCTTCTATTTTGTAGTGTACCTTCATATCTAAATTTATTAATTATTTTATGTACAGTAGAATGAGTTCTACCAATTATACTGCCGATTTCCCGAAGAGACTTCCCTTTGGAATATAAATTAACAATAATTTGACGAACAGAAACGTCTGTTTCCTTTCTTTCCGGAGCCACTGTTGTAACTGACGCACAATAACAAATGAAGATTAAAACAACGAACGTAATGTGTTCTGCGATGTTACGTAGTAGTCTTTCTATAATAAAATTGGAAAACAAATGGATAACAACATTCATTTTTAGGGGATTCCCATTCTGCACGCTCAATTATGCGTTGGTAAAATCGTTGCACGTTTGGAAGCAATAAGGAAAAAAAAAACTAGTTTACTTTTTAAAAAAAATTTATTTAGCAGTCAAATTTAAATAGTAGTACAATAAAGGTAAATATTTAAATTTACTAGTTATTGCAATTTTCTTTGCTATATGTTAAGAAATATAGATTCAATACGAGTGTACGCTCAATTCTGCGACTAGCTGTATATCGAAATTGTATTAGGGCATCCTGAAAGTTCCCGCGGTGTTAAGCCGTTCATTTTGAATAAACATAACTGTGCTGAAATTAAACATATTTATTTAAAATAATTTTCATAATGTTCGATAAACTCTTGTCTCGATAGACAAACTTTAGGAGCATGTAATACTCGTGTTCGGGTCGCGTAATGTTCGATGCTTAATTGCCGCACCGGTACGCGGGTTTAATCACACCTTGATTTATTCAGTGTGCAATGCTAAGAACTAGTTTTATTTGCAACAGAGTGATACTTGAGGTGATGTCGCCACGAGACTATCAAAATACTAATTTTCGTAAGACCAACTGCCAAGACTTCCAAAAAAGGACGCGCTTCTGCCTCGTTTCCTTAGTTTTATTCGCTCGGCCAGTTGCTGATTGGTGGCCGATTTCTTCTGGGGGTTGTAGGTGGTGACTCCTCATTGGAGGAGGTTGTTTAGGTGGGACGCAGCTCTTTCCAAGGGAAGGGGATTGTTGCTTAACATTAGAAAACCCCCATTTTTGGGTTTTTCCCAGGGGTTGCCGCGTGACTTTCCACCGCGCACGTGACCTCTCCACGGGGGGTACGGTACGCGCGAGAGGACCGGTACCTCGGTCTGGAGGCCAAGTGTAATTGAACAAGTTTATCACGATAAACCGAGGGTTCGTCGCGATTTCTTGCAAGGCAACAACTCGTTAAAACAAGCAAACAAGTCTTAATAAACATGGGTACAAAAACTATTAGTTTCGGAGTTCCGAGATGTTTTCTACCATAAACCTGTAACAGAATAACAGACTCTATTCCACATTTACCTAAACCTTTGATGACACCCTGTATATGATTTCCTTTATAATAATGTGCGGTTTTTGGTAGAAAGAGCGACTGTGGGGAGAGATGGAGAAATGGAGAGAGTTGGTGTGAATGGCCTGGAAAGGAAAAACGAATGAAAAACGATCGTGCGTGGCGCGTTTGTTTATGTTTAGGCGATAACATGGATTGCCAAGCCGATTGCGACGTCTCGTCCTTTTCCAGTGAAATGGAGCGAGAGTTGAGTGTGCGTGCGGATGCGTGTTCGAGAATAAAGAAGAAGAGTAGCGTGTGTGATTGACCAGCGAACCGTGAGCATCGAGAGAGCGAATTGTATTTTCTTGTTACAAATAAAAAACAATAATAGTGAACGGCACCGGCGACACGCGGGATACTTTATTGAATAAAAAGTAATCAACAAAATCCCACAATAATTTCATTGCTAACAGAAGAAATAATAGAACAATAACCGTCGTTCCGAAGATTCTAAAAGTTGGAAATTTAATTGAACGATCACAATTCAAAAACTTCAGATGAATAGTCTTTGTACCAGCGGTGATTTCTAAAAAACCGTTCTGACTAATTGATTTTGCAGTGTAAAATAATTAATTATTACAAACTCATAGAATCGCAACTTCTATTTCTTATAATATACAGAATGAGTCACGAGAAAGGGAACACCTAAACATGTTTGTCAGGCTCAAACGCAGGAGGTAATGTCAAACAGAAGGATTGAAAAGTTCCAACGGGAAAGAAAGAGGGAAGTATAATGACACGAACAGATTCTATTTTGGCATCATCTCTAAAATTATTTAAAGATCATCGTTATTCTTCTAAATGGCACCATATATTTCTGTCTTCACAGCGTCTCACCTATATCGTAACGAGTTTAACGATATACAGAATGTTAAAATGAGAACGATGAAATATCTCACGAGGAATTGAAGCTAAAAAAGACAAAATATTCGTTCAAAAGTAGTTTGGTGTAAAGGGGCACATAATGTGGTATAAATAATTTTTGTGTGGGTGAAGTAGTACAGGAGATATCGAAGTCAAGTTAATTTTTTCAAATAGAACTCTGTGTTTTTTTTTATTTGTAATATGGTACCGTTTATTGAGACGAATTCGATTTAAAAAAATTACCTCGACTTAAATATCTCCCTATTGGAAATGGGTTATCAAAAAGAAATAGTCTTTTAACTTTGTAGTATGCTATTTATTGACGGACTCAGAGGAAACGTCTTTACGCTATTGAATGTTCTAAAGGACTGTTACTAGGCACCCAAAAAGAAAGTTGGGGTCCCCTTATACCCAGCAACTGTTTACTTTATCGCATTGTGCAGTGCGTGACTCGAAGACGGACACCAGACACATCTGGTGGAAGTCTTAGTGCCTTTGTTTAAAATAACGCGGAGACATTTTTGTCCTCACTTGATTATTTCCATAGGGTGTTGTTAGAAATAATCCAACACTCCCTCGTTACTATACCTACAGAAAAATTATTTACACCACATGATGTGCTTCTTTATATCCTATTTTTGTAGGAACATATTTTTGATAGCTTTGAGGTGGGTGAGGAACGCCGTTGCACTGGTTTCACCTCAATTTATTAAAATCTAAAGTTGGCGTACAGTTCGCTGACCGGAGGTGTAGGCGTACTGGGTTTTTATATTGTTAGGACAGGGAGACAGGAGTAGAGATGGATAAAGATAGAAACGGAAAATTTGTAGAAAGCGGGGCCGTTCGTCCTCGTGCGAACCTGGATGCCACATGTGCGCTTCTTAGGCTACTCGAGGACCAAGGCAAGTCTTAACCCGGGGAGAGACAAAAGAACGGAAACTAAAATCTGAAGGAGTTGGAAAAGAAAAAGTTCGCGTGGAAGAATAGAACAAGGTTCGGTAAGGGTTTGTTGGCAACGACGTACCCGTCACAGCTTCAATCCCTCGTGAGATATTCCACCGTTCTTGTTTAATCGTAACACACTGTATACTGGGAGTTAGAATGTGTACATCGTATAGTTCGTATCGATAATGAAACGTATCCCAATACACTTGACGAACGTGATGATATCGATATCATATTTTGCAATAGCTGCATAGCATTCTGGATGTCGTACATTTCCTTCCACGGCAGAAACATGGAGTAAAAGTGTATGCACAAGGTATCGTTACGATTGCAACAAGACAATGGAAAAGTGGAGAAATAAAAATGATAAAAGAATGAGCCGTTAGAACAAGTATCTTCAGAAGAAGTGGTAGTAAAAGGTGATACGATGACGGCGAAAGAAGGAAGAAAAGAAAGGTGAAGGGTAGAACTTCATGCTGGTTTCTATCTATGTACCTGCAAACGTCAGGGGCACGTTAATGGTCCTTATATGTATAAAATAGCAGGCGTCATTATGAGGAAGCCTCTACATGAAACCGAACAACCTGCAGCTACTGCACTAATGATGTAGTGGACACGTGCTCACATTCCGTGTTTCCGTGTTTCGAATATCATACATCCTCATTGGGGACACAGTTTCAGATCTAACTAGTGACACATCCTCTGTTCACATTTTCATAGAAAAAATGAAATTTGGTTTTTGGTCATTATATTGCTATTACTTATAGTGTGTAGAATAAAATTTTTGAAATCATTGTGTCAATTATATTAGTTAATTAAAGTTATTGTGAGAAAAAATCTTTTTCGTATTACAGTCTTAAGTTATGAAAAGTGTATCTAATATCTCGAACAATATGTTAAAATTTTAATATTCACTTTAAAAGGCAGCATATGAATAACAAATTATCAACGGTTTCATTAATTAAACATTCTTTACACGAGAAAACAAAGATGGTCTGATAATAGCCATTTATTTATTTTTACTTATTGACACTGTGTAATGGGTTTATTGGCGATTTGAATCATGTTTTTGTTTAGTTACTAGGCATATATGACCCTTCGTCATATACTTTCTGATATTAATGCATGTACTACATGATGTTGATATTAAAGAAGATAATCTGATTAATTCTCAGAATATAAAAACCAAAAATTCAATTTGACTATACTATGAGATGAGAACTACTTTGTCTGCGAGAATATAGATTTTATTCGAATTTGTTTTTCACTTAATAGTTGACAATGCCTTATACGATAAACGTATCCTTTAATGTAGTATCATATGGTATAAAATTCAATGTTTTTAAATTAAGTTGATTATTGGAAAAAGCAAATGATTCAGTATTATTTAATAATTGATCGTTATATAATTACATATTTCTTAACATAATTTTGATTTACTATAATTATCTGGTAAGATCAGGAATAATTGTAGATACTAAGTTGTGTTCTATGTCCATTTTATTTTATCTTCTGTCTTTATTTAAATGAAGTAACATACAAAATAATTATTTAGATATTAATTTTGTATTACAAAACAAGTTCTGTCGTACTTTTTTTAATTATCGAGTACCCTTTGTAATTGTAGTAGGTACCTAAGGACGTTACGTATTTTACTAAACACTGTTACGTAAATATTTACTTTTCCTATCACAAAAAAAGGAAGTCCAGATGAATTCAAATATCATTCAAACCAAAGCGTTTGGTTCGACCATAGAAATATCTTATTTTGGGAATTAGACGTGTATACGAGCTGCATACGTTACAATGAAAACGCGTTTAACGTTCACTCTATAAATATTTGTAAACAACCAAAAAAAGTTTGCACAGAATATAAGTGGTTAGATTTAATTTCTATATGATGTATTGTATATTAACTGTATTATTAGGTTTGTGGCGACCGCCACGGGAGGGCCACGCACTTAGGCCTGGCGACTCTTGGCCCTCGAGGCGAAGAATCGAGAGATGTTTTTCCAAACATCTCCGAGTTTCTTCGTCCTCGAGGACAAGAGTATTGCCTCGGCAATGCGGGCACTTCCTGGGACTTTCCCAGGGAAAAGGGAGCCCCGAAAAAGGCACGAGGCCTTTTGTCGTAGACCTTCTCTGCACGCACATCACATAGTACATTTGAAATTAGTTTAAGCATTACGTTTAAATAAATATATTTTCGTTACTCACTTGGCGAGTAATCATTTGCACCACGTCACTTCCAAAGGTTGTATATTTTCACTATAAATAATGCAAGCTACATAAAACGTATTGTGTTCACGATTACAAGAAATTTACATGAGATAGTTAATTTAAAATCCACAAGCATAATAGTAAACAACAGAGCGTTAAATTTGTACTAATAACAAGATTTCCATTTTGATATGGAGTATACTATAATTACACCGTCGAAAGTGTTATGATCGTAGTACTCTGTTGCTTTTCCTACTTGCTTTGAGGTCCTTTTCCTAAAACATTAGGATGAATGGTATTATTACTTGTATTGAAATGTGTGTACATTCGACTGAGGAATAGATTTTCCAGGAAAAGTGTCGACGAAAGTATCGACACTGATAAGAGAGCAGGCGTGAAAGCAGCAGTTAAGGTAACGATAATTTGTAATTGTACGTGTTTTTTCGTACCACGTGGTACCGTTAATATAAGTGGATAAGAGCCTTGTAATTTCTCAAACGATTGGACCATCGAAAAATCGACAATTGAATTATTATCATTATTTATGAGGTTGACGGTGTACTCTGAAACACACCTGACGACCGTTACTCACTGGATATTGGCTTTAGGAATGTAAATAGCTAGCGCGAGCTCTTTACACATCGTGTATGCTGTGTCATATCGGTGTTCCATAATTGAACAATTATAATCCGTTACCTGATGCAAGGCATTATTATTCCTTCTTTTTCTTATACGTCGTTAGTTTCACCATTATTAATGAAAAACTAATCTTCGCCACTTGTTTCGATTCAAACGACATAATTGTAGAAATTAAACTTTACATTGTTCAGTCCGAAATTTCTGAGTCTAAGATCACCTCAGGATCAGTATCTGTATCTGTATACAACAGGGTGTCCCAGTATTGATGGTACAACCGTGGAGGGGGTGATTCCACATGAGAAAATAAGTCGAAGATGTGGAATAAATTTTTTTCATTCGAGACTTCGTTTCCGAGAAAATTGACTTTAAATTTTCTTTGAGTACGCATGCACCCTACTATGTCGTGGATGAACGGATCTCGGCGTACGGTGGCCAGCATTTTCAACAATTTTTGCATTAATAAAGTAAATCTTGATAATTACATGCTTTATTATTACTCATAAACCTACGAAATATGGTCTATATCGAGATCCGTTCATCCACGACATAGTAGGGTGCATGCGTACTCGAAGAAAATTTAAAGTCGACGTTCTCGAATACGAAGCCTCGAATGAGAAAAATTTATTCCATATTTTGACTTATTTTCTCATGTAAAATCACCCCCTCCACGGTTGCACCATCAATACTGGGACATCCTGTATAGATATGTAAGTAAAAATTGGAATGTAGTAAGGAGAACTAGTGGGTAAAAACCTCATTAACCCTCATCCGTCCCTCAGTCCCTCGGTGTTAATTTGACACAGTGGTAAAAAATCAATTAAATGAAAAGATAAATAATTAATTTTGTAAATTCTTTTATTAAATATAGAAAATAAACGAAAAATTTTTTCTACAAACAGCCGAATAATACAATTTTTTACCGGAGAAATGTGTCAAATTGACACGAGGGACGGATGAGGGTTAAAGAAACGTAACCTTGGGATAGTGTGTAGTGTCGGGAAGTAAGATTTATCGAAACTTTTTGTTTAAAGTATCCAAAGTGGCAAAAATTCGTTAAGCAACCGTCAGTGTGTTAATTCAGCGACTAAGTAAGAAATTTTTCATCGAGTTGTGACGATGATGAAAAGAGCGGCAACACGATCACACACCTTTCGGTTTCTCTTTCCTTTGAGGTTGGATTGTGTCCAAGGTAGCAGGAATTGAAGAGTTTGCTTCCCCACAATGCCGTCTGCAGAGCGACATTATGCAACCATTCCATTCCATTCTAGGAAGGCTATGGAATTCAGGAGAACTCGACACCCAACTATTCGTATTCCTCGCGGCGACGACAACGACGACGACGACGATGTTGGAGATGGAGACGACTTCGTCGTATAGATCCTCATGCCAGCGGCATGCTGGTCGTTGTTGTCTTCGTCATCGTTTCATATTTCCATTCTTTTTCATGCTCCCGGTAGCGCGCTTCCGATTGCAACTGTCAACGTAATCACGAGGTCTTATCTGAGTTGTATTTACGAATGCGTCGTTCGTTGGCTGTATACCTAAGCGTAGCTGTCGTATTCGTCTTAGATACGTATCGTCATTCTTTAGTGATTTCTGTAAGCGTTTCCCCCCCTTTTCTTTATTAACATTCATCGCACGGTGGCTATCGCTGCTCGTACAATTATCGGTTTTGTTTGTTCCATCGACTGTAAGGTTGTTGTATTTTATTGCTAACGGCAAAAGTTCTTCGTCCCTTTTTTCTAGTCAAATCATTCGAGCAATCTATAGTGGTACGCCAGACTCCGGTAGTGCAGAAGGAAGAAGACTGCTGAGATGATTTTTCTTTAGACTGAAGTCCTAGAATTTTCGAATTAAACTGATTTTTAAACTCGGTTTTCTCAAAATCAAGTTTTTCAGCACTGTCCCATGGTTTCCTCGGAAGCTATTGTACCAATTGCTTTATATTAATACATTAATATCTGTCGCTATCATCCTTACCCAAAATGAGGTCAATATTTTCAAAAATTCGATTTTTTCTGGTATCTAAAAATCACGAAAACCACAGGAAAAAACGTGTTTTTAACTTCAACCGACTGCCATTTTATAGAAATTTTAAAAAAATTTATGGTTGTGGTCAGAACGATAGCGGCACTCATAAGGATTTAAAGCACGCTTTATTCAATTTTTTCTGGCCAATCCGAAAGCCACCAGTTTTGGGACAAGTCAACAAAGCTGTTTGCACGCCACAGCTTATAACTCTGAGCGTTATAAACATTTTAAACTTTTATGAACGATTTTGAACAGTCAAAAGGTGAATAAAGGTATATACAAGACATCAATATTGTAACTTTTTTATCGCCCAGGAAATAAATCATGAAATCCCTTAACAAACTGAGTACAACTGACGAGCTATGTAAAACTGAACGTGGCAAGTCTAACAAAAATTGAAACTACATTGCGTTACGTTCAACACGGGATTTTTAAATGAGTTACAAAAGGTTTTCGCTTTTTGTTCCTTGAATAGTGTAAGAACAGGAAAACACCGAAAGTATTCAAGTCATCTCCTTCTAGTGCAAGGTAGTATCTAAACGTCTAGACACCATGCGTTCCCAACTGCATGAGAGCGTTAACCCTTTCAGTGCGGTTGGCGCATACAGGCGCTTTGAAAATTTACTCACACAGTACAGTTCGCGCTTTTTGGTGCACTTCTAGCCTAATTAATCGTTAATTTTATCTTGTAAGTATTTCTACCTTAATTTAACGAAGCAGATTTTAAAACGATACAAACGAAATGAAAGATCTTGCAGCTACAGTTGAACATCTACTACCTGTCACGTGCGTTACGTACTGAAATCTGCCGTAGCGAAAGGGTTAGAGATACAAGCCAGTCATGATGGCATAACTTGTAAAAACTCTCGATGATTGAGTTTCGAAGGTTTTCTCTAGATTTTAAATGTCACTTTCCGGCTCGTGTTCAATTCGTTACACTGAATCTGATGATTAACAATGAGGTCAATATGAGGTCAGACTACGTCAGGATTTTCTCTGTAGACCCTCGTCATTTCACTGTTCGTTTTCCTTGTTCGTCATTAACACTCTATGCAGCTATTAGTTGCGAACGTAATTATTTCCTTCCAGCGTGTCAGCGGTTAGATCCGCAGTTTGTGTGATTTCTGTTCTGGCCAGTCGTGCTTCCGATTTCTGAGCTGGCCGCAATATCTGATGAAAGATTGTCGAGGAAGATACCGCTGTGATTGCACATCAACGCTAGACCAGTGTCCGTCATCGAAACTGTTATCGTTCGTCTGCTCGTTTTCTTTTTCATTTTTTCACTCGTTCATTCGCTCGTCCGCTCTTTCTTCGTAATTATCGTGTGCGAAAGCCGTATAATAGATGTCTGGAAATGCGAGTAGTCGCGGTCTGGTGTACTGTAGGTCAGTGTACCGGTTTGGTGCGCGATATACGTCTACAGGAAAGCCTACGCACACCGGTTCACGTGGTTGTGCCCTCGTCCTCGTCGTTGGTGTTACGTCGTCCCTACCGATCCGGAGGCTGGGTATATTCGCGACATGCTTGTTCATTACGCCGTACCCGACGCGTACACGTAACGCTCCTGGCACCAGCCGAGGGTCCTGCCATGCACACACTACGATATAGCGGAAATAGGAGTGTCGAATACGAGCCATAGGCGGCAGCTGAGAGTGTTTCTGCTTTGGCAGCTCCGAATGAGGATCACTCAATGAGGAACGTTCTAATTAGCTTTGTATGCTTGTTACTTCGCACGAAGATTCACCGCATGTGTTAATGTTCTTTGTTTTGGAAGATCGTTTGGCAAAGAGCGTCTTAGAGGTACATTTCTCTCGGCTTGGAGCAGAAATATTAAAGATATTTGGAGTCGAAATAAAACATCATTAACCCCTTAACCTACATATGACAGCGAGTCAGACTCGAGACATGACAAAAATAGTTATATTGATAAGAAAAATTCATTGTAATTCTAACTTTCGTTCGAATTCGTAACACCGAGGATTACTAAATGCAATTAGTCTATGACAGATTAGCTTTTGTTACCTGATACAGTACCAAACCACTAAATGACCGACGCTTAGATACATAGTAAGGAAAAACTCATAGGTTAAGGGGTCATATGTAATTTTTATCCACTATTCGACACCTTTTATTTCTACTGTATTCTCTGATTTTACTGTTTCGATTAATTATTTGTTTCGTTACGAAGGCTTAACCTTTTAACTACGAAAAACGTATACTTACGCCCTTAAAAAGTAGCCATTTACTTACGAAAGGCGTATACATACACTACCGGCCGAAAGTTTGGAATCACTGAGCATTGCAATTTACAGAAAAATTTCCAGAAAAAAGCCAGCGACTTTGAGAATTTTTTATCGTTCGAATTGATTGATATGAGATAAATTGTTAAAAGTAGAATTGAGATAAACTTCAGATCTATAAAAAATTAGCAGTAGATTTAATATTGATGAAAAGGGGGAGGTGATTCCAAACTTTTGACCGGTAGTGTATATAATGTACGTCCTCAGATGGCGATCAATATGTATGTTCATACATATACAGGGCGAGTCTCCTAAAATGACGACTTCAAATAACTCGTAAGTTATTCGTTGTACAAAAAAATGTTTGAAACAAAAGTTGCATGGTATCTAGGGGGATATAGAGTGCTCTAATCTGTTTTTTATTACCTCACTCTTTTATTGAGATATTAGGGTCACATTCAGTTTTTTAAATGGAATGTCTAAATTTTTTTTTCGATTTCGGATAAATCGGTATTATTACAAAGTGGGACTTAAAACGAATAATTACTGAGATATCTTCAAATTAATAATCTTCTATTCGGAAATACGCTCAGCCAGCGTGATTCTTAGTACGACTTTGTTTACTTGTTTCATAAATATCTCAGTAATTATTCATTTTAAATCCCACTTTGGATAATACTTTTTTACGCAAAATTTGACGATTTATCCGCATTCGAAAAAAAATATTAGACGTTCTATTTAAAAAACTGAAGGTGACCCTAATATCTTAATAAAAAACAAATTATAGCACTGCATGTCCCCCTAGATACCATGCAACTTTTGTTTGAAACATTTTTTCGTACAACGAATAACTTACGAGTTATTTGAATTCGTCATGTTAGGAGACTCGCCCTGTATGTGAGCCACTCAGAAGTAAAAAAAATTAACACCACTGTTTCACATTCTTCCAATTTTAGTATCAAAGCGAATACTTGGTGTTTAATTTTTCGCAAATAAAACAAATTTAATAAATTTTATTTCGTGGAGTTAGTCACTTTGGCTTCTAAGTGGCTCATGTATACACTGCCGCTCATAAGTATTAGGACACCTCATATGTTCGTACAGAAAGTATAATACGATTCAAATTACATTTCTTCACCAAAGTTAGTATCATATATCAGTACAAATATACAGTGTTCGTGCTATTAGTTTCCAGCGTATTTCTCGTAAGTGAAAGTTTCGTTATTTTTTCTATGCAATACAATGGCTTGAATAGATTTTTTGAATTTGCAATGGTTTTCACGCAATGGCGATACTTCTCTGAATTTTTTAAATTGATAGCTACACATTTTTTTTTTCATATTATATGAAAGCAGTTGCTGCGACAAGTTCAATGACCTATGACAAAGCTCAATTTCGTGACAATGTTTGGTGTGACGTAATCAATAACTTGTTATTAGGATCTTATTTTTATGACAGCACTTTAAACGGTAATAGATATTTAAAAGTTTGATCGTATGTACTTGTTGCACTACGAAATTCTAAACTGAATCATTTCTTTCAGGAACTTAATAATTTTCTAATGACTATGACTGTTTAGGTTTGCTTTACATTCAATAAGCACTTATCTTAATACTTGTAACAGTATTACATATATTATTAGATGTGGAAATGAATTCTTTTCGACTTTTGGGTACAATCAAAGTTTTATTTAACAAGAATGAAAACGGATCACTCATCGAAATAATTTCTATCATTGTTGATGACCTTTTGCCATTTTTCTGCCAGCTTGCGAACACCGTCGCGATAGAAACTCGGTGTCTTTGAATTAATTATGTGAATCCAGTTGAAAAGAATTCATTTCTATACCTAATACATTCTGCACAGCAACTGTTGAAATAACTGAATATCGCGAATTGTTTCGAATATGTAAGTAAGTATTTTTCCTGTTTAAAATTGATCTTACGTCTCGCCTCAGTCCTTGACATGCGGAAATCGTATCGCACACAGCGGATATTGTTCTGTTAAAACGTGCCTCAATGTAGTCTGTTAAATAATTTAAGAATTCTAACAGGTGCAGTCATTAATACCGATTAGTATAGATCGTTGATAAAATGTGTACCAGATGGTTCCCGAACTTTCTCCACCTGAAAACTTGTTTTCGTTTAAAAAAATAGAGAGGAAATTAAGCTGCAGAGATTTACGATTTCGTGGGATACGTAATACAGTTTATACCGTTTAAAATTATTTTTATTTTTCAATATAATCCCGTTTTTAACATCAATACACTTGGACCATCGACGTTCCAAAGTCCTTATGTTAGGTTATTGCAGATGAAATGAGCAAATTCTTAACGAAACTTTCAATAATAATAATTTCACTAAAATTAACATTTATTAATCGCAATATATTCCAGCAGTTCCAATGCACTTTATGCAACTTGAAGGAAGTGCAGTTATTTGTTTATTATAAAAATCTATATTTTCAGAATTAATAAATTCTTCGAAGGCGTTTTTGACTGCTGCATCGTTATTAAACTTTTTCCCAACTAAAAAATAGGACAAATGTTTAAAACGATAGTAACCGGTTGATGATAAATCGAACGAATATAGCAGGTCAGCAAAAACTTCGTATTCTAATGCATTTGTGTAAAAAGAGATTTCAGGTGAAAAGAGAGATGCATACTTTTGCATATCCGTCAGAATGAGCGGTACCCATTTGTCTAATCCTTTCTATTGTTCTGCGCGTCATGTTCCGAATGACGAACTCCCGATCGCACAGTTACCCGCCAAATCATTAAATTGGTCCATAAGTTCGTGCGGTTTTCCTTTCGTAATTGAATGAAATTCCTAACATTTACCTATCGGCTACATGTTATACGTCATTCTACAGATTTTCCTTTCTTCTTTTATATTTATTGTGAATTTCTTCATTCTGTGCTAATAATAGAAAGATTTTTATTCAGAAACTACGGAGTGTCAAGTTAGCAAAAATGAGCATCTCCGATATACACATTTTACTTTCTGAGTTTAAGACAGAATGGCTCTTTAAGACCTTGGATTGGAAGTTTTCCAACATCCACCCTACGCTTCTTCTCTTCCTCCAAAATATTCTAAATAGATTTTCCTTCCACAACGACGTGGAACTGCGAAAATGGTTCAAAGATTGGTTCACGTCCAAAACTATCAAAAAATTCAGAACCTATAAACATCGAAAAACTATCAGAACGTTAGGAAGAGATTGTAAATAATTTGTACGAACTTATGGACCAACCTAGTAATATTGGGTTTAAACATTGTAGGGCAAATGGTATTTATAGCTGAATACTTTCGTCGCGTCGCGTCGTATCGAACGACAGACGCTTAATTTTAGTATCATATCGTCTCGACTGTTAGACGCTTTAGGAAATATAAGAATACTCGCGGATGTGTGAGGGCGATTGACTTTTGACTATTTGACTCTGTTATTGGTTGTGAAACGTCTGATTCTTTGGCAGTCGGTTTTTTCGCTGCTAAAGTTTGTGACACGTTGATGGTGTTAGGGCTTGCGGTTGATCTTTCGATCGTTCAAGCGTTGCCGGTTTTTGCACGTGTGTGCCGACTAATGTTCCAAGGTTACGAAGAACTAGTTTCTTGGTTGAAACACTAAGTTTTGTTTGTGTAGTCTATGTTCTGACTTGTTTCGAGGTCTAGAGTCTATTCTGCCGGAGTCTCCGCGGTTTCCCTCGACGGAGACTCCCATTCTTCCTTTTCTAAATCACCAATCAGTTTACTCCGGTGCATCGCAACCTCCCTCCATTTCGCCCTTAGCGCGTTATCTTAGGGAGAAAGTGTTCGGTGGACGGATGCGTGGGAATCCTGTGGAATCTCCGCTTTTCTAGGCTTTGTTAAAGTCAAGTGGCCCATCGACGTTGGCAAAAGTCGTGGGCCACTTTTCTATTTTTCCCTTCCTAGGGACTAAGTGTCGCAGGCAACGCAATAAACACTTGTGGTGTTTTGAGGAAACGATATTTGCCTGCGACGGCGACCACTTGACTCGCTGCCATAAATCCGGCTACAGGATACGCCTTAACAGATGGGTTGTAACGAAGAAATATTAATTGCCAATAAGCGTGACTAACAGATATCGCGAACACCCTTCCAGCGCGTCTTTAGTGCGCTTTCTGGAAAGAATGGAGCGATATCTGATCGGTCGCGCAATGTACCAAATATTTGGCGACGCGACGCACAGTGGCTGCATTCGTCGAAATCCTGGCCGAAAGTCATATTTCCAAATTTAAGATAATTTATCATACTAAATTGTCATAATATGACTTTAAAATGTTAATATACCTATTTAACGTTAAAATATAAAATACACCCTTCCTTAGTTGTTTTTTTACATTTATTCTAAATTATTAATCAATTATATTCTTTTTCTTGTGCTACCTCTTCTTCTTCTTCATCCTTCTCCTCTTCAAGAGAACATTGTCGTACTAAATTGCAATAATATATTGTTAAAATGATAATGTACTTTTTGAATGTTAAATATTAAGTACAAAAAGAATTTTGACCAAATATAGAAGTGATGATAAACACTTGTAAGTATAAGAATGTGAAATACATCCTATTTTAATTGTTTCTTAATATTTATTATAAAATATTACACGTTCCGTGCCAAGCCGTTTTTGAGCAAGTATCATTACCAGTTTGGTAAATATGTAAAAATTATAATTTTCAGCTTTTCTGAGCTCAGAATTGATTTATTCGCAAAGTAAATATTGAAACTATAAAATGCACTATGTAACAAACAAATAACTTTATTGATATTGAAAATATACAAGAATTCTTGCCAAGAAACGAGGTTCAGGTATGCACCGAAAATGGCACACGTGGCGTGGAATGTGTTTAACTAATTATATTCTGCTGCTTCTGTTTCCTCTTCTTAATTTCTCTCTTCAAGAGAAATTGTCCTACTAATTGCAGTAATACGACTTTAAAATGATAATACATTCTTTTAGTGTTAAATATTGTGTATAAAAATGAAAAATACTTCCTATTTTAGTTGTTCCTTAATATTTATTAAGTGTGCGTCGCTGTCTATTGTCGCTGAATAAATGAAAATTAACGTGTTCTGCCTGTTTCGTATTTCTAATCCTATGCTGTAAATGTACAACCTATTAAATAAACAGGGCCATTTAGGTATAAAATTAGGCACACTAGTCAAACAAAATACGATATTCCGATTCTGTGCCATCCAGATGCGACCGCATACTCGGTGCGGACGGTAAAGAAATAACAATAACTCAAAAGATCGCAAAATATCGCAAAAAAAGTGCAACGGGACCTTCTTCAGGAACCTTCAAAGTTTACGTTAAAACAAAAATGGCCGCTTGGTCGCGCTTGATCGATAACTATTTCCTTAGTAGAAGAAGAAAAATGTATAGGTCTTGTATTATCCTCTATTACAGCTGTAAAAAATGAAATAATGCAATAAAACCACAATATACATTAACTTAGAGCATGTCAGATAACTACCAATACGAAAGAAATTAATTACGGTTCAATACTAAATCATAAAGTTACTTTCAATTCTGGTATGAAAATAGCACATTGTAAAACTAACGACTTTGAGATCGCATATATCCAACAGGACTCAACAGTGAAAGCTGATATTAGTGAAAAATCATGCTTTGATAATGCATAAATGAAATGCAATATATAAATTTTTAAAAATCTGAAAAAAATTTTTGGACTTTGGCCAAGATTTCGACGAATTCAACCACTGTGCGACGGTACGGAATTTTTGCCAAGCCCTGATCGATCGGTTCGATGTACCGTTAGGAACCGTTGTTGAATTTAGCCTTAGGAAACTCTCGTTTTATGGTACTTCTTCGACTCTTAAGAATAAAAAAATAAATAAACTGCACGACCTTTTGTGAAAGTACTAATTTCTCCCAGCGAGAAATGCACGAAAATATCGAACAATAAGATAACATCATTGACTCAAAAATAGTCTTTCTTTGCGACCGTTTGCTGTTCCTTCGGACTTTTAAATCTCTCCTTTTTTAAATCTATGGCTTTTAAATGTCTCCAAATTGGCGAGTGTAAATTTGTGTGCAATGTCGCGTATAGTACTTTGGCGTATACCTCTAGTACAGTTTTTAAATATGTTCAATTAGTACATTTGGACGACCACGTGGAGCATTTTAGAGACTCGCATCTTCTAATCGAAATTTTGGAAACCAACAATGACTGTTCACTCACTGTACCCTCCCCCAAAGCTCTGTTAATATTACGAGAGACTTTCTCTGCGATGTAACCACTCGTATTTGATGCTGATCCATAGTCCACTTTCTTTCGCAATCCAATTTTCTATTGAAACAATTGCATCGTTCTCAGTAAACTTCATACTTTAAATCGACATGCAACAAGTATCATCTCGCGGTACCTTTTCATTATTAAATTGGAAGCAGCTGTACATTTGGCAATATTTGTACGTTTCAAAAATTGGAGAAAAAAGTTGAAAGATATATTTATATCCTCTGAAAAAGTTGAAGCTTTTCATTTAGTAGTTACCTATGAAAAAAATTGCTAAATCTTTGCTATTTCCTGGACGTATCAGGGTGGTGTACCCCCTTAACCTGTTCGCTACGGCGCGCTTGTGGCACAATATGATCGCTATGAACGGAGCGCATTACTGACTAGTCGACACTGAGGTACGGAATGCTACGAAGTAATTACAAGTCGTTTCTTGTTCTCTAAATTTTACAATGAAGTTTATTATATTTAGTAATATCATTTTATTTTCTAAAATATAAAAATTTATAATTATAACTTATTTTTTAAAATATTACATTATAATGTTCATATAATATTTCTTATTACAATATAACAAAATTACTAAAGTATTTAAAGGCTTTGATATGATAAAGTTCAAAACATGGAGCCACACATAAACCAACATCACATTGTGGACAATAGTATCTGGACACACGTCTTTTTCCTTGCTTACTGCAGATGACACATTTTCGAACTTGATTTTTCTTTTTTGCCGCCTTATTCGAATATACAGACGGAAAATGTCTTTCAGCAAGTCTTTCAACATTGTTACTATTTCGTGTAACTAAACATTTCATATCTGATTTTTGTTTCCCATGTTTCGAGTAGAGTATCGTACATTTCCAATATCTGTCTTATAAGATTTAAATGAAATTTGGCAAACGATAATTTTGTCGCAAAAACAAAAAAGAAATAAATGTATATATGGTATGAACGTATATGCACGCTCTTCGTACCCGAGCGCCCAATGTTCATTCTTCGAGGGCGTATATATACGCCCTTCGGAGCGAAAGGGTTAAGGATAATGTAGTATCGGGGCCTCCATACCCAAATAGGAAACCGACAAGGGAGAATAGAGAAGGAGTGGTTGGCGTAGCGCGCAAAGCCTCGGCTTGCTAAGCCGAAGGTCCCGGGTTCCATTCCCGTTTGGGACACCGACCTAATATATACCCACGCACCACCACAAATAAACAGAGTTCAAAAATATTCTGAAGGAGAGAACCTATTATTCACCATCACCACACCAACTATTAGAATGGTCCCGGGTTCCATTCCCGTTTGGGGTCCCTCGATATTTTTCCCTAGGTTCCTACAAATGGGGGTTCGTTCGGGATGGAGGCATCTACGGCTACACGAAGCCAGGAGTTGTGAGATGAAAACATCTCGAGGGTTGCAGGTCTCCCAAAAATGCGTTGTTTCGACTGTTGTGCCACTGTGTGGGGAAGTGTACCCGAAAGTGTTGAGCTGAGTTGTGTTGCACTGAGGACATTCGAGGGCGAATGTCAATTCAGGATGGCCGAGTGTAGTATCGGGGCCTCCATACCCAAATAGGAAACCGACAAGGGAGAATAGAGAAGGAGTGGTTGGCGTAGCGCGCAAAGCCTTGGCTTGCTAAGCCAAAGGTCCCGGGTTCGATTCCCGTTGGGTACCTCAGTATTTTTCCGTCGTCGGTTCCTACAATAATATTTTTCAAGCACTTGTATAATAAATTTTATAGGAATATAATCGCTTATTATATCATTTTCGTCGTCAGTAGAATACGATTTGAAGTCGCTGATAGAATATGTACTTGGCTTGTAAAGAGATGGCTCTTCGTAAGAGGATGAAGCTTATATAACCTATAGCCCACAGTTGAAGCCATCCGTCGTGAATTGCCCTATAAGCGGAAGCTTGGTCTTCCTTGAAGGATGAAAAGAAAGCTGGCTTCTCACAATCCTTCATTGTTCAAAAGCCTCAGATGGTCTGAACAATAAACGGAATTCTGCAGTTTTGCCCGTTGTCTTGTGATCTTATCGCAGACTACAACATTTGAAGAATTTTTCTTTCATTGCTTAATCTTGCTGTACGTACTTCTTTTTTCGACTTGTTTTAAGAATTTCTCAGGTTTTTCTGTTGCAGAGTATTACAAATACGAAAAAACAAGTTCGGTAAATAGAATATACAGAGTATGGAAAATAATTGGATTTGTAATAATATGTGACGTAAATATTTTTCAAATGGGTGAAGGGATAAATGAGATTTCAAGGTTTCTATTTTTTTTAAATGAGATGCTATATTTGTTTTATTACTATGTTAGGCGCTATTATAGTGATTTCGGCATACTGTTGAACCCCGGAATATTCCCGGTAAGGCGTTTTCACCTTCCAAACTCTCTGTTGACCCTTTGCTTGCAGAAACCAGAGAAAAAAAAAATAATATGCACACAGCTTGAACAAACTCGTTTGAATAAAATTTATACGTTTGTTAGGCAATAATTGACTGAGTGCGCGCTACCAAAAAATATTTCGGACCAATAAGACTACCATGCCTACGGAAAATACGACCGCAAGGAGTTAAAGGTTATTCAAAGTCACTGGAGATCGTAAAACAATTGGTAATTATTTACAAAGAGATACACCTCACCGATTTCCATAACCTTCAGACATGCTGTCAAAGTCAGTGTCCTGATTAACTTTGCTTATACATATAACCGCCGCTCGAGATTAGTTTCCGAGATATAACAGTGGCTATCACACAGCGATAAAAAAAATATAGCATCCTATTTAAAAGAATAGAGATGATCTTGAAATCTTTTCTATGCTTACACCAACATAGAAAGTATTTACATCACATTATGTCCTCCTCCATATCATGCAAGTTGTGTACATTACATTTTCCTTATTATTACAAATAGAAATATTCTATGTGAACAAAGTTTTTGTCCCACCCTGTATATGTATGTATTTTCACGCTTGCATCACACACTCTCTTCCATACCGCTCAACTATAATTGAAATTTCCTCTCGTTCGACCAGGCATTCCTACCGGACACTAATTTAGTTTTGTGTATTCCCGGCGACGTCACACGCATGCACGTACACGAACGTACGAAGTTGTCTTATAAAATTGAACATTATAAATAAAATAATTTAGGAATGTGAATGTTGAGCGCAACGATTTATGGTACGGACGTGGGAAAGAGGCTGTTTTTGAGATTAGGATTTTTGGTTATTGTTAGCATGAGTGTCGAGTAAAAAATATCCTGGCGAGAGAGAGTTTGGTTTACAACTCCAGAGTTAGGAACTCATTTCTCTCGTCCTCAATAGTCAAGTGCCTTTCCATAACAAAGGGCCTCCAAAGGGTCGACATAGACAGTCGCGACGGTCAAGAGACCGTTGCCAGACATCGCCACTCTCAGGTCAGGACATCGCCACCCCCTCTCCAAGGTAACGCGCGTTGAGGGCGCAAGAGAAGGGTGTTGCGAGTCACTGAAGCATACTGATTGGATTTTGGGAATTTTCCAAAATTACCCAATCAGCGTGCAGTTAGAGGAAAGAAGGGGCACCGTGGAAGGAGCGCCGCTTTCTTCGAAAAGATTCAGAGGTAGAACACCAGAGAACTCAGAGCAAGAAGGTAACACCAGAATCCAACGATAAACGAAAGTTTAACAAGTGACAGACACTGACAGAACATACACGACAGGCAAGGGTTGTAACCTGTGCAACAACGTAGCGATAAATAAAGTACAATTAAGCACAAGGTGTGTCAACTAGTTCCCAACCTATAAGTTGGGTGGTCCTTCGATGGCAAATTTAGACGGCACTAAGAAGGGTGCAATACACCTGGACGGAAATTTAAAGCTTAAAGTATACGTCCTCAACAGTAAAAGTATTGCTTTTACTACTTTCAAAAATTCTAAATCTTTCTATTCACTGGATACAGCTAATATCTTGTACTTACTGTAAGTTGTTACAGTTATTTAATATTCTTGTTAATGCCCGTGGTTGTGGCGATGAACTTTCGAGCCTTGTACTGTTTGCACGATGTTGTGCCGTCTAGATACTGATTCGAAGGACCACCCAATATGATTGGAAATTGTAGATTGAACTGGTTGCTCCTAGGTTCTCCTTGTGGTGGTTCTACGACTACTCGACGACTGACTCTCCGACGTCGCGTCTCGGACGTCCGTGAGAGGGAATTTTGTTAGGACACGCTGATTGGTTAATGGTTAACGATTGCATTTGCTAATCAGCGTGTCTCATATCGTCTTCACCTCCCTTCCAGTGCGCCCTTAGCGCGTTGTCACCTTGGAAGGGTGGGAGACGGTCGCGAGGGGTGGACGGGAAGTCCCAAAAATCTAGAATTTCCTGACTCATCGGCAAGCGGACCGTTACATACAGATGTGCCGTTCGGAAATTCGTGGTTCACGGTATGTTCGTAGGCTATTAAGCGCGAGGGACACAAATTACTAAAAATCTAGCAAAGCAATTCTAGTGACCCTCGCAGGATGTAATTAGACCCGTGCAAGCAATAAAGGAAAATCCTGAACTCAAAAATAACCGTTCCCGGTCGATCGTGCCATAAACCGTTTCTACAGAAAACCTAACAATTCTAGATTTGAATAATTTATTATTTCGCAGTAATAATATTAAAAGACCTAATAAATTAACAAGGAAGCGATATTAAAATTGTAGATCCTATTATACACATTGCTTTTATTATTTACCAAGCCTATCAAAGAGACGTGTATGCTAGGCTTATAATAATTTCCTACGTGCTGAAATATGCAGTTAAGAATTAATCGATACCACATTTCCCATTCAAAGATAAATCTTATGAGTCATGACTAATCCTCAAATGGATATTTAACCATGCTGGATACAAAGCGCAGGGATGACAGCACTTATCAAGCAGTGTTTTTTTTTTAAATGTTCGCGTTGTACATAACTAGTATGTTGAACCTTGAACAGAGTCAAAGTGAAACAAGGAAGCAGATTACCCGGTCGATCGAGACGGTGAGTTGGTAACTAAGTTTAAGTGGCGCAGATTCTGCTCTCGTAAGATATTTGGCTACGCTGTCAGCTATACAGATGGAAGGCGCCCTATGCCCAGGCACTGGCACCTTAATTCTCGATAACTCGCTACAACCGTTTCTGCCAACTTACCGTGAAACGTTAACTACCCCTAATTGCAATTATAGCTGGGAACCCAGGTACTGAGAAACCTTGTGGTTAATTTGGAGAATATATTAATATTCCGCGACAGTGTACCGGTTGAAAGGAAATTAAGATGTTCAAGCAGGTGTACTGTACGATAATTGGAAGAAGGAAAGAACAATTTACATCATCCAGTCTTCGCACAGATTTGTTAATTACGGTAACGGCGACTGAGAAGCGGCATTATTGTCTACCACTTGGTAAAAAATTGATTTCACCGGACAATAGGTCTATGGGCCTCTGGTAAATGTCTAAGCAGCGAAATGGCTTGAAGGAACCAATCTTTAATGAACTGTTGCAAGATCTTGTATAATATAAAAATACATTAAATGTAGAAATGAATCTGATTTGCAATTTATCTATAGCAAAAAGATCTTCGAGTGCAAAGGATTAAAATGGATTTGAGTGAATTAGATGCATTTATCGGAAAGCTTTCCATATAAGCGTTGAAATATGATTCTATAAATTCTTCATGTACAGGGTGTACCAAAAATGAGTCCAATACTTTAATTGGCTACTATTTTGTTATAACGCAACGCTGTCAGTTGGTATATGACAATTATGGAATAGAGAAATGAGAGATTTATTTATGGAGCGCTACACAATTCAAGGACATGCGTTCATCGTAGAAACTTATATTGCAAATGAATGTTTGCTAATGCTGTGTATAAAAAAATGACGAGGAAAATTCAATCGAAATCGCGTGACTCATCCCAAAATAATGAAACATTTTACCGAGAATTTCTGGGAGTTTGGCACTGTGTCAGCTGGACCATATTCAGGTCGTCCTCGAACCGAATGCTCGGCAAAACATATTCGAAGCGTGTGTAACAGTGTTGAACAAAAACCGAACATCTCTGTTCGTCATATTGCTCAGGAATTGAGTTTCTCAAGCACTTTTTTATACAATATTTTAGCGACATATGTTGCGAAATTTCCTATCACGCGAGGTGGACGCGTGGAGTCTAGATAACATGGTTTCAACAAAACGAACATGTGATACGATAAAACTTCTGAAAGACACGTTTTCAGGTCGTTTGAACTCCAAATGTGGTATCATCGATTGGCCGCCCAGATCGTTAGACTTCACAGCCCCCATTCCTTTCTTTGGAATTTCTTAAAGAGTAAGGTCTATGCTAATAAATCAACAACAATTTGACGACTTAAAGACAATACTCGTCAAGAAACTAACAACATTACCGCAGGTGCTTTTAAAAATGTCACGCAACATATAGCTATCCAAAGAGCTCGCATTTGTGTCGCGAATAGAAGCGGCCATCTGAACGATATTGTTTTCCATGCTTAACTCTCAAGCAAATATGGAATTTTTGAGACACCCTGTATAAGTCAATTAGTCGATACTTGTGTATTTTTCTATGGTCATGGATGCCATTTTGTGGACACTTGTGGAGTAAAGCTGAATTTTTTGTGGGCAATAATTAATTCTTTCCACTCTTTTTGGCTTTGATATGTTCTTGCGAATTTCAGCGAGCAGCCAGGTTCAGCGTGTAAAGGGTCACACGATAAATTGCCAAAGCAAAAGTCACAGGACTCCTTTCCGTAGCTTCAACGAAGTAAGCTGCAAACTATGCGCCATTACTTTTGATTACCACAGAAAAGGCCGCAGGCTAATTTTTAATTGTTCATAACTATAAAAATAGAAACGAATTCGAAATTTTTTAAATCTGCATTTTCGTTCTATTTCTCATTAAAATTCCTTAAAATTCTGGCCATTCGAGATATTCAGGAGTAACTTCTGCAATGCCGCTTGACTACCTTAGCTATGCTTTAATAAACCAACACACTCAAAATTCCGAATTCCATTTCTGCTACTGTATTTAGTGGTATGTTGCTGCTTCCTTTTGTTCCCTTCGTAGGGATAACTCTCGTTATCCTGTCACTGTAGTACGGACATATTCTGACGATACGTATTCATCTAACCATTCAGTTACGCACAAGCATGGCATGATCGACCATGTATACAGAGTTCGCTTTAGCTGTGGGTATTTACGTGTCGACTGATTCTAAGCACTGACCCTAGTTGTAGCACTTGTCGACATGCTTAAAGACGTCTACTAAGCGTGAATTACACGGAACTTTACTGGCTATTCAAAAAATTCGCTCGATGTAATTAATAGGGTTAGCAGATTCATCAGCGAGCAACCATAGCAAGTAAAGCCTCGATTACACGGAGCTACTTTAATCGCTATTGATCAGCGGGTATCAACCAGATGGTGCTAGTGAACTTATTCACTCGCTCTGCTTTGTTTTCTGTAGTATAGTACACATACTAGTCCTCATAGTAATCGTCCTTAAAACGTCGAACTTGAACGCTCCTTCGATTTTTCTCTGATATTTTAGTTACTCATTCTCTTATTCGGCGCAGAACGTCCAAACATGGCGAAAATGTACATCAACGTCTCTCCTGACAGAGAAGTGGAAATCTTTCGACTTGTTTCCAGGAACCGCGCGTGTGTAAACGTAGCACGTCCTGTCTTCGCCTTTGACAATTTAGTAGCGGACCACGGTTTATGGTAACAGTGTATTCGAGGGGCGTTTGTACAAGTATGACCGTCAGTCCGTTGCATGTAATAAAATAATTTTGGCAATCAAGGTTTTTATCATGCAGCCATCGTGAAAATGTCTAAGACTAAATCTTGGGCAGCTGCAAGCTAATTTTTACTAAGGGTAAACCATAAACTGTGCTTCGCTACAACATGTTTTAACTTATATTTTATATAGTGGCAGTAATAAAATAGACAAAGAGTAGCGTATAAACCAGTTCCGTGTAATCGAGGTTTAACGTGTGCGACTACAGTCTTACTTTCCTTGGCAACGAAGCTGGAGTGAATGAAGCCAGTTTTACTTACGAGTAAAGCTTGGATAGTACTGGTTTATCAGTTAAATGTGGTTCACTTGGTACTAAACTGTGTTTAACGTTTATCTAGCATTTCTAGCATTTAAGTGGGAAGGTATGTAATGTGACACCGACTGATTAAGTTACGGGTGCGTCATAGACAAGGGTGAGAAAGTATGACAATGAGTAAAATAGAATGAAATGTTGTTTAAATGGTAATGTATTACCGCCAATTTAAAAATAGAATGGACGAGAATTTGTTGTTAAAACCCCATAATACCTAAAAATACGTAATAAAACCCCATAAACCCTGTTAGATCTTGCTCGTGGTAGTTACAAATAACTGTCGAGCTTTGTCGAGTTTGCACATGGTGAGCCGACTAAATTTACTAAGTTCGTTTCTCGAAGGACCACCTCCGTTTTAGGAGGACAAATAACTATTAATATTGACTAATCTCTGAAGAACTACTCGTAGGGCGGTCAAATGAATTCTGTCTACTGAGGGCTCGGACAATTTCCAAGACACCTCGGATTCGAGTCTTTAGCGGGGGTGAGACACGCGGGTTGGTCAACTACATTTTCGAACTCGACAAGGGAGGTGGTTGAATTTAACGCGATTGGCAATTGTCGCGTCGCGCTCTTTTGTGATGTTCAAAAAAGGTCGCGACTGTTACCCGCCAAATTAATCTTGGATAACTAATTGGATATCTATTCTACTCGAACGTAGTAGAACGTGGTCGAGCGCAAATGGTGAAGTCTCGATTTCGTTTGACTCTAACGATCGGCTCTGATGTGTCTCCTCGAACTGCTGGAAATATATGTGTTGTTCGCTCGAGAGAATTTTTGCGAATCCTGCTATATCGCCGATTTCTTGTGGAGTCCGAAGTGACTCCCTCGCCAAGTGCAAGAAGGCACGCTGATTGGTTTTTCACGAAAGTACAAATTACCAATCCACGTGTCCCTTGAGTGTCACCCACTCTTCCATTACGCCCTTAGCGCGCCTTTCCTTGGAAGGAGTGGGGCCCTACCTGCGGGTGCATGGAATCTTCGCTGTCCTTCGGTGACGCGTCGGAAATTCCCGCCAGATCAACCCTCGACCGAGAGTGCCGTTATACGCACGTGTAGATTGA
>NW_017100271.1:416946-428322 GCF_001263275.1 Habropoda laboriosa | reverse complement strand
CGCCCTTAGCGCGCCTTTCCTTGGAAGGAGTGGGGCCCTACCTGCGGGTGCGTGGAATCTTCGCTGTCCTTCGGTGACGCGTCGGAAATTCCCGCCAGGTCAACCCTCGGCCGAGAGTGCCGTTGTACGCGCGTGTGGATTGACCCCTTCAGGAACCCTGGTTTATGAGACGTCTTCGGTTATTGAGGACGCGGAAAAGTCGAAATTCTAAAAGCATTGTTCTGTAAGAAATGACTTATTTTTTCGCGGAGCTACGAAGCGTCTTTGTTCTCAAAAATAACCTTCTAGTGCGAGCGTGCCATAAACCCGGTCAACGACGACCCTGCGCGTTCCGTACCTGCGCGACGGAACAGACGCTAATAAAACATGGAAAATAGAAGTCGAAAGGCTTAAAAAGCTAAAGTATGGCAAGCAGATGTGCACAATGGCCATAGAAAAAACATCGAAATTCAAAGTGAAATGCTCGATGGCCTCCCAAGTTTATGACCGCTGCGAAAGACCGGAGAATTTCCAGACCCGCGTCTGGAAGCGTATTAATCCTAATAACTTAACAAACCCTAATCAACCCTATCATAGTTTTCGTCTATATTTTAGCGGACGAGAAGACAAATACGGCAAGCACCACAACATACCGTTTTTAGTTTATTATATTTTACATGAAGCTATTTATTTTTTTACACCAAGATATGAACAAAATATTATAAATTATTTTCACTGGAGTATGACGAATATTGTAATAAAGTTTCGTAATTGTCAACTGTAAAAATAAATCAACGCATCTGTGAACCTTAGAATTACAGGAACTTCGGTAAATTAATTTAAGCGAAACAATGGCGGCCGCGCAACTTGCAGTCTTCTTTGAAATTTCATTACTTCTTAATTAGCACAGGCGAACGACGTACAAAAGCAGTTTTCAATATCGAATTTAAAATTATAACAACGTAACGAACCACCGTAATACCATGATTGTGGTTACAATAGCATCATTATTGAATGACCGTTAAAAATACTCAGTGTTTGAAAATGGTATTTAATATACGTTTCATATACAATTTTCATAATTTCTAATGCTTTGGAGAAAGTAACGTAAATGAAATACCGCAGTAATACAGGGCGGTACAAAAGTCCCTGGTACACAGTGCTGTTCGGTTAAATTAAGCAAAATCAGTTCCGCTCAGTTCAATTCCCGCGAGCAGGGTAGTGTTTTGATTGCAGAAATTGGTCCTCGACCAGCTCTACAAGGAAAGAAAATAGATAAAACGAGAATAAGCGAGATAGACGTAGTGTGCAAACAGCGACATTCGAGATCCGGCATTTAAAATCCCTTTCATACCGCCTGCATTGCAATGAATCATCCAATACTTAAAAAAATTTCGTATTCCCTAATTTTCATTCTATTTTTATGAAAATAATACCAATGAGATTCTGTTGATGAAAATAAGTTCAAACACAACATAAATCAGGCTAGTTTTACCAGTCATCAATTTAAATACCCCGCACTTTTATGGGTGTTTTTAAAACTGATTATTATTAAGACTAGTCCGATTTATGTCGTGTTTGGTCTCATTTCCACCGGGAGAACATCACCAATCCATTAATATTATTTTCATAGGATGAAAATCATAAAAATTGAAACTTTTGATATCGAATGATTCCGTGCAACGCAGGTGATATCCCTTTCAAATGCTGCGCCTCGCTTACTCTCTCGCTATATCTATTCACTTTCGATGTGTTAGGTTTGCTGAGCAAGGGACACTGAGTGATGGGGGAAGAGTGCGGATGGTTCAATTGAATATAACCGAGCATTGCAGTACTTTCGCTTTTTTTCATTAGTCGGAAGGTGAAAAAGAAAAAGAAACAATTAAAACGCAGAACTAATGTTTTATACAATGATATTTTTTCCAATTAAAAACATGATGTCACTTAAATGAATGCCTTCTTGACGGTACAGATATGCTCCTTTTTCCACATTTATCATAACTTTTGACAAAGTTTCAAGAGTTATCTTTAAATGTGTTAAGGACATTTACGGCACCCTGTATTTATACAAAAGAACTTTATTTGAATTGGTAATATTCGCTAGTACATATATATATTTATACTGTTGGTAAAAAATTTGGGACTGCTTTTTACTGTCTAAATCTATCGAAACGAAGTAAAATGCTATTGACCCCTGCAACATTCATTCCAAATCTATAGAAAATTGGTAGCATTTTCGCTATTAGTGTAAATTGACAAGTGGTTTTAAACTTTTTGGCGGTAGTGTCTATTTTTGAGGTACTCAATATGACATGGAAAGTTATTAATAACGTGTTCTTTGTTTCAAGCGGACAATAAGTTAAACTAAAAGAGATGTTAACAATTCCTTTCGTTTTAATAAAAATTCAAGGTTGCCTTAAATTCTCTAAATGGAGTTGCATAGTACTTTTGTCGTATTTGTATGGAAAACATTAAGACGAATATCTGATGGAACATATAACACTTTTACTGACGCACGAAGAAGTATTTTATTCCGAAAGATGTTGATGTTACCTCGTTCTGCAATTATTTTCATCTTATTTTGAACTTATTTTTTGATCATGAAGAAATTACGCGTTTTATTTATTACGCACAAATTGAATCGTTCAATTAGAACGAACGGCGCAGAAGCCATTGAGATTGATCGTACAATTGGGTCTGGCCATAAGATAAAAATGGCCGTCATTAGGCGTAAAATTTCTGTCTGAATTATAGATCGACGCTACTTAACGAGCAACAAATTCATCTTACTTTGCTACCGTGTACACTCGTTTAACCGCGTTAACCGCACTAACTGCGTTTGAATAATCGAAGCACCGTGGAATCGAGCCACAACATGTATCTCGTCTATTAGAAATTAATGGCAGTACTATTTCACAACGTGCTGCTACATAACTGTTGATAATTTACGTCCAGGAAACGCATAGATGCGCTTCGACCAACACTCGTTAACATGGCGTAGACTACATTGACGTCCAGCTTCTTATTAAGATAAACAATTTCTGGCTACAGGTATCACAGTTTTCTCCGCGCCAGCTAGCCTATTAATCGATGAATTTATGTATAACTTCCTCTTATCGTTATGCGTTATTCTTCACCATCTCATTTTGATCGCTGTTAAATAGCTTACTCTTGTATGCCCAATCGAAAATGATGCTGTTATTTACAATTTATAAGTTGCACGTTTTATTAGACAAAAATTAATGTTCAAAGAATCAAAATGCTTTGCAATGTCGTACTTTAGGTAATTTATTAAACAAATATTTGATACGATGAACGTATTTTTCATATTTTAAATGTATCAATTCAAATTCAAAGTGCCGTTGTTTTAACAAAGTTAACATGCTTTTATAATATAATTTTTCAATGGTAACACTATTTAGTTATTAAAAGTAAATAAATAAAAAACGGAATTTCATTGTAATTAAAAATATTTTAATGTGAAATAAAATAAATAGGTAACAATAATAATGCATGCTATTAATGCATACAAATTGAGAACATATAATAAATTTTAAATTTGTTGAAATTTTCAAATTTTTCGTTTATTCTGCGAAGCTTTTTCATCGTGACTGTTTAATTTTAGGAATAAGTCAAAGTTAGTAACTTTACAGTAGTTTATAAATATACTACGTATGTCACGAACATTGACACGCGTGCCAATTTAATTTGCCAACGTCTGTATTTCCAACATAAATATCAGATGACATTCTTGTCAGTTTATGGACATCTTCTCTCTCCTGATCATCCCCTTTCTCGTCAGTTTGAAAGCCACGTAAGAATTCTGCTAAATTATAGTGTGCGAAGGCTTCAATCAATATCATACCCGCATAGCACACGGACGTCTTGTGAACGTCTAAAAGGCATCGAGTAAAAGCGTAAAGATGTAAAAAAAAAACGTCTGAACGACGTCCAGTGTTACGAATCAACCCTCTGTAGGCAAACATATTTTCTCACACTCCGTAGGCAAATTGGTTCTTTTGTGTCCAAGTCTAATTTTTTTACTCTTTTAAGTTTTCGGACAATCTGAAAAAATTGTGGAGTACTTATCAAATGCGACTATCTCTGGTTCTTCGGTAATAAAAATAAAAATTAACGTAGGTAATAAAATAATTATTCTCTGTTAAGGCATTAGGCAATGCATAATTTAAATCTCTTTCCATAAACAACTGTTTTCAGTATCAATGTGTCCACTATTGGATTATGGGAGTTACTGGTTGTTAAACAATTAATAATCCTTATTTTAAACTTTAAACTTTTATTAGACACAAGGAAGGTCCGCTTTTCTACTTGATGGTAAGAGCACTGTCCACGGACTGAGAATGCTCCTACGCAACGCCCTAATATTGTCTACGACCCCGCTTGGGACCGAAGGGCCTTTTGTCACGTATTTACTAAACAGAGGTGGTAAAGCTAAACGGATTTCTCCGAACGTATACAAAAGTAATATATACTTCCTAGTAAGGCTTTAGATTAATTTCTGTTATATCTAACTGACCGATAAATCTAACATCCACCCCTAATTGTATTAAAACTGTGCATTCTGATCGACTCTGTATCGGTGAATGTTTAAATATTATATTAAGAATGCATTTAAGTATGCATGAATATGTGGGTATTGTAATGGATCATGAACAAGAAGCGTCCCTATATCTTACGACCTTTCGTTATCGCTGACACAATACGACTGAACGACTAAGTACACAACCTTCTCGCTTGTCACTTTCCGAAACACTACTTGTTTTCACATACATTGGCATACGCACACTCGCGTCTCGCCTTCTACCAATTTTTGTTTACGAATGTCGCAATATACGCTGATACTAATAATATACGTGTATGTATGTATATTTTCAAGTAAACATTAGGTGCACACGTAGCACCCAGAACTACACAAAATTACATTAAACAGAAATTTTTCAAACACTCGAAATTTTACGTTACTTTTCATTACTTACAAAATGCTGTATTTAATTTGCAGAATTCTTGAAATTAGTAAATATAGTATTTTGTATTTTTAATCGGAACGTTCAGACATTTATGAATTTCAGCTTTCCACGAACTTATATTTTGGCGACCGTTCTATTTCATCCTCTGACAGTTAATATAACCGATAAAGAACGTCATCCAGCCGAGGCAGGTCGATTTTGACGAAACTTTGTGTAGAGAGAGAAAGAGAGTGTGTGTGTGTGTGAGAGAGACACGTACTTTTATTTATCTGTAGGCAGTTACGTTTTTCGAAGTGAAATCACTTTTTAAAATTGAATTCGCAAAATTACTATTAATTGAAATAAGTCGAAAGTAAACTGCGACAGAGAAAAATGCTGAGTACGAAAGTTGTTCGATATTTCATGAGAAATAACCTAAATCACATTTCTGTGAATCGTAGTGTTTATTCTATAATCTATGTTAGGTTTTCTGTAGAAACGGTTTATGGCACGATCGACCGGGAACGGTTACTTTTGAGTGGAGGATTTTCGTTTATTGCTTGCACGGGTCTCATTACCTCCTCCGAGGGTCACTAGAATTGCTAATTTGTGTCTCTCGCGCTCAATAGCCTACGAACATACCTGTTCGGTCCCGAGCACCGTGACGCAGGACCGACAGGACGAGTGCGTGGCCGAGCCGCATGGCATCAGCGGAACCGTGTTACAATGTCGCAATAAGGCCTTCGACAAAGGGATCCCACGAGGAACCGATGCGGGACCGCGGTTGTCGAGGCGGGTGTTTCTTCGCTTGAGGGGACTCGCGTTGGGTCCTGTGTCGCATGGGCCGCCATAAGCGATGATCGCTCGACATCTTCCGTATCGCGACACACTTACCACCACTACGTCGGCTGTGGACGGCTCCGCGCTATAAAGCACGGAGGTTTTCACCCTCGACACACATTCTACTGAGAACACGCCTAGAAACACATTCTATTGAGAACACGCCTAAGAAATACAATAATTGTTTTAGTTCGAAAACGTGTTGATTTCTTTCCTCTAAATAAGACTCGCGCTGCCGCGAGTCAGCGTTTCCAAACATCGAAGAGCTACGGCGTTTTGGGACGCTACAAATATTCTAAACTATAATAAAGAACAAAAATTTAAAATTATACATATTTGTCTCTTATAGACGAAACTATACTTTCATATACATAGATACACTGATGAACATTACAGATTAGATATCCTAACTTCTCGCATAAGTTTATATGTACATATCTATGATACTGTCATGTGAAATACTTGAACAATCAAATTTTTTTTTTCAAGTCGTTTAATCAACATCTTGTAATTGAAAATTATTCAATTTTTGAAAATGATATTATTGAAAGCTATTTCAATTATTTTGCTCGATTGTAGTGCAGTATATTGTATTTTTAAAGTGCAACGTTAATCTTGCTGTAACGCTATACTAAAATCAATGTTGTGCAATTTTAAAGGAGAAATTAAAATGTTCATTTCACACTGTGGTTCCTGGATTGACAAATTACAAAATCGCGCAGGTACTTTTATTTTTTTTTTTCGTTTGGTACAATTATTGAAATATTTACCATTGACAAATATAACACCAAATATGCATATACCGCAGCTTGCAATATCGATAAACTTTGCAGTTCACACGTATGAAGTGCCACGATGGTGCCACGATAGAATATCCTAAGCTATTTGAACGTCTTTGGTTGCCTGGAGCAAAATCAATATCAAATATTTGTGGAGGTACGACCATCCTTTTCGGACTTGTGTGATGCATCATCACTGCGTGTGCGATACACGTGATAACATGTAATTGGTTGTACGGCAACGTATTCCTCACACACGAACAACTAGGAAGATTGAAAATTTTCTATTAAAATTTAAAAACACAACGAAATAGCATTTCATGCATACCAACCACGACGAGAGAGTATCAACAATAGACATAAAGGAAAAACTGGAAAAGAAAGGATTAAAAATTCGAAATGTTACTAATATCCGCAAGTGGAAAACTAAAGAACCTTTGTCGTTATTCTTCGTGAATCAAATAACCAACTGAAAATAATAAAGAAACTTACAAGCTAAAGCACCTCCATGCTACAATAGAAGTTGAACCATAGACAGAAAAAAGAAATACTTCAATGTTTTTGCTGTCAAAAATATGGACATATCAAGGGATATCGTACAAAATCATATTGTGTGAAATGTGCAGAAAATCATCCTACCAGTGTTTACATCAAAGCAAAAGATATTCCAGCAAATTGTATATTGGGCGTCGGCTCTCATCCTGCAAATTACAAGGGATATGGGTATATATTAGCGTATATGGAGAGCTACAAAAAACTGATGTCAATGTAAGAAGAACCTGAGGTCAAGTAATAAGAAAAAATTTAAACTATGCTCAGGTAACAAAAGGTAATACAGAAGAAGTCAATAACAATAGCAGTACTAACATAACGCTTAATCAATTCCTACATCAATTTGAAGTACTGTTTAACATGCATCAGCATGATCATGAATTTTCTAACAACTTTCATTAAAAACAAGAACACAGCGATAATAGATTGCAGCTTAATAATAGCCTTAAGAAAACAGGAAATAGAAAGCTTTCTCAATGAACAAAAAATAGACATATTTCTAATTTTAGAAACACACTTTGCGGACGGAAGTTGCCTTAACGTCTTCAAATACAAAATATATCACACATTGCACTTAGACGGAACTGTTCATGGAGGTAATGCTATAATTATTAATGAAAGGATTTTACGCTGCGAAATAAACAAGAAAGAAAAGAACTTTCTTCAATCATCGAGCATTAAAATAAAAGACGCTTGCGACTCACTGGCCATAGCTGGCCTACTGTCCACATCCAGTATGAAAAGAACAATTCGACGGTGACTTAAATACATTAGGAGAGAGATTCATAGTAGGAAGAGACTTCAGTGTAATAACATCCACAGCGGGGTTCAAGACTTATCGATCCCAAAGATAACTTCAGCAAACAATGCTGTCAAAAGGAGACAACCACATCTTTTGAATGCGCCCCTTTTCTTCTTCGCGTTAATTCATTTTTCTTTCAAATTGGCCACGAAGCCCAGGAAGCGTTTTATGGCTGCAGAAAAATAACTTTTCTGCGGGCCATATACCTTCCCGGTGCCCACTCGTGAACATTCAATAGACATAGACATGTCATAAAACCTCTCGCGTCTCCCTGACCGCCCAAAGTTCCGCTACGCGCGGGCTACCCCTTGGGCCTCACTACCCCGTCATCGCGACATACCACCACCCTGCCAACTTGGAAATTCCAGGGTGGGCGGCATGCTTGCGGGCCAGGGGGGACCGTCCAAGGGGGTAGACCCGTTCCCATTGGCGGAGACCACCACCTTCTACCCCTAAACCTTTTTATAAATAAGCGCACCAACGCGGCGCACATCAGATCAAAAAGGGAAAATAGACAAATACCACATAAACTACCACTCTTCAAAATAAAGTCTTTTTCATTTAACATAATCATACCAGCAAACAACCCGCACCACGAACCAGCGACAATCCTGCGCCACCACTCTCGAACATACCGCTTGTTCGAAGCTCACGACGCAACAATATCGGTACAGGTAAACTCACATATTGACGAACCGACGCGACCTAATGAAAATGTTAGATCACCTTGACTTCTACATCACAGAAGGTTCTTCGTTAAACTATACAAACATCTACCCAAGTTTTGATCTTCCATCAGATCGTTATCTAGTTACATTAAGCAAGAAAAGGAAAACGACCATCCTTCTACAATGCAAAAACCAACTGATCTTTCAAAACACGCATTAGCGAAACTATAGACCTAAAAATCCCACTACAGACAGAGGACGATGTAGATCTTACGAAGAAAGCATTAACGAAGGTCCTCCAAACCACCCCATATCAATCCATGCCACAAACCAAAGTGGAAGATAAAAACGTAACAAACTATCCATTATTTGTAAGAGAAAAAGTGACAGAAAAAGGGAACGTTAGGAGGAAATGACAAAGCTCCGGGCATCTCGAGAATAAGAGAAAACAAAATAAATTATTCAACGCCTTAAAGAAACTTCGCTGCAAAATGAAAAACGACAACATCCGAGAATATACAGGGTGGAACAAAAACTTTGTTCATCTACAATATTTCCGTCATTTGTAATAATCGGGAAAAATGTTATATACAAAATTTGTACGATATGCAGAGGGACATAATAAGATATGAATATTTTGTACATAGGTGGAGGGCAGAAGCAGATTTGAAAGTCACCTTTATTTTTTTAAATGTGTAGGTTTTTGGATTTAATGATAGGAGGATAGTGTGATCTGGGTTACTTTGTACCCACACAGTAAGTTCCTTTTTGTCTTTATTATTTAGCTGGTTCACGAGGTGTATAGTTTACTTATTGCTTACTGACTATCTGCTTCACTGACCCTGACTCTCCAAGTCACCTCGCGAGCTTCTTTCTCACCCTCTTCTTTTTCCTGATTGGTTACCCCCAACTTATCGGTTGTAACCAATCAGGAATTTTGCCTTTAACCCGCCGCTAGTCCTTTGCGCCCTTGGCGCGCTTTTTCCAGGACCGCGGCGAATTATGGTGGGGGCGTATTGTCCGCTGTAGTGCATTTGGCAATGCGGCGGATTTTCCTCCAGGTCCGGTATTTGAGACATGTGGCCTGGGCCTCTGGTCCCGTACGCGGACATTTCGGCAACCCTTGGTTTATGACCTGGCAAAGTGCTATTGAGACCGTTGGTGAAAGTTTCTACGAAAACATGCATTATTAGTGTTTAGATGCAAACTTCTCCCGACGGCTTGTTGACGTGGGAAAGGATTTCAAACAAAATCCACGTCGATCCACCTTGGTTAGGTCGTTTTATTGTTGACTGTTACGCCAAGGAATGATTACACTATTTTCTATCATTTGAATTCGTTACTGGTCTCTTGGTGAGACTACTATTTGCTGCTGTCTCTTGTTGAGACTTCTATTTTGTAATGTGCCTTGTGGCCTTCTATGTTGAACTTCTGTGTTGAACTGGTGCAAGCCTTCGTGGTCCCTCTCCACGAAGGCTGCGTCCTCGCCGAATCACCCTGATTGGTGATTTCCAAAACGATTTTCCATCAATTAGGTTTTCTCCGATGCATTGACACCTCCTTCCCGTTACGCCCTAAACGCGCTATTTTAGGGAAGGGATGCACAACGACCGAAGAGGTGTTCGGCGACGGAATATTTGAGAATCTTGTGGAGTCTCCGCGAAGTCGAGAGTTTCTTGCGTGAAGTAGGCCCCAGCCACGAAAAATCGAGGTCCACTTGTCCCTCGAACTCTTGGAGACTCCAGGATTTATGGCTTCTTGAGTCCTAGTGACCGAGTGTCGCACGCAACGCGAAAAGGGACACTTGCCTGCGACGTAACCACCTTTGAAGCCATGAATCTGGCTACAGGATTCCCTTAGGTTTATCTATTTTACGACTAAATAGTTAGATTTACTAAACATTAAACAGACTAAAACGGTTTTCTCAAAAATAGCTTTGCTAGCGCGCACGTCATAAACCGTGTTGGTCGCCACAAATGCAATGATATTTTTTTTAATTGCTGTGTGATAGCCACTGTTGTGATGATTTCAACATGCTATAATTAAAGGTCATTCAAGGTCAAATGTAGTGGTAAAATAAATATTCCTACATTACAGAAGATGTTCAAAGTGTTGATCATTTGTATCGATGTAAAGTTGCAATCTTTGTACCTCTAAATCACGTGTACGCCTTATTGCAGCACAGCACATGCTGCAGTAATCCTTTGTCTCATATTTTTCGGTGTAGTCGGTATTTCTTGATAGAAAACATTTATGAATGCTCCCCAGAGAAAGAAATCTGATGAGGTTAAATTTGGAGAACGAGCTAGCCACGAAACTGATCCTCCACGTCCTATCCATCGATTTGGATACAGTTCATCGAGTGCCTCTTACTCTCCAAGCATAATGTGCTACATTTTCTAATATAATTTCCAATGTGTTTTTTTATAAAATAATATATTTTTCGCCAGTAAGAGATCCATCAATAAAATACCGTCCAATTATTTGGTCACGAACGATTCTGCACCACACATTAACTACCCATTATCGTTGATGTTCAACTTGTAACCAGTGTTACGAATCGCGATTTGTTTGTTGCGAAACCGATAATTGTCCCTCTTTTTGAGTCAGACCATTTAAGGAATCTACTCGGGAAAGGGGACTCAGGTAGTGCGCGTTATAAACTACGTGTGTGTTGTGATTGGTGGTGTGAAAACTGTCGTAGGTGGTGGAAGTGTGTAGTGATTGGTTTTTTCGTTGTGTTTGGGGTGTGTCTGCTGGTGGTGTGAAAGTGGGGAATTTGTTCTTAC
>NW_017100271.1:414735-416913 GCF_001263275.1 Habropoda laboriosa | reverse complement strand
CTGTCGTAGGTGGTGGAAGTGTGTGGTGATTGGTTTTTTCGGTGTGTTTGGGGTGTGTCTGCTGGTGGTGTGAAAGTGGGGAATTTGTTCTTACATTTATTATATTGCTTGTCTGAAATTGGTGATGTTGAATGTCTGTTTTATTGCTTAGGGCATGTGGTGTCCAGGTGTGAGAGTCGTCGAATTTTTGGTGTAATAAAGTAATTTGCCCATGCCGGCTAAGACCTCGCTTTTTAGAAGGTGCTGTCTATTGAAAATACCGATGTTATTGTTCGGCTCGCCGGTACGGCCGAACAACCCAAGCGGCGTCTGTCACGCATGTGACACCAGCGTGGATTTTCGACAGACTAGTACTGCGTATCGTGCAAATTTAGATTTCCGTGGTTAGTAAATGTAGTTTCATCGATAAATAATATTGAAGAAGAAAATGTTGCATTCATTTGTGTTTCATGTTGGGCTCGTTGACAAAATACAGCAGGATTCATAAAATCCGTACCGTGCAAATCTTTGTGAAGACCAATATGGTACGGATGAAAATACCGTGCAAAGATTCGTAACACGTTTCTCTTGCTGATAGTTGATTCGTGTTTAATTTGTTGGGAACTAATCTGTGGATTACAAGTTCCCACTGTAAGAACACCAATTTCGTTTGTTTCACCGGTTTTCTATGTTCTATTGTTAGACTTACATGTAGCAGACCTTCCGATTTCTCTTAACTTCTTGCACAATCTCTGAAATATTCGGTGCGAAAGATGTGTACAATTCGAATACCGTTCAACACAAAGCTTGGGCTCTTATTGAATTTTGACGAATTTCTCCGTAAATAAGGATCGTATCCACTTGTTTTTCAAAAGATAATTTCATCTTTGTTATCGCGGTGATATTTGACTCCAACAATCAATGGATACTGACTACCGATATTCCATACGATGTTGTAAATTGCTACAATGTTTATGTTCATTAGCTGTACCTAATGTATTGTTAGAACGTAAACATTGTGGCAAAACTGAAGCGATTTTTGTGAGTTCATTTATATAAAGTATATAAAATGAACCAGATTTCAGAGGAACGGTAACATGACTGGACACATAAAGGAAAAGATAAAGAAGACAAACGTGACATTGAACCAGATATGGGGAATAGGAGAGAGGAAATTTAAGACGGACTTTAGGATGAGAATGTACCTATTCGACATGCTGGTACTTGGTGTACTGATGTATGGGGTAGAACTGTGGGGTTTTAAGGAGAGAGCCGAAATAGAAAAGATACAAGTAAGATACATAAAATGGACGCTTGGCTTAGACATCCGCACACCAGGCTACTTGGTGCTGGAGGAATCAAAGAGAGAGAAATTAAGAGTAAAAGCAGGAATTAGAGCTTGGAAATTTGAGGAGGGGGTAAGGAAGGACGTAGGGAGAAAAATAGTCAAGGAATGTGTGAAGGAAAAGGAAGCAAATAAAGAACAAACTAGAACCGGAAAAGAGAGAGAGGAGTACTTAAAAAGAAACGGATTAAGTCAAGCGGAGGTGGACGAGTTGAGAAGAGAAGGAAGAGAGGTAACGGAGAGGATAAGGAGAAGAGACAAAGAAGTGCAACAACAGAGGCAATACACAAAAATAGAACAATCCAAATACAACATTAGGTACAAATACATCAGAACTATAGGACTACCAGAATACTTGAGCAAAGAAGGAAGAAGCCAGAAATTAATAGCTCAAGCGAGATGCGGGAATTTAGAAAACTGGAACAAGTACTGGGAAGAGGAGGAAGGAAGGAGATGCGATTTGTGTGGTGATAGATTCGGAAATCTGGAACATTTAACAAGGGACTGCAAAGAAACCGACAGGGATATCAGGATGGAAGACGTGGTGAGTGGGAGGCAGGACAGAAAGATTGTAGAGTGGCTCGAAAAGCTGGAAAAGAAAAGAAAAGAAAAAAGAGAGAGTGGCTGAGAACACCAAAGAGAATATTAAAGTATAAGGGAGGGGCAACAATTAATAAGTAATAAGTAAGGTGATAAGTTAGTAGAGTACGAGGGAATGTGAATGGAAGAGAGAGAGAGAGAAAGAGAGAGAACGAATCGAATGAGTGAATAAGATAGTTTTATAAAACGTAGGTTATTGTAAACCAAGTCAAATTCATGGCTGTGAGGCTGAATAAATAAATATATAATATAAA
>NW_017100271.1:365676-413068 GCF_001263275.1 Habropoda laboriosa | reverse complement strand
TTACATGTTAAAATGGTTCAAATATACATGAAGCAGTACAAAATTATAATGAGCAAAAGAATCGAGGCTAATATAATTAAACCGTTATTTCGAATCGAGACCATTGTATCGTCGAACAGCATGCTTAACGGAATTCAAATAATAAAACTAAATAAAACCAGGATTTGTAAAATTAACCTAATAAAGCCTAGTTAAACTATGTCAATATTAGCACGTAATCAGTATTTCATTAAAGCAGCAGTAAAAGGATGTCTCTTAATATTAACGTAAATTAAATTAAATGTTTCACAAGCAACACTATGCTGAAAAATTTATTTCCATAAAAATTTCGTCTTCCTGTTATGAAAATGATATTAATTATAACTACAAAATTCAGAATTAATACCGGTAATTTAGTTTTAAATAGCGGTAATTACACTTTCAAGAATGTTTCCTAGAATTTTAAACAGCTCGTTTTCCAAGAAACGTGTGTAATTTTAATCATTTAGACCACAACACACCGTGGCGGGGTCTGTTTAAACCGCACCTTCCATGCAGTAATTAAAATTTGGAACAATACTTCTATAAAACTTACCGGTGAGAAAATTTAATCTATATCTTCGATGTCAACAAGTACGAGTGTTTAAGAAAGACAAATCTATATTTCCAGTTCGAGCGAATGCGACTTCGTGATGAAATATTGAAAACTGACTAAAGAGTGCATTTCTTCGAGACGCGCTTAATTTTTTACAAACAATTCCAAGGTGGATCTGAAGAGTTCGGTGAGATTTATGAAAAAATTAAGAGAGCTGAATAAAAAGAAGTTAAATAAAATCTGCTACTGCTGATGTAATTGAAGAAGAGCATTAGAATTTTTAATCTGTCCATTAATAATTGTTATGAAAATTCATAATCACATCTTTTGAGTATCTGAAACACATGATTTTCCAAAGCTTCGTGCCAGTGCAGACGCCGTTCATAAAATGAGATTTGTGGGAGATAATTATTTGTTGACAGATCTGAAACACGTTATAAAGACCCTGCTCTCGAAGAACTTTCGACACTGACACCGTGTCAAGATCTGATTCCACCTCTATCGAGGAATAATAGGTATACATATACAGGATGCCCCACGATAAATGCTATTTGATACCACTACTGAACGGTAGGTGATAGGACAAAAATGTAAACAGATTTTTAGTATCATTTTTCATGTAGAATGTCACTGTGAAAAAGAAAATTTTTACTTTCAATTTTTCAAGGTCACACTAAGATCATCTGGTGTTTTTCAAGTGGAATGCTATATTTTTGTTTTGGTATTATGAAAGTACAGAAAAAAAAAACAAGTTCAGCATGTCTTTGAAATGTCCTGTAAGGCGCTGTGCGACGCGCCTAGACAACGACCGCAGGACCCGAGCCGCAGGGGGCCCTAGACAAGGATAAGCGCAGGCTGCACCCCCACCCCACGGCTTGCAGAGCCCTAACGGCCGAAGAACCATATAAAAATGGGAAAAAGGGCAGTGGCCGACACAATATCGCACATAGTCATCGACGAGCGAACCGACGTTATTTTAACATCAGTTATTTTAAGCCCCTGTAGTTCTTTAGTCTTAGAGTCCTTAGGTTCAATTTTTTTTTCACTGTAACATTCTCCATAAAAAATGATAAAAATTTGCTTACATTTTTGTCCTATCACCTACCGTTCAGTAGTTATATCAATGGTCACTTATCGTGGGACACCCTGTATGTATAAAGAGTTCTGTTTCTGCAAGACGTTTATACATTACTAACATGTTCATGGCTGGACAACGTCAATGTAAATAAGTTTGCTGATAACGGCGCTGATATATTATAATATCTACCATTTCAGTGCTACAATAAGGACGACTTATGATATCAAAAGTTAATCATACGTTAACACCGTCACACTTATCGTTATCTCATACTTAGCTTAGGCAGATTAGTCATGCTGACCTGTTGTATAAACGTATCAAGAAAAATTGCAGCATTAAAAAACGTGCATAACAATTCTGTTCCACAATAAAAACAAATAATATTCATATTTGCCCGTAAAAATAGATAAAAAATTCACAACAGGAATGAAATCCGGTGGAATGCATGCAGAATTAGAAGAGAATAATGGCTTGAGTAGATTTTTTTTTAATTTTGTAGTGGTTTTCGCGTGATGATACGACGATTTTTTTTCAATTGATAGCTATAACTTCTTTTTACATTATATGAAAGCGGTTTTCGAGATAAGTTCAACGACCTATAACAGAATCATTTTTAAACTCAATATCGTGTCGATGTTTGGTGTGGCAGAATTAATGATACATTGTTTAGTCCTCATTTTTAAGATGACACCTTAAATGGAAATATGTAGATATTTACAAATTCCACCGTATGTACTAGTACTACGAGATTCCATTCTGACTCATGTTTTTCAGGATCTTTATGATTTTTTAATGACTGTTTAGCCTTGCTTCACATCCAATAAGTGTCGTAATACTTACTAATGTAAGTGTATGAACGGCAGTGCAGTTCTTACAAAACAGCCTACAATTCAACCAACCCTATTTCAAAGCCAGCAAACAAAAGCATATTGATAAGTACAAAAATGATTTTTATCACGCGCGATATGTGTTAGTCTTTAGTTAACTACATCTGATTAACAAGATAACCTCTACACAGAACGGATACGATCCAAGCGAGAATGAGTTCAACTACTTGCAACAACGTAATCTTAGCTTGATTACTTAACTCAGGTCAAGGTAACATGGTACCACCAATTTAACGGTTCAAAGTCATTATAACAGACACCTCTGAATGTTAAGGTCCCATCAGATAACGAATTTTACGCTCGAGTCATATCCTTAGTGACAATATGCTGTTTTCGTAGATTTTAGAAATGCGAACGGTTAATGTCGCTCGTCGCAGTCGTTAAACAAATTTTCCAATGCACAGTACAACCCCTTGACACTTGAAATTTTTTTCTTCGCGTTAGTGCACTTCCCGAGATCTTTATACTAGAAATTCATATGATTATTTGTCGTTTAAATTTTAAAATTTTTTATTTGTCATGTATTATTAATCATATTGGTATAAAAATAATTTTTTAGAATTGTTGCAATTACGCCAGTCCCAACACGCCTTACCAGAACACCGTCCAAAATCTTTTTCTATTCTTCTGCACAACTTTCTCTTTTCCAACTTCTTCAGATTTTCAGTTTCCGTTCTTTTGCTTCTACTGTTGCGAGTTAGGCTTGTTGTGTCCTCACACGGAGCGTAATATTGGTCTGGATTTGTGGATGGGTCAAAACGTTCACCGTATGAGGGTGATACGTGGTTGACAACAAATCCGACAGGATTGGAACCTTCGGCGTATGTGGTTAATACGCCGTTCTCCGAAGGATGGAAAGGTTGGAGGTTCATCGTGTATGGTTAACACGTCGTTGACAAGGTTTGTGGTAGACCGGTCAGAACATTCAACGTATGTGGTTAATACGTCGTTCTCCAACAAGTCCGATAGGATTGGAACCTTCAGCGTATGTGGTTAATACGCCGTTCTCCGAAAGATGGAAAAGGTTTGGTGGTTATGAGGACAGTACGTATCGTAATGTCGGATATACCTCGAGCGGTAAAGATATATCCTTTGTGAGTTTAACTGATTCGTTACTAATGTTACAAGGAGATGGTTAATTGAATATAGGCTGAAGCAATTCTGTATTAACTATATTCTAATAATATTCAATTGTGGTTACAATAAGGTTACAATGTTTGAATATGAATTACAATGGTTGATTCTTGGCTGAGCAAGAATCTTCCTTCTCGACTTTACACGGCGAGTACGCGGGGATGTCGTAGACAAGTATGTCTTGGTTGCTTGAAAGGGAATTCAGCCCGATCTTGCTTGTGTCAAACGGCGACTATAGAGATACTGCTCTATTTTAAAGTTCAGGGTAACTCTGAACTGTGACTTCCCCAGAGCATCGGAAATCATGCCCTTATATACCCAAAAATCTGTATTTTTTGGGTGGTGGGGGCCCTAATTTTCCCATGAGAACGAAACGCGTTCGTTTACTTTATCTCAAGGGGGTGAGCTCTAGGCGAATGTCTCGGCGCCACCGTGTCGGCTAGTCTGCGTACGTAACACTAAAATGTCAAGAATCTTGCCATTTGTCCTCGAGCAGCCTAAGACGCACATACAGTGAGGGACAAAAGTATTTGTATACTTGCAATATAGAAACAAAAGGAACAATATTTTCTATATTGCTAAATATATTTAAATATATATAATCACATATACACAAATACTTTACCTAACATATATACAAGAACAAAAGTTAATTACAATACTTGGTAACTTACAGTAAGTAAAAGTTTATGTAACGGTAACATTTTGGAGGGACAAAAGTATTCGTACAATATCACGTATGTTGATAAATATGCAAGAGACAATAGAGATAAATATGCGAACGGCCCTGTTGTCTACGAATTTTCCGTTTCCAGTACTGTCCCTACCTCTATCTTTATCTATCTCTGCTTCTTTCTTTCTGTTCTACCCATATAAAAACCCTGCGCATTTACAGTAGACTCCCGCTTAACCGGCCGCTGTGGGACCGGACCCCTGGCCGGATAAACGAATGGCCGGTTAATCCGGCATGTTTCAGTTATCATTTCTAGGTAGTCACTGAACAAAAATTAACGTATAACTATATCAATAATGTTTATTGCACATACCTAGTACATACATACGTATAAACAATGTTTATTAAATATTATTTTTTACAAAAGAATCGGTAATCTTTTTCTGCTTCTTTGATTTAATTTCGTTTGATAATGCGATATCGCGCCACTTTTTTAAAAATAAGATATCAGTTGCAGATGAATTCTCTTACTGCTCAATATATCTCATCGCAGTTTCAAGTGCAATCTTTCCTTCTTCAAGACTCACTTCTTCATTCTTATGTGGAAGTAACGTTTCAAATGCTTTTGAGATCGCTTGAAAAACGTTGCGACCGAATGTTCGATAGGACTGACTGACTGAGAAACGATGAGTTTGCTGTGCAACGATTGCCGTTCATCTTTTGTTGAAATCCGCACTGTAATAAGGAAAGAAACACGAACTCTTCCTCGTATGCATTGTTTCCAAGGCGACAACACCGTGGATGAAAATATGATATGTAATATGCACATTGTATAAGTTTTTTTATAACACAGATGTACGGAATCCGGTACTCAAAAATTTAGTATGAATAGAAAATAATATTAGTAAGAGAAAGACTATTTAAACAATGAAAAAAGTGGCAAGAAGTAAATTTAATTGCAATAATTTTTCTTCTGCTCAATTTTTTTCATGTCACCAAAAATGTGGCCGGTTAAAGCGGGGCCGGATATCTAATCGGGAGTTTACTGTACACCACAGACAATTTTTCTACCACCACTGCCCGATTACTATACGATAATTTAAGTACCACTATAAGTTAAATTACTACTCTTGTGTCTCCAGTCTTTGTATTTGTCAGCACGCATGTCCTAAATAAATTGAGGTCATGCAAAGAAGACGGTATGTGTTGGCTCCCACAATGTTCGTGAAGCCTGATTATATAGCAAATAACCCTTTATTTGCAACACAGTTTTTTATGTAACAGTAATGCAATGTAACTAAGTTATTAAATGTTAAATGTGTGCGAGTCCAATGTCCTGAGGTTCAAAGTTCGTGTAATCATTCGTACCAGAGTTCAGAGTTCTATGTTTCACTAATGTGCTCTTACAACAGTGTCCTTTTTGTCTATCACCCCAGTCCCTTTATACGGTTTTTGTCCGTCCATTTGGGTCTTTGGGTGAGGTCACCTGAGCTTCTGGGACAAACCCAGGGTAACGGTACCGCTCGCTCGCAAGCAAGTACCTCAGCTCGCGTGGGTTTGTGATACGTCAATTGCTATTGAGATACACGAAGAAACACCAAATTCTCCGCTTTTATGAGAGGTTTGGAGCCCTCCTGGCAATAAGGAATAACTAACGAACGAAACATTAAACGCGTATTCAAACCTTAATCTGAAAAATAGCAGAGTCGCGTCCGTATCGTAAACCTGGTCTAAACTTAAGTATCCTTAACAGTATGTCCTCACCCACTTCAGAATGATGACTCTTTGAAGAAAAGGAGAAGGAAAATTCCGTTATATGCATTTCATTAAATGTTTAAAAGATTTTTGTACAGTACAACCATGGAGTTGCTTGGTTTTAATAACAAACTATGTAACTAACGAACAATTTTTTAGCGTGACTGCCTATGATTTACTAAAAATTAGACCTTAAAACTTTTTGAATTAATGCAAACAACGAGACTTGTATGAAGAGATTTATTCATTAACGGGTTGAAAGCCCTTTTGGTATACTGCAGATTATCCAAACATCACATAACGGAAATGTCGATTACACGAATATCGGTTATTCAAAGGACTGATTACCGGAATACAGAACGAGTTGCGCACCTGTAGCACCGTAAGTCCCATACGAACACTGTTTACATTTTGAAACACGTATCCTTCCTGCGCTACCCACCACAGGACCGAGATCTAATCAACTTTGGGAAATTGGAGATCGTTTACCGAGCAATTAACCCTTTACAAAGCTGACAGCTTTTCCTAATATAGCCTTTAGATTTACTGTTCCCCTTCGGCAAGAGATGTACGAAGCAAAATGGATATAAGTTGCAAAATGCCGGAGTTTAGTAAGTATTTCGTCTGATTTTAGTACGTATACATTTCATTTATGCTGCATCAACACGAAAAGAGTTGTGCTGAGATTAGAAAAGAAGTTGAATATTACTTAACACGTTTAAAAAAATATGAACAGATTTTTATTTTGGCGACAGAATACAATGTTGGTGTGGCGACCGCCACGGGGGGGCCTACGTACTTAGGCCTGGCGACTCTTGGCCCTCGAGGCGAAGAATCGAGAGATGTTTTTCCAAACATCTCCGAGTTTCTTCGTCCTCGAGGATAAGAGTATTGCCTCGGCAATGTAGGCCTGCGCCCCCAGTTCCTGGGACTCTCCCAGGGAAAAGGGGCTACTTAGGCGAGCCCCGAAAAAGGCACGAGGCCTTTTGTCGTAGACCTCCTTTTTACGCGCATCGTATCGCCTTACATTTAAAATTAGTTTAAGTATTATCAATTGAATAAATATATTTTTGTTAGAAAATTTCACGAGTAATCATTTACACCACGTCACTTCCAAATTACTGGAATTAAAAGTGACGAATCAAAACTGTTAGAATAAGTTTAGTAGTGAAAGCAACAACTGTCTCCGAAAGAGTTTGAGATTAGCAAAAGATGATAAATTACATCGAGCTATTTACAAATAGATATCACAAAAACAAAGAAGTGATATGCCAAGACCAGGTCCATTAATTCAAGAAGAGCTATCGAATTAAATACAAAGTTAGGTGGTAACAAAAATTTTAAAACATTTATTTGTTGACTGAAACGATTTAAATCAAGACGTGGAATACGTGAACCGGACATTGTAGGAGAAAAATTATGAGAGCCAAATTTTTTTTTTTTATCTTTGTCTGTAATATGTTTATAACTGACTCTATGGAACTAACCAGCAAATGAGATACATGTGGATATCATCTGCGTATGAGTACCACTCAATACTGTCTCCACTACATTTTATTGTTCGTTATTTCTGGAGGTTGGACGACTTTGTTCTTTTCAGTTTTCTGATTTCTGGAGTTTGTCTTAACCCTTCGACAGTTTATCCCGTGTAAGACTCGGGCAAAGCGTCAAACATTTAACTGTTTAACTCAAGAGAGACTCTTAGGAAGAAAGTTGAAAAGAGACGAGATATTATTGTCGTAACTATGTCGTAGAGCTATGTATTCCTTGTTTTAAAACTGATCATACCCGACGTAATTATTAAAAGAAATACGTGTGAAATATGAATTTTTCTAACCGTCATTCATAATTTTATTAGACTGTCAAAGGGTTTTTAGCCAGTTCACTAAGGTGTTCCTCTAATCTGTTTTTGTGTTGCTGCAAAATTTTGTATTTGTTCTTTGACACATTTTACTCCTACATCTTTATGAGTAGTGTCACTGCTGACGTACCATGGAGCAGCTGCTATTGTCTTTAAGGCTTTATTTTGAAATCTTTAAGTAATGTCTCCATTGCTTTTTTGGGATAGCTACGTGTTCTGAATTATTTGTCACGGCATATTTTACGATATTGTGTTAGGATTGAAGTAAACGTAGCTTTCTAGCGATCTTTATCAATCCACTTAAAATTTTATTATAAACACTTTGTCGTGTACTCGCGTCGGTTTGAGTTATGTTTCAAACTTGGATCACGAGAGAAAAATCGGACTGTTTTCTAACGAGGTCTGAAGCGATCCCGGAATACCCTTTCTCCAACGTTATAATATAAACGACTTGATTATGCGTTCAGCGCTCGGACTGATTCAATACTTGGTTGTTTAACGTTCAGAATGATACTGATTCGAAATTCAGAGGAAGTCACGCATCTCAGCTACTGAGGGCGGAGTTTAATTTTGGAAGTGAAAAATGGGAGAAATAAGAACATTAAGTATTGGTCGTAGGGTGTGGTGGTGGGAAGTGGTGGTAGAAGGATGAGGTGTCGGGGTTTTGGGGAATTCCGAAAAAAGGAGATAGGACATGAGAGAAGGAAGACACTAGTTCAGTAATTGGAAAATCGGGACAATGGTTAATAAACTGAGTTCTGGTGGTGAAATTACCGAGGGTACGCGCTTAATAACGGCCCCGGCTAATCCTATGGGTCGCGGATTCTTCAGGCCCGTCTTACAATTTCCTTAAGCTATAAAAATAAAAGGAGAAAGACTCGATGCGAAAATAGACAAAAAAAAATGTTCGGTACGGAACACACTTCTTAGTATTAGAAGTTTGAGTTAGTTAATTAAGGTTACGATATGGTCAAGAGAAGGAACACGGTCTCTGTCACATTAACGAGGGATATACTCCTAAGTCTGTCAAGAAAATCGATTTTTTTTTACATATTTTCAACGTTTGATATGTCAAGAATGTTACTGTGAAATTTGGAACGGAAATTCGTGGAAATGTCAAAGATACAGTCATTTGAAGTAAATGTGCTCACGTAGTACCAGGTAGAAGATGATGTCGCCAAGGTGAAAGCAGGACAAAAATTTAACGAATATAATCATTCTGCTACGCTAAAAGCTACCGTCATTAATGCAATTCGTCCAATTTACAAAGACTTGAGTGAAGAAGGAATGTTTCAGCGATGTGCTGGTGGCTTCGACCAAAATAATAACGAGCGCTTGAATAACTTAATTTGGTAAATAGCTGCACCAAAAATGTGCAGCGACACTCGGACAGTTGAAATTGCAGTTTATGTTGCTGCCTGCATTTTTAACGAAGACAAAACATCTTTACTGTAATTTTTACAAATTATACGTATATATGTGAGACCAAATGTTCGCAGCATAAAGCGGAATATATAAAGCCGATGGCACAGATCCTTGTTGTTCAAGAGAACGTAACACATTTTTCGCGTGGTTCAGCTAAGCCAGGCACGTGGCTCATAATTCATAATAAAGTAGCTTGAATCGCAATACTTCGTAATGTCTAGCAACCAGCGCAATCGTATATTAATGCCTTAATGCAATGTGTACGTATTATCGAGCAGAATAACCCTTGATCTTGTTCCCATTAAACTCTCTCGAGTACCTGCGCTTCATTGAAAAATAAAAAATGCGTTTCCTGCTTTGATGAAATAGGCGGTTCTATCGGTGTAAAGATAAGCTGATAGGGAGAGGTGAGAAATCTAGAGAGAGAAACGAACGTTCCCACTGGAGTAAGCGGCAACGAGCTTATCTATACTATCGTTATAGAAAAGCAATTAACCGATTTATTTGATAATTACCGTGGAATAACGCGGACCCCTAGGAACAGTTTTCAGCAAACCGTGAGAAATGTTTATTGTTTCATATCAACCGCGATGGTGTTTCTTTTACTTAGCGAGTGCAATGATTTTGATCTCTTGGCAATTAATTTCTATATTTGCTTTTTATGCTATACCTCACAATAACTGTTATTCTTTGTACCGTTTGAAACTGTTTGAAATTTTGATAAACTTGTCCATATTTGCATGTTACGACATTATGATTTTTCTCATATTTTATGTTTTAAATTTTGATATGTTTAATATTTAAAATTTTTTTTAAATCTTGGTATACTGTTTTTACAAATCTTGATTTTACTTTTTAACAAATTTCAAAAACTTGTAATTTGTAAGTATTAAAAAAAGTTATAGTATTGAAAGTTAAGAATTATAATATTACATATTATAACTTTCATTTTTGCATATTATAATTTGTTTGGGAATCTGGGGAATTTTATATTATGTGAAGCACTAATCGAGATGAATACTGTTGCGTCGCAGACGCAGTCGTTCACTTTATGACACGGACGACCAGGCCTGCTATTTTTGAGGGCTTCTAATTTCAATTCTTTTGTGTTTACTTTTTCTTTTCGAAGCGATGTCGAGGACCAGAAAGTGTGCTATGGACTCGGAAATTCGACGTTTCTGCGTGCCATACGCCTTCCTGGTGCCCGTACATTTCCTTCAATAGCAATTCACGTGTCGTAAAGTCACTTCACACATACACACCCACACAGATCAGTCTCGTTTGAACTGATCCTTCGCAGGGCCTCACACCCCCGCCACGATACCATACTGTGGGTGAATAACACGTGATAGTAAGTTTAATAGCAATATATTTTATGACAATAATTACACAATAACCATAAAGACACGTAAAAGGGAATAATGATAAGCTGATCAGTGGTCTCTTATTCTTTCTCTCCAATATGCTCACGCACTCTTTGGTATCATTAACAACGCGGTTCTACTGTTTTTCTCACTGTTTCACTCTGTAACCCGCTCGTTTCCCCAATCTCGAGACGATCCGAGTATTACCCATATATCATGCCTATCCTAGATCCTTCACACAAATTCGAAAACAAACACACGACATTCACGCCATCACTCACAACATATTATTAAAACCAAATCCACACATACCACCACCCCGTCAACCAGGATGGACTGCGCACCCTCTACTCCCGGAGGACAGCCGAGGACGAGGAAGGACGCCTTAGGTTTTAGATAAAACTGTACGAAAGGCCCAACGCGCCTCTATGTCAAAAGAAGTTTCCAAAAGATCAGCAACACAGTTCACGTCACACCATAGTTCACACATAGACACTAATACTCAAACGTTGAAATACTCACGCAATATTAATTTGGCGTGTGAGAGACGTGATACCCTGAAAGCAATAAAGTTTAAGAATCGCGTCGAAACAAATACAATCTTCTTTTATCACAGGCATCTCCAGAAGACACGCGACTACGCCGAAGCAGTCTTGAACGAGCCTTCTCCACTCGTACCACATTGCGCTTAGAGATACATGACGATATCCACAAATTAATGATAAACACGTTAAATTGAGGCCGAATTGATACTGAATTGGCTATAGCAATCCTTCTATTGTTTAAGGCAGTCTACTGTTTACACTTATCGTTCATCAATTGTTTATGTGTAGGTATTCTCGGAACATTCTCCGATCTGGCCAAAGTGCTAATAGTAGTAGCCTACTACCTAATCGAGCTATAATATCACAAGATTCATGATTTTTCGTTGTAGTATATCAAGAAACATAACGTTATTGTTATTGTTGAACTTGTTTGGTGCTCCTTTACAATATCAAACGAAACAAATAATATGATTCCATTTTAAAAAATGACGATAATCTAGCGCTTTCAACAAAGGAAAATTTAGGAAATCTTAATTATTGAAATTTATTGGTGACTAAAAATTAATTAATTTTACGTATACATTTTTTGTGTCCGATTACTTCAAACGGTTAAAATAACGTATATAGATACCGTTAAGGTGTATACCCTGTATACATATGTAGTTTAATACAGAGTGTTCCGCAACTCCTCGAACACCCGGGAATGGGGGGTTGCTGCGGTGACTCTGAACAACTTTTTCCTTTACCAAAATGTTGTTTGAAGCTTCGTTTTTGAATTATTAACGAAAAACACTGTCCAATCAGAGCGCGCGTAGAGCCCGCGCTCAGGGATTTCACAATCTTTAACCGTTTGTAGCTCATAGCAACATTAACCGATTTCGATGAAATTTTCAGCATGTGTATAATTGGCATAGATCTACAAAACGTATTTTTTAAATTTTCGTTACAAGATCAGATATAAAAGTTGTAAAAACGATCTTCGCTATTTTTTTAGCGATTCCGATTAATTGCAGTTTTTTTCAAAAATTTATACAAACGTCGGAATGACGGCAAAAACCCATTTCTCTAAGCCTTATAAAAATAGCGGTGCAAAGTGAAATTTTTTTGACAGCGACCGATAACCGAGAAGTTACGCGTACGCATTTGTTCGATCGCGCGCGGATGAGCCTCTGTTCTCCGCCCCTGAGCGCGGGCTCTACGCGCGCTCTGATTGGCCAGTGTTTTTCGTTAATAATTCAAAAACGAAGCTTCAAACAACATTTTGGTAAAGGAAAAAGTTGTTCAGAGTCACCCCAGCTACCCTCCATTTCCGGGTGTTTGAGAAGTTATGAGACACCCTGTATATGTTTTCAGTCACATCTGGGAGAAAGTTTAAGGGATTTTGGTAAAGGAAAAAGTTGTTCAGAGTCACCCCAGCAACCCCCCATTTCCGGGTGTTTGAGAAGTTATGAGACACCCTGTATATGTTTTCAGTCACATCTGGGAGAAAGTTTAAGGAGTGATTCTAGTAGTCTAAATAAGAAGAAAATTAACAATAAAGAAATGTGTGTTTGACGCTTCGTTTTTAAATTATTGGCATTTAAAAATATCCCCGCCTTACTGACACCAACGAATGTAAATAGAACACGTTTAGATGCAGGAGATACAGTGACTCAGTAGCTTCTTACAAGTCGTAGAGAAGAAAACAATGAGATTCGGCGCCGTAAACGGCATTACAGACTAATGCGGGATAATCGTTTGCTTCACTACAACATCGGCGCAGTTTGGAAAGTTCTTCAAATGTGTATTCCATTGTATACTGTTAACGCAACGTACACTGTGCAAAAACAATCACTATACTCACGCACGAAATGAAAACTGAAAAAAGACAAAGAAAAAAAGATAAACCTATATTCAAACTATGCTAATATGTAATACATTAATTTTAACTGATAATACTGCACTGAAACTAATTTACATTATTTTATAACTATAAAGTAATGTGTGCTTTGAAGAAAGATATGAAAATAAATGCTATGTTTGCTTATCGCGTCGAGTACCTCTTCAAAAGTTTCGCTTTTGTGGTCGAAATGATTCTATCCTTCCAAAGCTACCACCGTTAACCATCCAACGTTCTTAACCCTGCTACGGTCCTCAATTCAAATGTACATTTAAAGTCCTTGGGTTGAAAATGACTCGAGTACGAAAAATTCGTATTTTCAATCAATAAACAACATCAAGGTAATATGTTGTTGTATCTTTTACAATATCTTTTATTGTAGGAAAACAATATATTGTTTTCAAATTATTTATTTATAACATGTTTTACACATTTGGTGACCATGTCTTTTACATATAAGTTTTAAACATTTCTGACACCTTAACGTGCTTTTATTATCAGTTTTATCACAAAAATGGCATCTACCTCTTTTTGTAGGGCCCAAACCACATGCAGCTGATGGTATCGACGCAACAGATTCTGTCAAATTAGTAATATTTTCCAGCATCTCTTTCACTGCTTTTGATCGTGGACAATGTTTTCGTTGTGAAAGACATTATTGATGTAATAGAAAGAAATACCTATACTGTCCCAGAAAGTCTCACATTGTATCTCTAAAAGAAGATATCGGATATCTTCCGTATAATTGTAAATTGTACAGTAACCCCTTCTTATTTCGTTTCAGGTAAGTTGTCTACACAAATATCCAACTTTTTCTGGCTGCAAACAAAGGTGGTACGTCTAAGAACTCGCTTGCTTCCTAAAGTAAGTAAAAAATATTTCGTTTAATAAAAGTTTACATTTAATAATATTTCAAAAAACTTTGTTACGGTGACTTGTCCTTCATTTTTATTTATTTATTTTTTCTTATCATTATTAACACATTCACTGTCCCGTGCATCATACGTGATGCACGTATCTTATAATCTATTAAAAACGATAGTTTTTGCATTTATGGAAAGTATGAACCTTCAAGAATGTACTGATAAATATTTGCAGCAAAATTCCAAGTATTTCGGCTTTTACTGCCCTTTGTAGTGAGCGGCAGTATCTTCGCCGCTTGTACATCTCATGTCTATTTGTTTCTATTGTACTCGCCCTTTGTAACCTCAAGTAATATAGTAGTACATATAACGCTCTTTAACGCTTGCTTACGACCGGATGGTTCAATCTTACTGAAGTGTTTATTATCATTAGTACTTAACTTTTTTCAGTTTCTAATCTTTTCAGCTCTTAAAATATACGTGTTTTTTCATGCGAGCAACACTCGATGACCCATCGGTGGGTTAGATTATCCTGAACGTGTTAATGCAACTGTGTAGTGCAGTGAATACACTGGTGTATCACAAGTGAATAAATATGCGTTGGTATTGTGGATTAGTCGCAAGAATATGTATCATACGAAAATTTAATATTTAAACTTTAAACAGGTTTTCCTCGAAAAGTTCTTTTTTCAATTGGCAGAAGTAAAATAAAAGGAACACTAACCTGCCGATTGGTATGAACTTTTAACACGCCATTCTACATACCGTCTGTACGATAAGAGCGTGATCAGCAAAACTCAATAAGAAAAACTTTTTTGGACTTGAAAAAAGCACACATATATTTCTTAATTAGTACTTTAATGCTTTATTGTTAATATATCGTCCAGTCCCCTTCGTTATCAATAATTGCCTGGCATCTGCGAGGCATACTTTCTATTAATTTTGTAGCGTAATTTTGAGGTAATGATTTCCAAATTAATTTAATTGGTCGGATTAGTTGCTTGACGGTTGTTCCGTCGCGCAGGTACGGAACGCGCGGGGTCTTCGTTGACCGGGTTTATGGCACGCTCACACTAGAAGGTTATTTTTGAGAACAAAGACGCTTCGTAGCTCCGCGAAAAAATAAGTATTTTCTTACAGAACAATGCCCGACGCGTCACCGAAGGACAGCGAAGATTCCACGCACCCGCAGGTAGGGCCCCACTCCTTCCAAGGAAAAGCGCGCTAAGGGCGCAATGGAAGGGTGGGTGACACTCAAGGGGCACGTTGATTGGTAATTTGTGCGTACGTGAAAAACCAATCAGCGTGCCTTCTTGCACTTGGCGGGGGAGTCACTGCGGGCTCCAGAAAAATTCGGCGATCGAGCCACACATTCGCAAAGATTCTCTCGTGCGAACAACACACAGTCTCCAACCGTTCGAGGAGACACCCGTAGTTTTTGAGTTGCAATCGATCACTCGAGTCTTGAAACAAGTCGTCAATCACATCGTGATGCAGGTTTGCTAACGTATCGAGCAAACAGAATTTGAATTAGTTACCTAAAATTAATTTGGCGGGTAACAGTTGCGACCGCGAGTTTCTTTTTGAACATCGCAAAAGAGCGCGACGCGACAACGGTCCATACATTTTTTCCATGAAGTTTGAACTTCATCCACGACCAGATACTTTCAATTGGATTATCATCCGGTGATTGTGACGGCCAATCCAGTGCTTCCACGTTGTTTTCTTTTTTCCATCAGGTACACAGTCGACTTCGATGTTTCGGGTCGTTATCTTCTTGTAGTATCCACTGATCGTTTTGCGTTGTAAACCACTTTTTGGCAGATGGCTACAAAGCTTTTTTGTAGATTTTAACCATTCTCTCAGCGTTTAAATTATCGGCAAACAAGTGTCAAAGTCGTTATTTTTGGCGTAGTGCCACGTTTTGGTAGGTCATCGACGTTTTTTACCTCCAAATAACGATTCACTCACTTCGTCACAAATGCCTTAAATTTTCTCATATATTTTGCAGCCTGTTGACGCGACATTTTCGGTCCTTTCGGATGCGTGCACAGAAACACTGCTTCGTACCGTGATGCGTAAGCGGCACTCATGGTGCAATACGTCCGTTTGTCATGAAGGTTAAACGATAAATGGAAGTATCGCAACATAGCATCTTAGACGATGACTCTCCCTCTCTCCCTATTTCCGTTGAAATTTCGCGTCTAACGGGTTTGAAGTAAAAGTTTTGCTGGTCACGCTTTTATCGTATAGACTGTGGTGTCGTATCGGTCCACGAATACGGGACTTGGATCACGACGAATGGAATGTCTTATACTGAGAAACTAGCGAGAATCCGGAGTACAAGTTTTATTTAATTTATTGGTAAGGTACAAGTCTCGGCTTGTGATTCTACAACAGACTCGGCTGATCGTTTGGTGCTCGGAGGAAGACTGCTTGAAGAATTGGAGGAGTACAGAAAATGAGAGCTGGTGTAGGCAGAGTTAAAATCTGGGGGTAGAATATTGGAACGATAGAAATTCGGCGATTGGTCTTAGGATATTTGCAAGAGAATAGGGAAAGGGTAGAAGTGGGGATGGAAGGTAGAGGTGGCTAGAGTTTTGGAAAATCCCAGAAGGAGAGGAAATCGAACATCGGAGAAGGAAAAGACTAGGTTGCTAATTAGAGGATAGTGTGTTAAGCTGCCGTTCGGTACAAGTTTCACGGGTGGTACGCTCGTCTAACGGCCCCATGAATCCTCTGCGTCGAGGCTCGGTCAGGGCTGTTTTATGATTTTTTGGGAACCGTTGTTCCATACGGAACACAGACTGTACCATTAGCTTTATGTTCAATCAAGCAGTGATCTCACTTACAATAGTGGCGAATAGCTTACAGAAGTAACAATAACTTTATTATTTGCTTGAATTCATAATATGTTCGTTGTATTAGGTTGCTGCATAAGTTCTGTCCGCTAGAGTACGTCTTCTACAAATACGACTTTCGTATACAGTTTGTACAGGGTGTAAAAAAATTAATGGTCACGGCTTCAGGGGGTGAATCTACACCCTTGGATCGGTGGACATTTGTAAAAAATAGTTTCCGCAAAATTGTTTATACCATTGAAAATTAATGTGAAATTTTTGTTTTACATCAACGTATTCTGCTCGACGAGAAGAGAAAAAGTCTGAAAAGAGCCATATGCCGCAAACAAATAGTGAATTAATGGTCACGGCTTCAGGGGGTGAATCTATACCCTTGGATCGGTGGACATTTGTAAAAAATAGTTTCCGCAAAATTGTTTATACCTTTGAAAATTAATGTGAAATTTTTGTTTTACATCAACGTATTCTGCTCGACGAGAAGAGAAAAAGTCTGAAAGGAGCCATATGCCGCAAACAAATAGTTTCCGAGATAAACGTTGATAAAGTTTGGCAACGATTTGATTCTGTAAATTTTTTAAATAACCCTGAAGAAAAGTTTAAGACATCGAAGTTAGGAGATACATTAGGACTAACATTCCGTCCAATCTACATTGCATCCAAAATCTCGTTTAAATCTTCTCTAACATCTGAGCAATAATGAACTAATTTTCTGACAGCACTAATAGTTCATATTTTAATGGATTAAATTGTTTAAATTTAACTGGTGATTAAAACGATTTCTTCAAATTTACATGCAGTTTAAAAAATTAAATATTTCAAGAACAATTACTTTACCGACCTATTATGTGTATAAAGACTTTCCTGTCTCTTTTTGAGAGTTTTGTTGACATGTTAAATTTCTACCAGCAGTTCAGAAACACCCCGTATAAAGGACAAGTATGAACACATTGATTTACACAATTCATGGTATCTCATTCGTGAACACGCGCGGTGTACTCCACCCTCTTTTATCCTATGTACCTTCATTATCCTATACTTCGCTAGACAGTCGATGACAAGATCTAGAAATGTAAATATATATACGGCGCGCCATGTCTTTGAAATTCTAGTAAATAATTCATTGATCTTGTAAAAGCGGCGTTCGCGACGTTACTAGCAGATAAAACGACTCGTTTACGTCCATTGGGATGTATACACATATAAAGGGTGTGTCAGAAGTAATATGACTTTCATCAGCTGACAATTTCAATAAAAATTTTGCCTTCTTTAATTTCTATGATTTCATCTTTACCTATAATTTAAGGAAAGATTATAACGTATATACAACATTATTGGTAATAAAAATCAATTATTCGCAATTAGTTTGTATCTAAGTATGCTTGTAAGTACTTCTGGACAAAATATTCGTAGTAAACAGTGAAAAGTAATTTTACCAAATTGGAAAATTATATTTTTGTTAACGCAATTATTTGTATAAAATCGTATGAATAAATAATAACCTGAAAATAGTCGATTATAAATCGAAATACTGTTTTTACAAGCGTTTGCTATATGCTTAAACCAGATAATGCATTGTACCATATGTAAAATCGGTAAAACTAGCATACACGTATAACCTTGAAGAAATGCAGTGACTCGGTTAGCTTTTTGGTCCTCTTGTCAATATGTACGAGGGTTCTGTAGAAGGCTAGTGGTGTTGGCCGCATGGGAGAATACCCGTTTCTTCCTGAACTTGGTGCGGCAAACCGCTTTTCGTTTCCGTCATCCAGTCACGTAAAATCTGTGACCACTATGAAGAAAAAGGACTCTAAAGATATATTCGTGTTTTGAGGAAAAAACAGGCTTGTCAGTACACAGTTTGTGCAATGTATGTATAACGTTTCCTACTCTTAAGCACTCGGGTACTGATTTCCGCGTACTTCGAATATTGCACTTGGTGCCGTCTGAAGATTGAATGTATTGCGTTGAGAGTCTGACTGAATCTTTATTATTCCTAATGTAACTGATGGTCTGTGTACTAACACTCTGTGGTCTTAAGCTAAGTCGGCCTTCTTATCGAGTCGTCCCTTCTTCAAATCTTCCAAAATTTGAAAAAGGGACGCGAAGGGAGGTTCTTAAAATTACTAAGTGACCAACCCCGTATCACCGCCTTCCATTGCGTCCGGAGCGCGTCACGTCCTTGGAGCGGGGGTGACGAAGCTGGTCCTTGCTGGATGGAAATTTGACAACAAGGGGGGAAAACCTGGCCAGGTCAACTCTGACTCTCCGACTCGTTCGGAGAGTCAGGGACCGAGAGACCTCGGTAATTGCGTCGGTTCCGGAGACCCTTTGGGGGTGACTTTATGATACCTTGCCTTACTGACTGAACAATAGCCTATTCTTTAATATTTGAGAAATTCTAGGTGCCACATGTCGGCTGCAGACCGGTCTGCTAAATTAAAAATTACGATTTGCTGAACTAGAAATCACGTATCATAAAATCGTCCCCTTGCTGTCCTAACACCTACAAAAAGACTAATCATATACGAAACTGTTAGAAGGCAAAGCATGGGTGAAGGAGGTGGAAGGATGTGAAAAAACCCGGTACCTTGCCTTACTGACTGAACAATAGCCTATTCTTTAATATTTGAGAAATTCTAGGTACCACATGTTGGCTGCAGACCGGTCTGCTAAATTAAAAATAACGGTTTGCTGAACTAGAAATCACGTATCATAAAATCGTCCCCTTGCTGTCCTAACACCTACAAACAGACTAATCATACCAGATTATGTCCCCTTCGAAACCATTTAATTCCTCGTTGAACCATTTTTCATACAGTGAATAATTTACGAGTAATTCGCATTTATACGAGGCGCATCCAGAAAGTAAATTCCGATTGGCTATCAAAGAAAGGCAATAATTTATTTCCGAAACATTTTAGGTTTATTGAATTCTGCGTACTATAGACTACTTCTCTACGTAGTTTCTACCATTGTTAAGGCATTTGTCATAACGGGGCACCAATTTTTGTATCCCCGCTTCATAGAAAAGTGCCGCCTGAGATGAGAACCAAGCGTTCACGGCCTTTTTGATATCGTCATCTTGGTGAAAACTGTTGTTGTGCCTGTAGGCATGAATTCGACGAACAAAATTCCACGTCTGTCCCAGAAAACTGTGCACATGATTTTGCAAGTTGAAATGATCTGCTTGAATTCTTTTTTGTGGGCGATGATGTGTGTCTCCACTCCATGGATTGTTGCTTCGATTCAGGAGTCATGTGTGACACCCATGTCTCGTAACCTGTTACGATATGACTCGAAGATTCATCACCCTGCTCAAAGTACCGTGTGAGAAACATCAACACACCGGCAAGCCTTTTCCGCTTGTGTTCCTCGGTGTGCACCTTTGGCACCCAACATGAGCATAACTTCCGAAATTCCAGACGATGTGACACAATTTGATGCAAAATTGATCGTGAAATGTGTGGGAAATGAATTGAAAGTGACGAAATTGTGATTCGTCTGTTGCTACAAACTTTTTCTTCGACTGACTTTTCTAATAATAATACGTGTATGTATTATATACAGGGTGTTACATTTAAACGAGAACGGTAGAATATCTTACGAAAGATTGAAGTTATGAAAAAAATGTTGTTATAAAAGTTGTTCGGTATATAGGAGAACGTTAGATGATCTAAATAATTTTTCTGTAGTCAGATATCGAAGTCAAGTTAATTTTTCTAGATGAAAGCCTGTACTTTGGTAGCGTTTGTTGAGTCGAATTCAACGATGTGCCAGACGAAATTATTTCGCTTTATGAAAAATTGTGAAGTAGTGAAGAATCGGGGAGTCAGGTCAACATGTGTGGCACGCTTTTGGCCAGTTAAACCCTACATGACTGTATTACTAATACAACTTTCCATAAAACGAAGTGACTTAATGTGGCACTTCCTTGAATTCGTCTCAATAAACGCTATAATATTAAAAATAGAAAAATATAGCGTTCCATTTAAAAAAATTAATTTGACTCCGATATCTCCCCCACTATTACACCTACAGAAAACATTTTTATACCACCTAATGTCCCTTTATATACCAAACAACTTCTGTAAAAACATCTTTTTCATAACTTCAATCCCTCGTGACATATTCCACCATTTCCAGTTAAACGAAACAGACTCTAGAGACAAAAGAAGGTGTATTCGGCGACCATGAGCTCCTAGAAGATTCTAAGCATTCACTCTCCCATCTAATAGATGTAGACAAAAATCCGTGAGATTCTAAAAGCCTCCAAGCGATCACTCCCCCTTATGACAGGCGTTGACCATTTGACAGAACCACCAAGGTCAGCATTCTCCCATCCGCTGCCCCGCCAATCGGCCATGCAATTTAGTCTATTGATCCGAAAATGTGTTGTAATGAACGCTAAATAAGGTGTAACATAAATTTCTTAGATTTTCTGTCTATGAATTACATCATTTTAAGTCACATGATAATCATGATTATACATCATTACTTATCATCAGCGCACTAAAGTTGAAGGACTAATTGATCGTAGAAAGATAACAGACCTCACTTTTTTGTTTAAACTAGTTAAATGACATATTAACTGTCTATCTCTTCACCCGCAAGGGAGTTTCCGCATCAGCAGAGGCTAGGGACTTAGCGATTTCGCGATGCTTGAAGCGCAGATCGACTGTTCTCGAGAGGCGTGAGGTCCTTCAACTGGGAGTGGTTGGGCTCCACCACAAGCATCCCACCATATGGCCGAAATAACAAATTTTACAGCCGTGGTTAAAAATTTACCGTCGGTCATCCACGTTACGCATTAAAATCTGCCGTAGCGAAAGGGTTAAATTAACTCTCTCTGTAGTATACTGATAAAATAAATCGTCATTTTCTTGCAGCTGACAGTAAAGGTGGTGAAATGCACCGAATTTTATCCTGTCTATCTGTTTTCCTGTATCACGTTTCCTATTCCTTGTAGTTTTTAATAATATGTACTTGAAATAACTATTTTCACTAAGAAAAAGCAACTCCGGCTTCGACAAAGGCATCTTGAAAACGGACCGCTCTGGCCGGCCGTATATGGATACTGTCGCATTGTCGTATGACCGACCGACATCGGTCGTTCGTACTAGACTAGAACCCGTCCTACTAGACTAATACCTCAGGAAATGAGTGAACTGAAGTAAGTGATGCGGCACAAAATATTACAATATATATTTCACGTCGCTCTCTCCCGATAAACTAATATCCGGAGAGTTCCACTAAAGTCGAGTGTGTTATAATTGTTGTGTGCGCTTCGAAAGCTAAACGAGTTCTCTCTTTGGAGTGTCTATGTTCGCTCTTTTATTAACTAAGTGTGTGTTGTGATCGGTGGTGTGAATGTGGAGGAGGTGGTGGAAGTGTGTGGTAATTGGTTTTTTCGGGGTGCTTGAGAGGTGTCTGTCTGATGGTGTGGAAGTGGGGCAATTGTTGTTACGTAGATTTGTTATGGTATCCGGGTGTAGAGTCTTCGAAATTTTTACTGTATTGAAGCAATTGACGGGCCATGCCGGCTAAGACTTCTCTTTACAAATACTGTTTCTATGGAAAAGGCCGATGTATTGTTCGGTCGTCGGTGTTGCGTCGTGGACCTTGATCAAATCTTATGATCAGGAGATCTGGCGCAGGTTGATGATTGTTCTCGCTGGTTCGAGGTGTGTTAAAACTTCGTTGTTGGGTTAGATGTTTATCCCTTGATGAGATGTTGTAGATGTTTGATGAATTCTTGTTTTGATTAGATGTGTTTTAGATGTTTAGCTGAATTTGGATTGTTCGTTTCGTGACTATGTGTCTCGTGCACTCGTCTTACAGTGATTGACGGTTTTCAGGTGTATAGGTGTATATATAGACATTAGGTTGGTTCTGATTGATGGTTGTATTATGGAGGTGGAAAACGTGGTGTGTTCTGCTATTGATTGACGAAAACTGTGACCTTTTGGGGGACCGAATTTGTTTACAACGAATGTTTTATGGTCCCGAGTGTTTTTGGGACCTATTGTCTGAGTGTCGCGCTGGTGCGTTCACAGGGGGTATATTGCGGTCTGCCGAACAATTGACGGTTTTCAGGTGTATAGGTGTATATATAGACATTAGGTTGGTTCTGATTGATGGTTGTGTTATGGAGGTGGAAAACGTGGTGTGTTCTGCTATTGATCGACGAAAACTGTGACCTTTTGGGGGACCGAATTTGTTTACAACGAATGTTTTATGGTCCCGAGTGTTTTTGGGACTTATTGTCTGAGTGTCGCGCTGGTGCGTTCACAGAGGGTATATTGCGGTCTGCCGAACATCGGCACCTCGGTCTGGCGGCCAAATGTGACTAAGTTGTTTATTGTTATAATCCGCCGAACCGAGACTTCGTTGCGTCCAATAACGTTGCGTAAATAATAACAATAAAAGCATTTCTCCTTGCGGCAACTGATCGTTTCAGGAAGGAACCACAATCCTTTCCCGTTTGACGGAGCAATCGCGTCCCTTTTTACAAGTTCCTCTTCCTCTCTTTTGTCCGTCTCAGACGCATTGTTACAGTGCCATGTATTGCACCACAAAATCCAAGATCATGTGGGGGAACCTTTACTTAGCGGAATGCTACCGATCCTGGCGGGAAAAGTCCAGCGGAGTCGAAGCAATTATGTAAATCCACTTTCAAGATCAAGATACATTTCAATTCTGCTCTGCATCCTGCTCTGTCCCTTTTTCCTTCTTCTCCTCCTTAAAGCTACCTCGGCTGCATAGAGTCGTACATACGGAATGAAGATGTTACAGCAAAGCTAATCGAGGATTCAGTTTGCCAGGAACAAGCAACGACAAGAAAGAAAAAGAATATTTACCCCTTTTTTTCGCTACTCCGGAAAAGCTTGTTACATCTTAACAAGAAAAGCTGCAACAACGTGTACCCCTCCCCGTCTCCTGTCCATTACAAAGGGAAGGTTAGATCTAAGGGCGAGTGATCTCAGTGTCAGCTAATTGTCCTTGCCTATGAACTGCAGAAATGTAGAGCTTCTGTGTTTATAAAACGCCTTCTGTGTCTAAGTATCTGGCATAAAGTGTGTCGAATAAATATGAAATGCCCACTGTCACTGAGGTGTCACTGAACATCCGCACCATAGACCCAAAGCCTTAAGAAATACCTTTTAAATGCCTATGAACAATATTACCTACTAGTGAAACAGAATCTTTCTGTAGATCGTTATGTGATCGTGGTTCTTTTTCAATTTAAACGCATTAAAGCTGCACCGTCAAAGTGAACGCCTGAGACCCACGTTATCGTTCAATTCAAAATTATTATTATACATCCATTTTTTGCATTTAATTACTTGTTTTTCATGAAATTTAGAAATATTTTGACAACATTCGTAGCTGTAATGTCACCTTAAAACTCGCGCAGTAGACAATATCTCTGAATCCTTACTGAAATTAAGCAAGAGTTCTTATACTTGATTTAAATAGGAGGAACAATGCAATTTCAAATAAACTTTAAAATGACTGATTAATGTAGCATATGTTTTACTATTTTTATTATTTCTGTGATCAGCGACAGAAATATTTCATTGGGTCTTTCGTGAAACTGTACAGGGTGCAAGAAAATGTTGTGTCATGGCTTTCACAGCTGATTTTAGGAAGGTCCTTGAAAAGTCAAGGCCAGTTTTCGTAAATCGTTTTTTCAGCAAATTTTTACCGATCCGAAGATGTAGAATCAGCTGTGAAAGCATGACACAATATTTTCTTACACCCTGTACGTGAAGACAATACGGATACCAGCGGTGTGTTGTAGTAAGCGACGTCGAAGGAGTATAGGAAAGTCGATCGATCTACGCCCCATTTTGAGGAAAGTCTTCATCCTCCTTAATATTTTCCTACAATAAATCATAGATATCCTATTCAATAGATAAGCAAGCCAATTTTCGTTTCCTCTTCCATTTATTTCTTATCTAGAGTCATCAAATGTTCACATATAATTGTAACTAGCACTGTTCTTCTTATTACGGCAACGTACGAACATGCGTACACACGAAGCCTTGATGTCGTGCAGAGAACGAACCAAGATATGACGCACAAGAACGACGGTACAGGCGATGTCTTCATTACGATATCTGCCATTTAATTACTGGTCCCGTAAGGAATGTCGATAAAGTCGAAGATCTTAATTGCACTGTATCTGTTTTACATGTGGAAAAATAGATTGCACAGACAAAAGTTGTCGGTCATGGTATTGACTGCTGTCAATATTTATTCGTTGCACAAGTGCATGATCGAAACGATCGAACGGAATTTTAAGATAAAGTTCCCTATTTATCTCCTGCGTTTCAGGTTTTTCTAATTATTCACCGTTACAACATCTCTTGAAAGAAGTCGCCATCGCTGCTACTGTTAACATCGAACGGTACCCTTCGTATAATCGACCTCGATTCTGTGCAAGCGGAACACATTTAGCCTATTGCTGTAATTTCTTTGCTAATTTACTAACCAAACAGTCAAGTGTATCGGGAATGATTAGTGGCACGCGTGTGTAACGCTGTTTCTGTCCGAAGAGAATCTAAGAAATCGCTTAGACCTAGGGGTCGGCAACACGGGGCTCGCGGGCACCCAAGTGCCCGCCACTGTGCCAGATATTTTTACAAAGTGGTTTTAAAAGATGATTGTGCGTAAGATTTGGAATTATAAATTATAAATATAAAAAATGATATAAGGTTAAAATCACGTCAGAATGGTGAAATATTCTGGAATTTAGTTGATAAAAATAGCTATCCCTTATTTAAAAATTGTGTTTTTAAAGTATATTCCTACTGTGCTTCGATATATTCATATGAATATCTTTCCTCGTACATATGAAGTATTTGAAATCCAAGTACCTATCACGGCTCAACAATTCTTATTTAGACCACTGCTTAAGAACCGGAAATTCCAGTTACATACCAGATTAGCTAAATATTTACAAAGCAAAGTGTCCCATTAATGTTTTTTTCTTTTTTCAAGTGCGTGCTTAAGTTTGTAAGTAGAATTTTGTATTAGTAAATTCATTTAAAATAAATATGTATTGAATGTACTTTAAGCTTGCAACTTCCCCGCCAGCAAAATTAAGGTAAAGTGCCTTTTATTATAACCCAGCCATTCGGGGTGCCCTTTTTAGCAAAAAGGTTGCCGACTTCTACCTTAGACGATACAATGTACAATGTGAAAATCAACAATGAAAAGGACATCTATAGGATTGTCTTTTTTTACTGGACACGGTGAAATATCCCAGAAGAAAGTGAAACTATCGACAAAAATATTCTTATAAAAGTTGATTAATATAATGGGGAAAATCATGTCGTATAAATAGTTTCTTCGCGGATGAAATAGTTGGGAAGATTTCAAGGTTAAGTTAAATTTTCAAATAGAACATTATATGCATAGAATATATAAATTGTTTTCATAATATGACAGCGGTTGTTGAGACAAATTCAACGAAGTGTTACACGAAGTCATTTCGTTTTATGAAAAATCATAAAACAGTGAAGAATCGGAAAATCATGTGTTACACGCCTTCGGCCAGCTAAACCCTACTTGACTGGGCTACTATTATAAATTCTTTGCGATTTTTCAACTTTTCACAAAACGAAATGGCTTAATGTCATTCACGTTGAATTCGTCTCAACAAATATTATAATATTATGAATCGAAAAATATAGCAATTCCATCAAAAAGAATGAACTTGACCTTCAAATCTCTTCCACTACTTCACTCGCGAAAAAACTATTTATACCACATTTTGTCCTCCATCATATCAAATAACTTTTGTAAGAACAATTTTTTGATAGCTTCAGTTCCATCTGATATTCCACCGTATCTGGCTAGAAAAAGGTGCTCTGTATGTAATAGTATTGTGATGCCTGCCATACCCTAAGCCACGAATTTCCAAACGTCACATCTGTATGTAACGGTCCGCTTGCCGATTAGTCACCCGGAGGAAATTCCAGATTTTTGGGACTTTCCGCCCATCCCTCGCGACTGTCTCCCACCCTTCCAAGGTGACAGCGCGCTAAGGGCGCACTGGAAGGGCGGCAAAGACGATACTAGACACGCTGATTGGCAAATGCAATTGTTCACCGTTAACCAATCAGCGTGTCTCAACGAAAATCCCTCTCACGGACGTCCGAGACGCGACGTCGGAGAGTTGAGTCGTTCAACCACCACGAACAAGGAGAACCAAGGAGCAACCAGCTCACATCACGCGATACCATAGATCAGTTTTTACAAGTCCCAATCATTTTGGTGGTCCTTCGAACCAGTATCTAAACGGCACAACATCGTGCAAACATCCACAAAGCTCGAAAATTCATCGCCACAACCACGGGCATTAACATTAGGGGTTACCAGGCGGTGGATACGAAATGTGTCTATCTTATTTATTAAGGTTAGAGCGGTATCTAACAGTACATTTAAATTGTGGTTAGCTGCTACGGGTGCATTCTTACGTATAGAAGAGAGGGTAAAAGGAGTAGAGAGAGGCAAAATTAGAATATTTACAATGTTTTCTTTCCTAAATTTTTCGGCGCATCCGACAAACTAAATACTGTGCAAGGTTAAACGTGCAGTCATTTGCGTGTAGCGGTTTAAATCGTAAACTGTGGTCGAAAAGTGTAGGGTTCTAGCGACTCGGAAAGAGTTTTAATTTTACGACCTAACAGTGAATACTACTATAATTGTACAGACGATGTTACTTCCTGCATGTTCGCGGAAATAGATATACAGCAAATTAAGAATTTACAAAACACAACTTTTATTAACTAAATATTTACACGTTATTCGTGTAACTGTGAAGAAAATCAAACAAAAGTTGTATGGTATCAAGGGGAGCACACGATGTAGTAATTAGTTTCTTATCAAGATATAAAAGTTACCTTGAGTTTTTTTATGGTAATGGGTAAAATTGGACTCTATAGTTGGAAAGAATATTGAACGCTGAGAAAAAATCTGTTAAGATGTGTGAGTCCAAAAGCTACTAACCCTTAAATCGATGTTCCTAAAAAATAGCTGGTTTTCGTCGTCCATGTCATAAATCTGTCCTATAAACGGTCTTAACAAAAATTTCTTCTCATTAGTGTACATACATAGGGGAGACTGGGGCTGAAAGTTACAATTTTGACAAAACATTAAAAATCACCGAGAAATAATATAGTTATTCTTTTCACTATTAACTAATCTATTGTTAAATTTGTTGTACTTTAAGATTCCGAGCTTACATTTAACATATTGCAATTAGTTTTTCGTAGGGAGTCATTTATTTGCAACTCGGCGAAGCGTAACTTTTAACCTCGTCGTGGGGTAAGTTGTCACAAAGAAAAAAGAGTTGCTTTTCAGTGAAATATTTCAATTTCTGATGAAATAAAATACAGTTTTATGAATGATGTTTATTTATTAAGGTTCAAATAAACCAAAATATGTTACTTTTAAAAGAAAACTAAACCAGTGTATATAAAAATCATGTCGTAGCGAGTCAGTAGGTCTTGAAAATGTTGTCGTGTAATATTTTAGCTAAAAATTCTCACGTTGCATGGGAGGGTAAGAAAGTAATATGTTTGTTGTTTTATCTACATCTTAACAACTTTCGGCACTTTCGAAACGTCACTTCAATAGCTAAACTTGAAAATACTCTTGGGTATTTCATGGCGGTCGATGATGCATACCAACTGTCAGAACTGCATCGAAAGAAAAGCAAAGAAATTTTCTACAAAGCCGGCGAGCGGAAGAAACGAACACAAGCCCATAATTCCAGGCTTACAGCGTTGTTTTGATTTCAATATCGCCACGAGGGATTCAGCATAGTTCACTCGCGTACTGTTATCCGCCTTGACGAGGTTCGCCTGCACATCGAAAGATTTGCATTCGACTCTGCAACTCTGCCTCGTTTCACTCCCCAGGATTTACGTTATTTCTGAGCTTCCTACCGTGCGCGACGAACCATTTCATAAACATGAAAGTTCCGTGACGCAGGTGGAATAACAAAACCAGTCAAAGTGAAATCTCTTCACCGGCGAAGATAAATAATGCCAATGATATCACTTCTTAGCACGAGGCAGACAATGCCGCTTTGCCCATTCTTTTCCTTTTCCTTCATTTCTTTGCCACTCCATATATTCCAGTCGATTTTTATCATTCTTACAAACGGCAAAACACGCTATTCAAAGGGTGATTCTTGAAACTGAGGCAAAACTGAAGGCAGAGAAACAGATAGTATTTAAGTGCTAGAAAAAAAAATGTCTCTAGTACCTTTACGCACGAAGTATTTGGAAAAACCGATTTATACAGAGAAAAATGTTAGTTCTTTTTAAAAAAATAATACAATTGAAGAAATAATTTTATCATTAGAATGCAAATTCTATTGAGCCATTCAACTTTAACCTCTATTACTTTTACTATTTTCGCTTAGAAAAGAATTGTATCTGGTCGCAGTTTCTAGAGCCATCCTGTATACACGGTGCGTACAAAAAGTTCACAGACTGATTTTTGTGAAGACGTATTAGTCACACCATCTATAAAATTACAATGGAGCTAAATAAAATAAACTTCTCTGAGTTCCCTATAATATTTGTGGTTCACGATATTCATTTGTTCCTTAGTAATGCGTAGTAAAAGATTGTTTGGTTTTTATGCATTGTCACGTTTCCAAGTATGGAGCAACGGGCCGCTATTAAGTTCTGTTTCAAAAGTGAAAAAACTGCAATTGAAACATATAAATTGATGCAAAAGCAAAAAGCATACTGGCATGATTGTCTAAGTCGTGCAGCAGTTTCTCTGTGGTTTAGACGTTTCAAAGAAGGTCGTCAGTCCCTCGAAGACGACAAGAGAGAAGAACGTCCTTCGACATCTTGCACCGAGTCGAATGTAGAATCTGTTCGTTTCCTACTGGCGAATGAGCGATGCCTAACAATAAGACTGATAGCTGACGAATTGAGACGTCATGGATCGACTTTTGAAACGGATTCGACGTGTCCGTCCCGAGCTTTACCGATCGGGTGGATGGTTCCTCCTTCGCGACAATGCACCCGCGCATTCGTCGTTCATCGTCATCCAATTTCTGGCTAAAAAAAGTGTGACCATTATCACCCATCCGCCGTATTCGCCAGATTTGGCATCTGCATACTTCTTTCTATTCCGCAAGATTAAATTGCCAATGAAAGGGACTCGTTCTGAAGATGTGAGGGCAATTCAACACGCCGTGACAGTAGAATTAAATGCGATAATTCACGAAGAGTTTTCCAAAGCCTTCCAACGACTCTACGAACGTTCTGTTGAGTGTGTGGCAAGAGGAGGGATGTACATAGAACATTAAATAATAAAATTCCTTTAATCTACAAAACTCGATTTTATATCGTACCAGTCTGAGAACTTTCTGAACGCACCGTGTATGTTAAGAAGAAGAACGAATTACAACGACTACTATATTTTCTATACTGCTCTACGTTTCTGGTTATCTACCACGATAATTAATGCTCTTACCATGTGTTGGCACTTTTATGCGTAAAGTGCGTATAATGAACACTCGAACCTTGACATTCACAAGTACCAGTGTAAGATATTAATAAAATGTAAATAAAAGTGTAAATAATTAAGAGTTGTAGTAAATTGAAATTAACTATGATTTCCTGTTAATAATTAATATAACACTTTTCCATGTAAGGAAAGTTGAAATCAATCGTATTCTTCAAACAGCTTTTGATTTTTGCTTAATCGAAAATTTTATGTCAAATTATCTTGCAAATTATTTGACAGTTTCAATTAGGATGTGAGCATTAGATAATCTCCATTTTATGTAAATAATTTGTGTTAAAAAAATCCCAGTGAATCCTCCACTTAACTATTACATCTGAATCTGATATTTAGCAATTTTTAACAATATCGAGTTTTCAATACCAACGGACGATCAAGAGATTAATGTATCAATGTGTCAACAGAATAGAATTCTCAGCGCGTATACGTTCGTAATTTATTAACTTGGCTGAATTTCTATTTGATGCACTGTTCAAATCTCATGAAAAAAAAAAACACTATTATGTAGAGCTTAACAAATTCAATACGAACGTTAAAGGATTATCTCTTAGTAAACATTTTGCGAACTACTATGCAATAGGACGTTTAGCGTATTATAAATCTTATTATGTTCCTTATTTATTAATTTTGATCGGGTCGCATAATGTTCGATGCTTAAGTGCCGAACCGGTACGCGAGTTTAATCACACCTTGATTTATTCAGTGTGAAATGCTAAGAACTAGTTTTATTTGCAACAGAGTGATACTTGAGGTGATGTCGCCACGAGACTATCAAAATCCTAATTTTCGTAAGACCAACTGCTAAGACTTCCAAAAAAGGACTTCTTCTGGGGGTTGTAGGTGCTGACTGCTCATTGGAGGAGGTTGTTTAGGTGGGACGCAGCTCTTTCCAAGGGAAGGGGATTGTTGCTTAACATTAGAAAACCCCCATTTTTGGGTTTTTCCCAGGGGTTGCCGCGTGACTTTCCACCGCGCACGTGACCTCTCCACGGGGGGTACGGTACGCGCGAGAGGACCGGTACCTCGGTCTGGCGGCCAAGTGTAATTGAACAAGTTAATGACGATAATCCGTCAGACCGAGGGTTCGTCGCGATTTCTTGCGATTAGTATAAATTATTTAAAAAAAATTTATTATCCCCGCATTCGAGCGCAACACGATGACGCGGATTCAGCAGTGCAAGTTTGCCTTCGACAGTGATATGCAGAATGTATTGTATTTCAAAAACTATTCGAACGACGAATACATACCTTACTAGTTCGTAAGGTTGAATTTTAACACGTTCACTGTCTGGCGTGACAGTGAATAAGTAAATGTTATTCAAATTATATCGTGTTTGATATCATTTTCATCAGAAAAATCTCACCAACATGTTAAAAAAAATTTCAGATGAAAAAAAGTAAAATTAAAGAAATTATATTTTTCTATTATGAATTGTCGAGCCGTGGAATCTCGTAAAAGAAACCGAGTGGTGTGGCGTTACACGCTTGACTGACAGTGAGCGAGATAACATAGGCGCAGCAATGACGCAGAACTAGCCGTAGGACCATCTATACTGACACTTGTAGAATCCAAACTGACTGACACTTGTAGAGAATTTTACTGTAATTCCTGTTTGGATCGTAATAATTTTGTAGTGACTGTTCAGATTTAGTTTACATTCAATAAGTGTCCTAATACTGTACTTACGAATAGGAGTCTATTCAACACAGGTATTCACTATTTTACATGTAGGTATGTCAATTACAAAATCGTTCGAAGGTGTCCATCTCTATTCCTCGGTGTTATAGGATGGAACGGACGCGGCCGATTGAAAATGGAATAAATCCGTAGCCCGAGGATACAGCTCAGAGCTGTCACCCCCACATGTACAGCCGACCTTGTGTGCCAGACAACGTGATTCATCGTTGCGTATTTGCGATAACGAAAGTTATGCTTCTCGTTGGTCGTACATGTCAACAAACAGATGCTTACGATCGATGCATAAGCGCAGCAGAAGTTATTACACCGCCACGTCGAAATACTGAATCCTACCAAGTCTGAGCACAGTCGGTTCGTTAAAACGAAACCTGTTTCTTCCTTGGTATCGCCGACGTGAAAGCAAATGATCTTGGAGACATCCCGTGTTTCCTGTTTGATACATCTATCTTTTAATTGGAGAATGGAATGCATCATAAAATAAGAGCGTCAAATGTGAAATATACTTGAAAGGATCGGAACATTTGCCATTTCACGTTATACTTTTCCGTATATGCTATTGGTAAATTTTTTGAGGGGTGTTTCCATATGATACAATAGAGCGAAAACCAAGTGTAACAAGATTATTGCGATTAGGTTTGCATTTCTTAGTTATAAATTTTGAAAAAGTTACTAAAATGTTCTTTAGACTCAAACATCTGCATTTCCACCAATCGCCCCATAGATCTCATTCATTCCTACAATACAGAGTGAATCACGTAACTTGTTCACCCTCAATAATTTTTAAAGTATTGCATTACATGTTCTATGCGAAATTGTTATACAGGGTGTCTGTTTTATCTCAATACACCTAAATATTTTTTAAGGAAGCGATGTTAGGAAAAAAATGTTTTAACAAAAGTTGTTCGAAACAAGGGGGAAAATTATGTGACATAAATATTTAAGGAAGCGATGTTAGGAAAAAAATGTTTTAACAAAAGTTGTTCGAAACAAGGGGGAAAATGATGTGGCATAAATATTCTTTTTGTACCGGGTATGGTGGGGGAGATTTCAAAATTAGTTTAATTTTTTTAAATGGAATGCTATATGTTTTCATACATAATATGATAGCGTATGTTAAGGCGAGTCCAACGAGGTGCGAATAAAGTCATTTTCTTTCATGGAAGGTCGTAAAATTGCAAAAACCGGGAGCCGGACCACATCACGTTCCTCACTGTCGCGTGTGACATTTAGCTCTATTCGAAGGTCCACATATCGGGGGCACCACTCAGTGGTTACAACTCAGTCCCTCAATCATTGACGACTAGCACGTCGTACCCGCGCGATTTCATTGTTCATTATTCCATAGTATACACCGAATTTAGTCTGTCAGATGCGCCGAAGGAATTAAGAACCAGAAAAACACACTTGTACCTTCCAGTTTCCACTTTCCACTATTTTTACCCTCTCCTAGGCGACAAGACACACCTACACCGGCCAATTAGAATTCAAATGCATCACGAAACATTCCACCAATAATCTTTTAGTTAAGTTTACATCGGAAAACACACATTACCTACGTACCTGCATCTAAAAGTTCATTAGCGAGTATCATCTAAAACCCAGGTTCACATCGCGAACTCATAAAAACTTTCTAAAACCTCAGAACATAAGTTAAAATTACGAAATCGTCAGAGACTGATACTTAAAATCAGTATCAATCACAGCGCAATGTTTAATTTACCAAACCAAGTCTGATGCATCAACGCAATCTAAAAAAGGCCACTCGCGCCGTTTATTCGTCACGAAAACAGTTCGGAAATTCGTCGATCGGTCGATAAAGCATATTGTCGCGAATTGTCGAATGAAACAACACCAGATTTATTTTGTAGTTTTCGTTTTATTTCTATTGAAATTTCTATCGCTCTTAGTGGAAAACTCTGTACCTGTGATAATTAACCCTTTTATTACTATTGGCGCCTATAGGCGTTTTGAAAATTTTCTCGCACTATAATGTTGCAGCCTTTTGATACACTTCCACCTTAATTTGATACTTAATTTTGTCCTTTACACACTTCCACTTTAATTTAATAAACCGAATTTTAAAACGATACGGCCAAAATAACAAATTTTGCAGCCGTGGTTAAAAATTTACCGCCAGTCATCCACGTTAGGCATTAAAATCTGCCGTAGCGAAAGGGTTCAAAGCAATCTATAAAGTATTGAAATTTCATTAAAACATTACTGCAATAGGAATAAATAGATGTTGTTAGGGATTGCATCGTATCGCGATTAAAAGTATAAATACAGGACTAGAAATTAGATTAGAGTATCGCTCGAACATGCAAGAGATGCAGAAGAATGAATAGAGGGAAGAGGCAGAAAAGAGGGAAACGAAGAGGTGAAAGGAGTGAATGAATGAAACCTTTGTGGCAACATGTTTTGCGCTCGTCGCCAGTACAAAACAGGCCGACACGAGCAACAATCGGGAAAGCATGTGGCACAGAGAGAGAGAGAGGAAGAGATTATACTGGTTGTTCAAACGATAATAATAAAGTGCATAATCTTGTACAATAAATGGGAACGGCTGATACGGCTGTACAGCGAAGCGGCATAATGACACTTGCCAGTTGCTACAGGCGTGTGTATGATTTTAAAATATCGCATAATTCAAGATTAGAGTGGACTGATACGTAGATTATTACACGCTTTCAAGACAAGTTGCGGTTGATCAACCGTATAAACGGAAATATGTGAAACGGATGAGACTCGAGCTTCTAATTTCAGTTTGTTGCTCATAAACCTTTCTATGCAAGTGATATAATAAATATCTTCTAACTTAAATTTTTTTTTAGTCCTGGATAAATCACTTATTTCCAGTACACAGGTGTATGATTGCCAACGATCGACACCAATAGGGTTTGTGACAGCGTCGAGTACACATTTGTTGGTAGTTTCTTTTGTTTCATTGGCTTATAGTCAGGAAAACTCTAATAAGACCTCGAGTACTTGGAGTGTCTCCCTGGCTCTCAATAGCAATTGACGTGTACGATCCACGGGTGCGCCAAAATCGGAACATCTGTCCTACAGGTTTTAGGTCGGTTTCCCAATTTGGTGCCATGTGCAACATCTCCTCAAAACATAGGAGGGAGGATTGAAAAATCTGCGGCCTAGGTATGAAATTGCTAAGTGCTTGTAATTTGTACTGTATAATGTACGAAGCTTCGTGGCTCCGTTATTTTTTTGTTCCCTTTTACAGCTGGTGAAGTAGAGGTGTTTGCAGTGACGGAGAAGAAATGGACAAAAGTGAGAAATGATCCAATATCTTGTGATAAAGGACCTCACTGCAAGGGCCTTGAATAATTTTTGCAAGAGCCTTGAATGATCTTTGCAGTGAGGCCCTTTATCACAAGGTATTGGATCATTTTTCACTTTTGTCCATCTCTTCTCCGCCACTGTAAACATCTCTACTTCACTATAACAGAGGCATGAAACTCCGTGCATTAATACACAAGTGATTACATATTATACAGTAAAAGTTACAAGCACCTAGCAATAGACCTTCATACTTAGGCCGTGAACTGTTCAATCCATTCTTGTAGCTACGGCAGAGGTGGTGCAGAGACATCTGAAAAATTGAGGAAAACGCTCAAAATAATCTGATTGGCCGTTTTATGTCCCCACCTCTAGAAGCAACCCTTCAAGAGCTCCTTGGAGGAAGAATTCAAGTCCTTTAAAGACAAGCTTTATGGTGAAAAAGGGGCTTGTTGAAACAATTCTGATTTGAGTCTTCTGTCACAATTAAGGCAATGGGCGTTTTCTAAGGTTTTGTAAAGTACAAAGAAAACAGTTTCCCAAGCTTCACCCTTTCACTTATAATTTGTTTTACTGACTATGCATGTAAGCGTCAGCAATTCACTGTTTTAGTACTGTATTAAATAAGAAAAGCTAGTATATTGTAGATTTTCATCGCATCTTGATCAGAATTTGTTCCGCGAGTCTGACTCGTTGTTCTAAGGCAAGGGGTTAAATTGAGTACTTCTTGGAATTCCGGGCACATCGGGTGCAATACGTAAGGTCACTCGCGAGTCAGCTGAAAGATCTCTGTAGAGGCTTACACAATTTCATTACTAATTTCCAGAAGGTGGTCTGAAATTAAAAGTAACCTACAACGCTAATTTTAATTTCAATACAGTTCACAGAAAGTACGAATGAAGCAATATATGCTGTTAAGTAAAAATGTACGAATCTTTGTTATTTGTCAGTCATTTTTATTTCAATTTTTACGAACAAATGATTTCGGTAACTACACAATTTTTAAAACGCAAACACAGCTGATAGCTTTCTGTGAAGTACGATTTTCAATTGTTTCGTTGTACGAGTAACTTGTTGCCGAAGAACACCTAACTTCTCTAATGAATTTCATGTAACGATGTATGCTCCAATAGCGCAGAAGACACTGCATGGTGAGATGAATCCTTGATACAAGGCGGCAAGCTTCGCAGGTAGATTCTGAATAGATAATACGAGCCACGATGAAGATCTCATCAGTTCCGCGTAATTAGTTCCCATCTCTCTTGGTGAGTCGTCTACAAAGTGCTATTACACGTACATGATAGTTGCCTTATCTCGGCTGGTTGCACGATGTCTTTTCTTAGATGTGTAATCATATATCATATACACGTGCGATCTGTATGAACGTATTTTTACGGCGAAATTGTGTTGGATTTCTATCGCTTGAATAGTAGAGGCTTTAAGATGGTGTATTTTGAAAGGGTCGGTAGAAGACCAATTTTCCTGAAACGACATCCTCATTGATACTCATTGAATAGCTACATTTTACTTTTGCTACGTTTCAAACAAAAATATTCTTATATTGAATAATTTATATTCAATATTCAATGTTAGTTACAGGAGAGAAATATAAATTATATATGATGATGATCATAATAATAATAATAGTAATAATGATAATAATAATAATAGTCATAAATTATCCTCAATAATTTTGTAGTGAAGAATTTAATTGCTAGACACAATTTCTAGGATTTATATAAACATGTGTTTCTATAAATGCACTTCCCTTTCCGATACATATTTATTATTTTCATATCCTTACGCTCTAACGTCAAAAATTCCAGAATTCAATTACTTTTATGGAATTTGATTTTCTATGGAAGAATAGAATTTTGAATTAATTATTTTATACATGATATCCGTAGCAATAGTTTGAATATTAATATTATTAGATATGTATAAAGTGACCGAATGTTTTAACTTTAAAAGCCCTGTACTGTTTTAATTTTACACTGAATGTAGTGCGGATTTTAAGAAAACCAACTCTAAATGTACAAAAAATAATATCTGTAATTGAAGTAATTGAATATCTTTTATGAATTCCTGGTATAAATACACCAGTGGGAAGAGGGTTTTCATTAAGAAGTTAAATTTGGATAATGAAAAAAGTCAGTTAGCGTAGATACTTTGAAAAACATTAATCATAAAATACAATAATGTAAACTGTGGTCAGAAATGAAGTAAGTGGTTAAGTAATGAAAAATTATCGAAGGCGATTTCTTTTTCAAATAAATATGTGTAACCATTGTTTAAGTATCATATTTAGTAATAAAAATGTAGAGAGTCTGATTTTTATATTTTCTCTGATCCGTTAAATACAATAATTCAATAAAAATGTACTGAATTTACCTTCAGAAAATCTGGCCAGTTCGGGTATCTGGGAAATTTACTGATAGTGAGAAAATTCTGATATGTGTTACAGTAGACGAAAAGGAGCAGACGTACACCAAGTGTAAAACGCATTTAAACTAAACCACAATTTTATTCGGTATTTTTTACAAAAAGAACAAAACAACACAATCACGTATGTTTAGCGGCTACGCTATTGTTGCGAGTTCGCGACAATCATCGCGATCGTTGAACTTTCTGGAGCACGATGGGTTATGCTGAGATGAGAAGTTGGCTAACGTAATGAATGCGAGTCTGATTGGATTATGTCCCCATAGACCCACCTTCTCTAACACAATCATAGAAATAGGGCACACGCGTTGTCATTATTTGCCGACGCGATAACATCGACGAATCGCTGATCTAAAATTGCGCGATGTGAGATTTAGGCGGTGCGAGTGAAGTACCCCTCTTGTCCCTGTGTCATCTCGCTAGCCATCTTCTCATCTCTGTATAGTAGTTACGTGTGATCAGGGCCGACAAGGCGACACCGCCGATAGCTGAGATGTCAGGCGGTAGAGATCTAAGAGTGCCGCTAATAGGAGAATACCTTCTACCCCGCGGTACGTAGTCCTTGGGGTGGTGCGAGGCTCGAGACACTTCCACGGATCATTGTAAAATCAGACATACCACGAGGAAGTTGAAATAAATTATGTAGGAGGTTAATGACCGGAGCGCACCGATCATACTGTCGAGCTTGTTTTGTTTAAATCCCTGCCATACAAACAGGTGAAACGGGGGCCACGGCCTTCCGACGTTCGTTGTTATTAAATAAGAGCGAGTGTGTTTGTGCGAATGCAAGAGATGCGAGTGTAATAGAGTGCGTGGAGCGAGTGTGTTTGTGCGAATACGAGGGAAGCGAGTTGCTAAGAGAGTGCGTGAGAGTGAGAGAGAGCGAGCGCGGGTCGCGAAGACCTTATAAATAGGGGAAACAAGAGCGAGATACAGTCACACAAGGTTAACTGATTAATGATTCCTTTTCTGACCTTGCATCTAAGCGTCAGCCATTTAACGTTTTAGTACTGTATCAGGCAACAAAAACTAATCTGTCACAGATTAATTGCATTTAGCAATCCTTAGTCTTACAAATGCAAACGAAATTTAGGATTACAATGAGTTTTTCTTACTAATATGACTAGTTTTCTCACATCTTCACCAGAATCTCTGCCACGAGTTTGACACGTTGTCATAGGTTAAGAGGTTAATTTAGCCTATGAAGTACGTATAGCACTTTAGTAACTGTCGTAAACCCGAAAAGGTAATTCAAATACTTGCATATTATTAAAAATCGATTTATCTAAAAAAAATGTATCTTTACTAATTCAAGAATTAGATTAATTTGAAAGTTATCGTCTAAAGTTCTTCATTTTCTCTGATTCCAGCGCGTGCTCGAGGGATAATATAATATTGGTAAAAAGCGTTTAGGATTTTAATTGGTCATTGAGAAGGTGGAGATGGTGTTTTCTATGTTCTTTTGGGGAGGCAGTAATTTATGATGGAGGTCTTTAAGGCCCATACGCTAGCTAATCCGCTTGTTTTTGGAAAAGTCACGCACCTGGTTGAAAGGGATTGAGGCTTCAAGTGGAAGTGTCGATATCCAGATACCGTAAAAGAGAAAATTAAAGTATCAACATTAACTTCATTGCTCAACTAGGATTTCCGATATTTAATTTGTAACGATCCTATACAATTTGCACGTATCATTAAGATACACGTAAATACTTTAGTTCAGGTTTAATCTTAGCTACCGTTAGACATCTATCCTACTTAATGCCTTTTCGTATGTTACGTATCAACTTGATACCCTCTTTGTAGATTTTGTATTTTTTCGATCATATTACAAGAGGCTCCTTCCTTGCACCCGTGTAACCCTGTGCTTCCGTAAATGTAAAATGATTCTCCCTTGCGTGTATCGTGTATACGTAAATCAGGAGTACCGTTAGTAACAAGTTTAAATGTGGCCATATTGAAGTAAGTATTTCTATTCTTGACTCGTTAACTGATGACCTTGAAGAATCTGTATTTTTAATACCAGCATAACAAATTACTACAAACGTCATATGATGAATTTTACTTTCATTTGTCACTGCAATTTACGAGTATATTAAACGTTAAGTTACTGCATCACTTTTTCCTTTCAAAACCCCCTCTTTGAGAAAAAAATCTAACTGGTACTTTGCAGACCTTCGTTGCCGTGTAACTTTGTACAAAACTTCGAAGGAAACATTCAGGTATCGTCTTCGTTCAAGAACTTATGGAAAATGTCAAATAATCATTTATTTCTTATATGCGAAAATATATGGAAATTAATCATTTTGAACATTTTATGAAAGAAATAGCTACAAATTTGCACTATTTAAACACATGGAAATTTTTGTACAGTTCCTTTCTTCCCATAAAAACATGTATTTTGTACTTTGAGAGAGATTTGAAGGCAGGGACTTCTACCGAAACTTAAAATACCGGTTTAATGCCGGTATTTTTCGGTTATATCTTCAAAACTTTTATAGAAACCGAAATACGAAAATACCGGTATGACGTCATATCGGTATATGAAAATACCGCTATATTTAATATTTACCGATAATTTTTTCGGTTTTCTTATTTTATTATAATGTTCAAAATATTTTTAGTCTAGGATTTAACACGTTCCCACCGGCACGTACCACTGGTGATACATAGAAGACTGTCTCATGGGACGGCATGTACCGCTGGTGGTACATACACAATTGTCCCATCGGGCGGCATGTGATGCAATCAATTTTATGTGTTTTTTTTTGTTAATAAAAAGAAAAAAAAAGTTTGCAAATGAACTGAATCAAAACAATTCTTTAATTTTAAACGACTTTAACATAAAAATATATATTAATTAGAATTATTCATTCCAATTAAAAATGGATTACTATGAATTAGACCAAACTATGAATTAGAGAGCCGTCAGACGGCGAGAACTACAAATAAGGCCGCCGGTGGGAACGTGTTAAAACCGATATAGCGAAACCAATAAGTACACGATACTGATATTGCTGTAATACCGAAACTAATTATAAGATAACATGTATAATGTGTTCGCAAGTGAAAAAGAAATTTCTCGAAATCGGTGACGAGAACGTAAATAGATACTTGTTAGTCTTATGATCGAGCTTTGAGGTAATACATAGTAGTAGCGTCAGAGAACAATTTTTCATAGTTAATAATTTATTAATCATTGTCATTTGTATATTACTACATTATTAGTTTAGTGTTTGCCGCGACCTCCTGGTCACGCAACGAAGCATCGGTTTGGCAGATTATCGCAATAAAATGTGTTAGTCACATTTGGCCACCAGACCGAGGTGCCGAAAACACTCATCGAACAAAGGCGGAACGAAGTTCCACCCATAAAGGACACTGTTACTGGGAATCGAGTTTGTTAACAACAAATATATGCCTAAATAAAAATATCTTAGAGTTTTAAAGTTCTAAATAATGAAATAAGGAGCTGAAAAAATTATCGGTGAATGTATACTAATATATTAGTATTTTTATAGTTCGAGTTAATATCGGTTATGAAGATATTACTTTAATCTACCACGTCACCGAAAGAAAAACCGAAAAATACCAGTATTTATTTCAGTTTCGGTATTTTAACAATTTCAGTATTTACCTACTTCGGTATTTTAACGGTTTTGTTATTGATTTATTTCGGTACGATATCGGTTTCGTTATAGCTTTGTTGAAGTAATACCTGCTGGTATCAAAATCATACCGGTTTGAAGATCAATATGACACATATAGTTGAACTCGGTTTTTCTCAGCTATAACAACATACACTACCGACCAAAAGTTGGAATCACTGAGCATTGCAATTTACACAAAAATTTTCAGAAAAAAGTCAGCGACTTTGAGAATTTTTTATCATTCGAATCAATTGATATGTGATAAATTGATAAATGTAGAATTGAGATAAACTTCAAATCCTTGAAAAATTAGCAGCAGTTTTAATATTGACGAAAAGTGGGAGATGATTCCAAACTTTTGGCCGGTAGTGTACATAGTAACGAAAATATATCATTCCATTTAAAAAACTGGTAATTAGCTTGAAATCTCGAAAAATGTGAAATCGAAACAAATTATTACTTCGTAACAATATTTGCGCCTTCAAACAGAAAAATGTTCTGCAACATTTTTTAGTGTTATCAAAAAAAAAAAAGATATTTTAGGTGTTCGAGTAAAAAAAAATACCCCATGTAAATGTATACGTATAAGCGGAATAAAAATGTGAAGCTTTCAAAAATATTTACATTTGAAAGTGTAATTCTTCTAAAACATTTTTGCAAATTTTTCCTTCCATATTGAAGTTTCGAAATATGACAGTGTTATTCCTACGGGTCGCATAGCTTTCTAGCCATTTGCGATCATGATTCTTTTCGTAATATTGCACAGAAGATGAATTCAACCAGTCTTACAATCTAATATTTTTCTTCATATAATATTAAATTTACAACTGTGAGATCGGAGCCTCCATACCGCATCTACGGAAGTAACAGCGAAGAAATACAGAGGGTGCCTTGACTATGGACGTAGAGCAGGACCGATTTCGAAGTTGCTCTACGTGAAGTGGTCAGACAAACTCGAGCGCACAGCGATGTTCTTACCCTACTTCGATATCCTACTTGAGCAAAGATCCTGTAGTGGGGTACTGTATGAATGTAGTAGCGATCGTACATGCTGAATCGAACCTACGATACGAAACGCCTCATGCTAGGTACACACTAGTGTTCTCTGCCAGTGTAGACATTTTCGTGAACAGTGAACTTGAGGTAGGTGAGGAACGTCGTTACACTGTTTTCGCCTCAATTTATTAAAGTATAACTGTATGGTCGGCGTACAATTGGTCCAGAAAATACAATCGTATACTTTGTTAATTGTCCCGGCGGCAGCGGTTCGGCGGGTACGTCGCGATGGTCAGTAAAGGAACAAACTGTCTGGAGGTGTAGGCGTACTGGGTTTTTATATTGTCAGGACAGGAAGACAGGAGTAGTGATAGATAAAGATAGAAGTGGAGAAAGTGATGAAAACGGAAAATTCGTTCGTCCTCGTGCGAACCTGGATGCCACATGTGCGCTTCTTAGGCTACTCGAGGACGAAGGCAAGTCTTAACCCGGGGAGAGACAAAAGAACGGAAACTAAAATCTGAAGGAGTTGGAAAAGAGCAAGTTCGCGTGGAAGAATAGAACGACGTTCGGTAAGGGTTTGTTGACGACGACGTACCCGCCACAAACTCATTAGCGACCTCCAGTATGGATACGATGCTGCTTCTGTTTGCAAACAGTCTGCGAGCAGCTTGCGAACTGTTCGCGAACAGTTCTGACGAGTGTGGACTGGGCATCACGACCGTACCAACATGTTTACTAATAAGTCTACATTCCCACTCAGTGGCGCGTTATCCTATAGGCAAAAGGGACAATCAACGAGGGGGGCCCCAAACCAATCTTTTATAACCTCATTCCCTGTACATGGGGCCTGTTAATGCCCGTGGTTGTGGCGATGATCTTTCGAGCTTTGTAGATGTTTGCACGATGTTGTGCCGTCTAGATACTGGTTCGAAGGACCACCCAAATGATTGGGACTTGTGAAAACTGATCTATTTCTATCGCGTGATGTGAGCTGGTTGCTCCTTGGTTCTCTTTGTTCGTGGTGGTTGAACAACTACTCGACGACTCACTCTCCGATGTCGCGTCTCGGACATCCGTGAGAGGGATTTTTGTTGGGACACGCTGATTGGTTAATGGTGAACAATTGCATTTGCCAATCAGCGTGTCTAATATCGTCTTTACCGCCCTTCCAGTGCGCCCTTAGCGCGCTGTCACCTTGGAAGGGTGGGAGACGGTCGCGAGGGGTGGGCGGAAGGTCCCAAAAATCTGGAATTTCCTCCGGGTGACTAATTGGCAAGCGGACCGTTACATACAGATATGCCGTTCTGAAATTCGTGGTTTATGGTATGTTCGTAGGCTATTGAGCGCGAGGGACACAAATTACTAAAAATTTAGCAAAGCAATTCTAGTGACCCTCGCAGGATGTAATTAGACCCGTGCAAGCAGTAAACGAAAATCCTGAACTCAAAAATAACCGTTCCCGGTCGATCGTGCCATAAACCGTTTCTAGAAAACCTAACAGGGCCTCCAAATTCAAATTTGCCCGGGGCCCCGTGAAGCTATAACGCGCCACTGTTTTTACCACTATTGTTGTTCTCCATTCTATGTACCATTATCGACGTCATTTGCTCCGGCCACTGTTTTCGGCACTGCTCTGAGCAAAAAGGGCGCTCTTGCTCCCGAATTGACTGACTTACAATTAACGCCTCTGCCGCAGAGTCTCAGCTTTCTGGCCCAGGGTCGCGGATTATATTCTCGCTTTTGGGCCCCTTATTTTTTCTTCGGCTCTATACAGGGCGATGAAAGTAGCAGTATTTTTTGGCGTTTGCTTGAGATATTCTTATGTTCATATTGCCTAGTCCATCCAGAAATCTTCCTCTGCAACTTTTTGATTACGGATCGGTAGACTGAATATTCAGTATTCAGGGTGTTCTACTTGTCAGCTACTATTAGAGTTATGGATAAAGGACAAATGTGGAGTTGGAATTTCAATGTTCGGAGATGTGCACTTATGTTAGTGATGTTAGAACAACGTTCCTCTAGGATCATTTCAAAGGGTATTTCATGGTTATTGGTGTTTATTTGCATAATAGCATCTGTTTTTTATTCCTCGATATTGTGGTCGGCATCAAGACGGGTTCGCTAATTTATAACATAATTACTTAGGTAGAAAAAGTCAATATTGCAACATTCTTCGATTTGTATGTATAAATATGTCGACGTGCGTGATCACAATTTTGAATGCTTAATGAAGACAATCAATTTATTATTTTCGTCATCCCTCTTCATTTTTACTTTACTTTAACTTGAACATATTTTATTAACGCTTAAGATCATGATATGGTAGGTTGTTGGGCTCGCCTCAATGCTGATCACGTGATAAAAAAAAGAACATATTATTATAGAAAAGACGTCGATGAGATTAAAATGATTTTTGAGATAATCCAGAGGAAACTTTTTTATTTCTTTATTTCTTAATTTTCCAATAAAAAAATAATATAAGATTTATATAGGATTTATATTATCTTTCATTGTAAAATTAAGGAATAAACGATCCTCGTAACATGTCGGGCACACTGTATAAACATGTATGGGAGCTATAAACATAAACATGTTTAAACTCCATGTATACAACGACTCCTCGCACCTGTTTTGTAATTTTTCGTTGCGTGATGAATGTTGCAAAATTCTAACTTTCATTTGAGTACGTAAATCTCATTATATGACGGAGACGCTTTTATCAAGAAGTCTAAGGACGAAAGCTAAGCCAGAGTTGAATAAAATATGGCGGTACATAGAAGAAAGCCGAAACCAGGACCAGAAATCTATAGTGGAACGCGTCGTGACAGTGCTTCTGTTTATCGCAAGCGGACATCTTTATGAAACATCCACCTCGTAACTCGGCTTACCTCTTGGATTTCTTGCGATCGTGTACATTCTTGTTTGCGCGCGATACAAGTCACGTTGCTCGCTGTCCACGTTTCTTCTTTCGTCTTAATGTATTTTCCTTCTTTCCCTTAATCGTGTCTGCATACGAGAATTCGATTTTTATAATTGTAACCATCGAAACGTTGAATAATTCATGAATTAAGGATGAAGTTCTCTACGCTACAGCGTTTCAACGATAAAAATGGGATAAGCAGCAAAATATCTCTAAAACGGATAGAGATACAAAAACACCATAAGGAAAAATTAAATGACATTAGAAATTAAATGGCATACTTATACAGAGTGGACAATATAATTTGATCACTTTAAATATTTCCATTACTACTGGACCAATACAAATTCTATTTTTTTAAATACCTTGGTTTAGAGAGGTCAACAAGCTGATTGCAATATATGTTTTGTAGATTTTTTTTTTTTCAAAGCTATCAAGGTCACTTTTAATTTTTTAAGTGGAACTATATAATTTTTTTCACCTATCTTTTAGCGGACAAACAGGCAAATACGGTAAGCACCGCAACATACCTTTTTGGCATTAGAACAGGAGAAATGGTGGAAAATGGTATTTCATTGGAAAAATATTTAGAGACTCACCTAGTTGCGAAATATGTTCAATATGCTGTCTCTTGCGTTTAATACACTTCTAGATACGTAATCTAAGTGAATACCAAAATCTAAGTGAGTTGCTTCACATAGATTAATATCGTCATTTATTGCCGAACGTGTAACAACAATTGATTGTCGTATGTTCTCTGGTCTACACTTTCCCTTTCACAATTTTTCCTGTTCTAATCACAAAAGAAGTATGTTGCGGCGTTTGCGCTATAAAGGATATTGACCCCTGTATGCCAAGGTATTTAAAAAAAAAATAGAATTTGTATTGGTCCAGTAGTAACGGAAATAATTAAAGTGATTAAATTACGTTGTCCACCGTTTAATACACGCTGTATATTATTTATGCGTCGTCGGACCAAATGACGTATTTCCAACCGAAAACGGACCATTTTTGGTACTTTTTGGCAAAAGCCAATCGAGCTTTAAGCATAGGTTTTTTTCTTCTTCTCGCACGCTTTAAAACTGGCTTTCTTAAGTGTTCTTCGAACTATCCATTTCCTAATTTTGATCCCTGTGTCTCGTGTTAATAATTCAGTGCTGCCTCTCCTGTTGTAAGGTAGCGAACAATTCAAATCCTGTAGTTCCTATTGGTTCACCCTTTACAAGAACCGAAGATGATGAAAGACAGGATGACCAATTAATGTTCTCTCTGATTGGTAAACAGTGAGCCGGAACATAAAGCAATGAACTGGACTCCACTAGGCACACACCAATATCAGTGTGTCATTCAACTAATTGGAAAGGAACGATGCAGCATTTAATCAGTTACAATCAAGTTTCTTTTTCAAGCATTAAAAGGATTACGTTCAAACTATTTAGTTTCATGTTAGTACACTATTGTACAATACTACCTTACTCTATAAATGCATATAACTAAAAATAAATTCAATGCAGAAACATACACAGTAAATTCTCTACAAGAGTCAGTAAGTTTGGATTCTACAAGGGACAGTATAGATGGTCCTACGCCTAGGCTGCGTCATTGCTGCGCCCATGTTTTCTCGCTCGCAGTCAGTTAAGCGTGTAACGCTACACCAGTCTGTTTCCTTTACGAGATTACACGGCTCGTCAAATCATAAAAGAAAAATATAATTTCTTTAATTTTTAATTTTTTCATCTGGAATTTTTTTTAACATGTTGGTAAGATTTTTCTGATGAAAATGATATCAAACACGATATAATTTGAACAACATTTACTTATTAACACGTTCACTGTCGCGCCAGATTTACAGGTTGCTGTCAGGCGGCCACAAGAAAATACATTTTAAGCATAGGATTATAGTATTATGCTTTATAATTTTCTTTTTCAATTGAA
>NW_017100271.1:362493-364579 GCF_001263275.1 Habropoda laboriosa | reverse complement strand
TAACGAAGTTCTGTACGAAAAGTGTATTATAAAGTGGACTAGGAGAATAAATTACTCGAGTAGCTTTATTATTTATATTCTATTTACATATGCAAAATTACAATAATGAAGTTCTGTAAGAAAAGTGTATTATTAAATTGGAATAGGAGAATATATTGTTAGAATATCTTTTTTATTTATATTTTATTTTCATATTTAAAATCGTAGTATCGAAGTTCTGTAAGAAAAATATATTGTTAAATTGGAATAGGAGGATAAATTGTTAGGATATCTTTCTTATATGAAATCGTAGCAATGGAATACCTAATTAAACCTCTGATAATGAAACTCATACCTCAACTCAAGGCAAAATTCTTTTTCGAACAGGAGAAAATTGAACTCTTATGTGAGCTCGAAATAGTTACCTAAATCGATCATCGATAAAACGTACAACTCCACACAGGTGGACATTGTTAAATAGATTTCATACCTACCCTGAACCTTATCAGTACTCTCGGTACTTTTTATCTCGTCAGAATTGGCAACAATAGGCTTTGAGAACTGATCTCTACGATCAAGAACGCCCAGGCAATTTATTTTCATTTTATTTAGTAAGGAAAACCGCGAATTTATTACAATTTAACAAAATTTCGCTGGAACACTGAAACAGAATATAAATTAGATTGACAAGATAAATAATTCATACGACTTCGTATGATTCATACATTCGTAACCTTTGAGATACCCTTAGTGACCCATTTCAGTCCTCCCAGTCTTCGATTTTGACCCATAATTCACTTGGAAGCTTCTCTTAGACCCATGAAACTTTTGCAATTCCCTCACTGGACCATTGAATTCCTCACCAGTGGCCCACAATGATAGATTGAAAGACCCAAAGCCAATGCCCAAGACCCACCAGACTTGGAAAGCTGTGAAAGGGTGACGCGCGAAAAGTGGAGTACGAATCGCGATTTATTTTCATTCTCAGGGATTTTGTTTAGTACCCGAAACCGCAAAAGTTTTATTATCCTCCATATTTTCCTGTAGTTGATTTTAGTTGGGACATTTAGCAAAAATTCAAAAAAGAAAAGAGAAAAGAAACGCAAAAATGGAAAAAGGGACGAAGCTATTTATCAAACGCGCCGCGACGCGATAAATTCTCGTATCGATCGAAAGTAAATGGGAAAATTGACTCTAAATTGAATTAACGCGGTATACTACTTTGATACTCTAATAATGGGAGGGCGTTTGCACCATTAGTGCAGTAGAGTCCATCCAGTTCTTCTTTGACCTCTTGGTAGTTCAGCTTCAACATGCACATGCACATGCACACACATATATAACCAACCACCAAACCCTCAAAAAATTCACTCACAATTCGCAGATTAAGCAGCTGGACTCTGCAACGTAGATTTGGCTGCCTGGCTGCATTGCCTCCTTCCTTCCTTCCTTCCATCCTCTCAGATCGTCATCCTTCCGCAAATCATTCCAGTTCCTCGTCGTTGATTTCCCAAGACTCACAGACTCACAAAATGTGAGTCACTGTGGAATGGACGACGCGAAAAGTATTTCGAAACGCGATTTATTTAAGAGGGGAAACCGCGATATTATATTATTCTCGATTTTTAGAATGAAGTTAACTTTAAATAGAATAAACGTAAAAAAAAGAAAAGAGATATGAAATAAACACGATGTATATAAAGCAAAAGAATAAACCGCGAATTGATATCTTTCCCGAATCTCTAACGCAAGTAAATTTGAAGGAGGGTATCGATTAAACGCGTAAAAATATTCAATATAAAGCGAACTAGGGATGAAGCTATTATAATACTCAATGCAACGACTCTAGTATTTACTAAAATTCAAAAATTCTCGTATATATTCCGAAAACCGATTTTTAATTGCGAAACACTACTGAGACGGTTTAATTTGGGGCAGCCAGCTCATATCTGAGTTGGCAATACACAACACAACTAACTACTAAACCAAATCACCAGAAAAAAAACCCATTTTTGTAACTCACTGTTCGCTGATTAAACAGCTAAGCTCTGCAACGTGGATTTGACTGCATTTCTTCCTTCCTTCCTCTCAGATCGTCATCCTTCCT
>NW_017100271.1:344931-362123 GCF_001263275.1 Habropoda laboriosa | reverse complement strand
GAGATATGAAATAAACGCGATGTATATAAAGCAAAAGAATAAACCGCGAATTGATATCTTTCCCGAATCTCTAAGGCAAGTAAATTTGAAGGAGGGTATCGATTAAACGTATAAAAATATTCAATATAAAGCGAACTAGGGATGAAGCTATTATAATACTCAATACAACGACTCTACTATTTACTAAAATTCAAAAATTCTCATATATATTCCGAAAATCGATTTTTAATTGCGAAACACTTCTGAGACGGTTTAATTTGGGGCAACTAGCTCATATTTGAGCTGGCAATACACAACACAACTAACTACTAAACCAAATCACCAGAAAAAAACCCATTTTTGTAACTCACTGTTCGCTGATTAAACAGCTGAGCTCTGCAACGTGGATTTGACTGCATTTTCTCCTCCCTTCCTTCCTTCCTTCCTCGCAGTTCCGATTGATTTTGCAAGACTCACAAACTCACAAAGTGTGAGTCACTGTGGAATGGACGACGCGAAAAGTACTTCGAAACGCGATTTATTTCAGTTTTATTCAGAAAGGGAGAAACCGCGAATTTATATTATTTTCAATATTATTATTGAACTAAACTTTCGTAGAACGCGAGTGAAAAATTGAAAGAATCAAAAGAAAAAACGCGAATTCGTATCTTTTTCGATTCTAGAATATAAGAAAATTTGAATAAAATACGCGACGAGAATTGGGGAGAAGCATAAGTTAAACGCGTAAAAATATTCAATAATAAACGAACTAGGGATGAAGCTATTATTTCAATACGCGATGCACTGACTCTAGTATTTACTAAAATTCAAAAATTCTCGTATAAATTCCGAAAATAGATTATTAATTACGGTAAACTACTGAGACGGTTTAATTTAGGGTGGGCATAGTGCACTCGTTCCAAATCATCTCACAATATACAATAATAAATCAACTAACTACTTAACATGCAATTCATGCAAATTCCTTGAATGGTAAATTATTAGTAAACAAAATAGCAAGTCATAAAATAAATTCAATATCAGAGAAAATATATGAAAAATTTCAAATTAATTTCAATTGCTCAAAGTCATTTCAATATCCTATTCGACAAGTCTGAAGAACAACGATGACTAAAATTCAAATGTTTATTTCCCTAAACCTTCAAAATAATTTCGAAATATTTTATTCGAAGCGGAGTATTCCAAGTCAGTATCGATAATTGAAGAAATTATTTGATTGTATTTAAAAGAACCGAAAGGAGAATATTTAAAGTCTGATATTAAATGTCTAGCAAGTACCAGTAATTGGTAAAATGATTTATATTTGTTTTAAAAGGAAAATTTCTAATAGGTATTAGTTAAAATGAATTGTTATTCAGTCTACTGTATTGAAATTCTAATTGATTCTAATGTATACAAGTGTTACAAGAAGGCTGAGTGTGTACAGGGTGGACATAGGCTACCTAGTAGCCCCCGACCACTCTATGAACTTTAACGTCTATACTCGAAAGTGTATCGTCAACACTAACACGTTACCCAGATTATCCAAAAATTGAAGAAGTTACTTTTAAAATTGAACATTCTACGGTGTTTCGAGAGATTTGATAATCATAGTCGAACCTTAAACGAACGTTCAAACGAAGAAAATTTTCCAAAAATCATTTCGTACGTTATTAATCGATAAAACAAAAATTCATTGTTGAAAAATAAATATTTCCTGAAAATCTTCATCTTCCATACAAGATTCAAGATTTTCCCTAATTAAGAGTAATTTCAAAAGATTATCTGTATAAGCTATTATTTCAATACGCGATGCACTGACTCTAGTATTTATTTCATGGTATTGTAACAAGCAAACGTTGAATACATTTTTCATTCGTGTAAGAAGAATTATTTAACACGATAAATTTAGCTGTACTATGGTTATTTTTAATCTACGACCACAGGTCAACCTGATTTTTAATCCCTACGAAATTAATTTAACCACGAGTAAGTAACGAGAACGCTAAAACCTATGTTTCCATTGAAGAATATTGTAAAAACGTATAAATTGTTATATGCAATGTTATAACAAATTGTCGGAAGTATAAATTTTTAATAAAATTGTGAAAATTGATAAATTATACCGTGTTACGATATCGGAAATCTCCCGCGAAAATCTCCCGCGAAAATTTCCCGCCTGACCTAACCGACGATTTTGCTAATGACTTTGGGGAGAGGGTACCGCAGGTATATAAGGACCCGCCGATGTCCCGCGAAATCATTTACCCTTTATACTGGGCCCTAGACACTTCGCGGCGTATTTTGACCTGAAGGTTCTGAGATGTGAATAGAGTGGTCGGGGGCTACTAGCTAGTCTATGTCCACCCTGTACACACTCAGCCTTCTTGTAACACTTGTATACATTAGAATCAATTAGAATTTCTATTACTAATTATTAAACAAATTTTAACAATTACCGGCACTCGCTAGGCACGTAATATCAGACTTTAAATACTCGACTTCGAACTTCGGTTTAGTCATAATTCTATTAATGTTATAATAACGTATAATTTATTAATTTTCACAATTTTATTATTAATTTATACTTCCAAAAATTTGTTAAAACATTACATATTATTATTTATACATTTTTGCAAGTTTCTTTGACAAATAAGTACGTTTCAACGATCTTATTACTTTCTCGTTGTGAAATCAAGTTCGGAGGATTAAAAATCAGGTTGACCCTTGGTCGTAAATTTAAAATAGCCATAGTGAAGGTGAAATTATTATTTTAAATAAATGTTTCTATACGAATTAAGAATCTATTCAACGTTTGTTTGTTGCAATACCGTGAAATAAATTGTATTATATATTTTCTCAGTTTAGACTGAATTTAAAGTTCGTAAGGATTAGAAATCAGGTTGACCTGTGGTCGTAGATTAAAAATAGCCATAGTGAAGGTAAAATTATTACGTTAAATAATTGTTTTTATACGAATTAAATATTGATTCAACGTTTATTTGTTGCAATACCGTGAAATAAATTGTATTATATATTTTTTCTGTTTACACTAAATTTAAAGTTCTGTTTACATGTTATAACAATTAGAATGTAGACGTTTTGCCGTTTCACGGTTTTTCCTCTGTTAATTATGTGTTTATAAATCATTTCAAACTAAAGCAGCACCATGCCCACCCTTAATTAAACCGTCTCAGTAGTTTACCGTAATTAATAATCTATTTTTGGAATTTATGCGAGAATTTTTGAATTTTAGTAAATACTAGAGTCAGTGCATCGCGTATTGAAATAATAGCTTCATTCCTAGTTCGTTTATTATTGAATATTTTTACGCGTTTAACTTATGCTTCTCCCCAATTCTCGTCGCGTATTTTATTCAAATTTTCTTATATTCTAGAATCGAAAAAGATACGAATTCGCGTTTTTTCTTTTGATTCTTTCAATTTTTCAATTGCATTACGCATTATTGCAATAATTTCTATCGTTACATTTAATTCTAATTGTTTAGCAGCTTTTCTGCTGCTATCGACCCTACATTTTACTGACACTTGTCGAGTCGACCCTACATTTTACTGACACTTGTCGAGTCGACCCTACATTTTACTGACACTTGTCGAGTCGACCCTACATTTTACTGACACTTGTCGAATCGACCCTTCATTTTACTGACACTTGTCGAATCGACCCTACCTTTTTTTTTTTTTACGTGGAGGTAGGCCGACTATGTGATAAACAATTGGCAACCAAACGGTGGCTCGCTAAAGCGATATATTATGAAATTAAATTAATCACTCAATAAGTTTTAACGTTAGATTGTTTCCTCGATATGGTCATGGTGGTCATCAGTGACTGGAGTGCCTCAAATGTTTAGAATAATTAAAATAAAATAAATGTTGTCAACTAAAAATTTTGAACGTCATAGCTAGCTAGACATTATTTTCAATTGAAAAAAAAAATTATAAAGCATAATACTATAATCTTATGCTTAAAATGTATTTTCTTGTGGCCGCCTGACAGCAACCTGTAAATCTGGCGTGACAGTGAACGTGTTAATAAGTAAATGTTGTTCAAATTATGTCGTGTTTTATGTCATTTTCATCAGAAAAATCTGGTCAATATGTTAAGAAAAATTTCGGGATAAAAAAACGTAAAATTAAAAAAGTTGATATTTTAATCGCTTGGTTGCCGCGACACACATTTCATGCTTATCTTTTATTCGCTGTCCTTGGCTACGTTCGGGAAACTACAAAGGCGGGCGCGAGGCTCGAAAACGTAGTCCCTGACTCTACGAGTGTCAGGTTTAGCTTCCTTGCGGTCTGACACTTGTCGAGAATGTACTGTACTATCTTTTTTACGAAGTATAACATATTCAAATATTGTAAAAATTTCTTCAAAATCAATTTTTTTCAGTATAAATGTGTAAAAAGAATTATGGATTCAAGGAACCCCCAGGCTTTCGCGTGACGGCTTGAGACTCCGGAGTTCTAGATTTAAACCATTTATCCCTTAGCGTGCTAAGGATTAATTATTAATTCCGATAAGTAGCAACAGAAAAAAATCAGCTGAAATAACTTTTACAAAAACATTAAAAACCATCAGGATGTTCTGCGTCATTTTTGTATGTATTGTTCCCGTATTTCGGTTTTCTGCTGTTTCCTGTTTTCAGTAACTGTAAACGATGAGTATCTGTACTTGAATGAACGAGAGTGAGTGATTTATAAAGGAGCTGCTCAGAAGCCAAAGGGATCAGCTCCACTTTTCAATATTCTTCCAATTTTAGTATCGAAGCACATGCTTGGTGCTTAATTTTTCATAAATAAAACAAATTTAATAAATTCTATTTGATGGAATTAGTCACTTTTGTTTCTGAGTGGCTCAGATGTTTCTTAAAAATTGTGATCGAGTGAAACTTACACGACAAATAAGCATTTTTATGAAATAAACCTCACGATTCTTAGTAGTATTCTCATCAGGTTCAACAGGAGCATTATTATAACAAAAATTCTATTAGACAACATAACATAACAATAAGAAAAGAACTATGGTAATGAACGTCAATCATCCGACGTTGGTATGCTATTTGTAAGGGTTAACTTTCCCTCCGTTACTTTGTCCTACTTACAAAAGAGTTACATCTTATTCTAGTTGCTAGAATAACCCTTTATAGAACGTTTACGAAATAATTAGTTTTTAACGAAAAACAAAGTTAATACGAAAATTTAATCGATATTTGCACGGTTGTCTTTGTTCGTAATATCGGGGAGGTATTGATCTCCATAATCTTGAGCATTTTGAAAAAGGCTTCTTCGCCCTTATTCATGCCATCGTTTGGTACCATTTGCTATTCCCCCGTTCTTTTTCCTCCACTCTTTAGCGTCATAGCACATATAAGATGCTCATGGGAGGAGTATATATTCAACCTGCCGTGGGTCGAAGTTTCAAGCTGCACGAGGAACCTCGCGTGAGCAAGCTCTCCTGCTAGGCACTACTTGAGATTTTCAAGCAAGAATGATTTATGACAAGGCCCCGACCTCGCCACTAGTCGACTCTCGACGCATTCGAGAAGCATACATTTTAATCTTCGTCACCACCACACAGCCGCGCGAAGCCGAGAGCGGAGCTATATGTTTGTGAGTCTTTTCCTCTTGAATGATGTCTTAGCGTCATGCTTGAGTTCGTGTCTGCGTTTCCTACCCGCCCGTTGTTGTTTGTAACAGGAAAACACCAAGTTGCTGCTACAACTTCTACGAAACGCCACTGTTATCGAAAAGAATATTTCTCCTTTGTCGTGGAAAATTGTATTTGTTTTTGATTTTTCACACTGCATCAAAATTCTGATAAGACGCTTAAGCTGTGCATTTACCAACCACGCATAATACCCGAAAACGTTCGTGAGGATTCATGGCGACAATGAATGACTTCACTATAGAAATGCTAGTAAGTAAGAGCATATTTGAAAGTATTCGTCGTTGACTATACATGAAGAGTATTACTCCTTTATTTCTTCTTACTAGAATCATTGAATACTCCAATCATCTAAGTTTCTGATTCATTTGCATCAAAGTGAGTATTTGTTGACGCGCAAACAGTAAATAGTAAATAAGTCTGTTTTATTTTACATCGTGCGTAGAACTAAGTAAGTAGAGTTACGTATTCTTATTAATATTTGGACACCCCTTAGAACAGTCTAACTTTTTTTAAATTGGATCAAACAACTTGAGCTTTTTTGAGAAATTAGAAGAATTAGTGTACAGATGACGCTTGCAAAAATTTAGAGAAAATTGCAATTGGTCGGAATAGTCAAGAAAATAGCAGAGGCCACTTTGTACCGTACGGAATATCGTATTTGAGATATCTTCTCCTTTTCTTGGACGGTGACTTGCCTTACTTTACAAAGGAAAGCCTATCTATTTGATGGGATGACGTGTGGGTAGAATGACTACTCTTTTTTTAACAATTAACAAATAAATTATATTTTTGTTTCACAATGATGTTAGTCGCGAGATACGTGTATAATTGCTGGTCTTGAATGATTACCGACTATGATTTAGAGTGATGTCGGCGGTTTTATAGGAGAATTGGAGAGGGTGTGGTTATGGGTGTGTTGTTCCTGTTACGCGTGACTGGCGGAATATTAGAAAATTTGGTTGACGGAAGGTGGGAGTTGCAGGAAATGGATTTGAGGAAGGGAGCGATGCGTTGGCGTGTCGTAGGCAATAAAATCATGAAGCCGGTAGATCTGGTAAACATACTTTTTGAAGGTTTAAAATGAAATACAATAAGACTGTTATGGGGGTGCTGCGACATCGGTTGGCCTTATGGGTTTATTGCTGCTGCGTGTCTAATTGTAAGGTTTGGGGATTTGAGAGGTATCGTGTAGTGAGTGGAAAAACCCGGAAAAGGAAAATAAGTCAACTGAATATTTCTGATTTCGATACCGAACACACTTTTTACAACTTGTTTATCTGTGCCTATCAAGAAAATTTAAAAAATACGTTTTGTAGATTTATGTCAATTATACACATGTTGAAGATTTCATCGAAATCGGTTAACGTTGCTGTGAGTTACAAACGGTTGAAAATTGTGAAAATCGCAGTTTTTCACGACTTTTGAAAATTCTAACACCTTCCGATGCCTGTCGCTTGTTTCTGCATCAACCGATTTTCATGAAATTCTCAACATGTACATACGTTTTTAACGTAATATATAATATTTATTATTTAATAACAAATATTACTTATATCACCCAGGAATAACACGAAGATTGTAGGACAACATAATAAATCCACGAAAGAAACTAAATTCGAAAGATATTTATGCAAAACCTACAAATACGTACGTGTCCGGATACTTATGGACGGGAGTGTATGTTAACGCAGCTTCCCGCGCTTTTTGTTGGTTGGAAGGTCGGGTTGGCGTTGGTAATTATTGCACGTGTATGTGCCAACTACTTATTGTCGCGATGGTGATCGCGCTTTATTAGTGATATTGATTATTGCGGACTGGACCGCACTGGTGTATCAGGATGTCGAGTATTGCGTGTTAGAGCGCTCAAAGTGGTGTCGGTTGTTTCTAAGTATATTAGAATCTGCCCGAATGTCGTGAACTGGCTGTATATATCTCTTTTCGCCAAAATGGGGAGTTTACCTAGTTGGCAAATCATGGGCCTTTCACCCCCTAGAGCCGCTCTCCTAGGCCCCCGTGCAGTCCCCCGTGGCCCGCAGAGTAGGGCGCTGGCAGAGAGGGAGAGACGGTCCCAAACGGGGGTGTCAGCCCCGCGTGGCGATCTTGCCGAAACGTCGACTTTACGGGTTTATGGCATGTTTACCGTTACTGAGCGCGCAGAGGCAAGTACCAGCTTACCATATGGCCCGCAGAAGTGGAGAATTTCCGCGGCCATCAGGTAATAAGCCGGATTTGCCCTCTGGCTTGAATAGGCTATTGTTATCAAAAAACTGTAGAAAAACATCTCGAAAGTAACGTCGCTTGGAATCCATGCCATAAACCCCTGTTGGTTAAACAGTTTACATAGCTATAAACTTTGAGTTGCAGTGACAGCGGCGATAGGAATTCTACTTATAGATGTAAACTTCAATTTGTAAAGATCTGGCTATTCTAAACTCGAGTCGTGGCGAGTGATTCGGGTTAAAGTAAGTTTTATTTCGACCTATAGAGGTTTTCACAGCGGAGAGGAAGGAAATGAACAAAATTGCAGTCTTACAGAGTTTGACTTACAACTGAATTTATCGTATTACAAACAAATTTCGAAAAAAAACATTGTATAACGATTTCTCTTAAGGAATATTTCCGTGATTCAAAAAGGTCCGCGAATAACAGAAATGTAGACGCAGTAAATACAGCGTACATAAGAGAGCCAGCTCTTCCGCAAATGCATAGAGGCGAGCGTAACGTTGGCAGTCCAACGACGCACTGTGTCGTAATTCGCAGGCGGCGTCCTGAAGTCGTTGTTGTATCCTCGTGTTTTCTCTGCACTGCAGAAGTTGGCCGATGGTACATACTGTCTGTATATCCGAGGGGATGCAGAGGGAGGGAGTGCTTTCAATTTGATTGCGATTCCGCGGTGTGTGGTTTACGATACCCTGCTTGAAGCAATGGGACCTTGATGAGTATTATATGGCAGTCATCGTCTCACAAAGCATTGGCCATTCTTCGCGCGCTCTAAGTCCTTTCTAGTCGGATTGCACCGAAAAGAACGTTTGTAAAAGTAACAAAAGCGGTCTGTTCGAAGGCGTTAAAGTGTCTGGAAAAATACTCGTATACGAATAAATGTCACCAACTTCGTATCTTTTTGGTGTGCGCGATAATTTTATCTGTAGAATTGCAATAATTTTGATCAAACTCGAAGAAGTAACGTAGAGCAGTGGTCTCGAACTCAAATTGCATGCGGGCTGAATGCACGATCTGAAAGCAGCTGACGGGCCGGAATTTCCTTCAATAGCAGTCGCCACATAAGCTCAGTCCATATCTCCATGACTTTAAAACTTTAAGCATCGTATTTACAACAAATGCATAGTTGAAATGTATTCGCGGTCCGTGTAAAATTCCTTCGAGCCGGATACGGGCGGGCCGCCAGTTTGAGACCACTGATGTAGAGCCTAATGTGGAGCAGAACATTTTCCGTATATTTCAGTTTGCATTCGACATCGGAATACGAACGCGAAATACATTTTGTTTGCATCGACGTCGAATTTCGAAAACAGCAGAATGCATGCATCCAGGACAGTCCATGAAGATCGATAGAAGGCTAATAAAAACTAAGGGTACATGTCACGTTATTCAAAGTCAACGCGTTCTATCTGTCCCTCTAACTTCCGATGTTATTTGAACCCCGTAATGCTCAGCCATGTTATGTTACTCTCTCGTGTAGTACATCCTCCTACCTGGATACAAGTCTCCAGTGAGTAGAAAACATTCCTTATGCTCTCAAGATGAAATATGACAAAACATAAAACTGTCGACTAGATCGGATTGACAGTACACAATTTAGCGCAGTTCTTTATTGTAGTACTGTAGGTGTTGGCTTTCGCGTAATACGCGAAGCCGATTATATAGCGAATAAATTAAACTTTATTTGCTAACACGAGTTTACTGTAACCTTAACGCTATCCATAATTTCGAAGTACTAAATCATTTAAAGTACAACGATTAAAATTCACTGTTCACAGTTCAAGTTAAACTTCACGCAGTATCCGACTAGTCCCATTAAATCCGTTGTCCGATCGCGCAGCCGACCGGCCAGTAAAATCACAAAACTAATAAAATCTTCACTTTCACTTTCTCCTTCCACCAGTTTTTCGAATATCCAATTACATATTCGCATTTTTGATTGCTTCTTTCCACCTGTTTCGACACCCAACCAATCACAAAACACACCGACATCATATGTATATACCAACACACAAACATTTCCAGACATTCTGTACGCAAAAATTAGAACTTACACATTAGAACGCAAAACATTAAACAAAGTACAACATCATTCGAACGAACAAGCTCGGTAAAACATTTCAAGAACTTTCCATAAAGTATACAGAAGTCTACATAGTAGCTCACAGAAATTACATGATTCACCTTCACACTACGCAATTATAACGTCGACCTTTTGGCATTAATTTGTCGTGAGCGCATTGGTAGTCTCCCTGTTCGTGATTATTAACAATCGTGTGGCGTGTCGGGCATCGAACATCCGCCTTCAATGTTCGGTTAGAAGACTCACAAGTGTTTTTACAAAATGTCTCTTTGAAATATGTACAGGGTGTAAAAAAATTAATGGTCACGGCTTCAGGGGGTGAATCTACACCCTTGGATCGGTGGACATTTGTAAAAAAGAGTTTCCGCAAAATTGTTTATAACATTGAAAATTAATGTTAAATTTTTTTTACGTCAACGTATTCTGCTTGACGAGAAGAGAAAAAGTCTGAAAGGAGCCATATGCCATAAACAATTAGTTTCCGAGATAAACGTTGATAAAGTTTGGCAACGATGATTGAGTAATTAATTTAATGTCGGCCTACCTCCAAGTGTCAGTCAAATGTAGGGACGATTCTACAAGTGTCAGTCAAACGGCAGGCCGACTCTATGTAATGTAATGCAGGGCGTCTGTTTTATTTCAATACAGTGAAATATCTGGCGTGACAGTGAACGTGTTAATAAGTAAATGTTCAAATTATGTCGTGTTTGATGTCATTTTCATCGGAAAAATCTCATCAATATGTTAAGAAAAATTTCGGGATAACAAAACGTAAAATTAAAAAAGTTGGTATTTAAATCGCTTGGTTGTCTCGCCTCACGTTTCATCCTTATCTTTTATTCGCTGTCCTTGTCTACGTTCGGCAAACTACAAAGGCGGGCGTGTCAGGTTTAGGTTCCTTGCGGACTGACACTTGTGGAGACATTACTGTATTTCTTCTATTTTGCAATATTTTTACTTTTTAAGAATTGGAGAAAAACTCTGAGTTACATAGAACAGAATTCATTTATTTTCAGCATCACAGCCATGGAAACGACTTGGTTTACACTACTCTATACATATGTATAGAAACTTAGGTACAAAATATAAAAATATAAAACAAAATATATTTTATTTTTCTCTCATTCTTACAACTCTCACCCTTTCTATGCCCGCTCTTTACCTCTTCTTTGTCTTTCTGCTTCTCTTAACCATTTTGCTATTTCTTCACTATATGTATCTGCCGCTGACTATGTCCTCAACCTTTACTTTCCCTTTCTCTCCAGCTCTCTCAGTCTCTTACCATATGGTCTAACGTTCCCCACATATCCCCGCATAAATTGCATTTCCTTGCTGCCTCTGCTTCTCAATATCTGTTCCCCGAAAGTTACATTTATATCCTTTGAAAAAATTGAAACTTCTGATTTAATATTTTCCTATCAAAAAAATTCCCAAACTTTTACCTATTTGTAGAAGTCTCAGGGTGGTCCTTAAGTCTAGGTTCTCCATTGTTGCTTACTTACATACTTGTAAGTCTCTGACCCGAAGAATAAAATTACGATACATCAGTTGTTACTAAACAGGAAAGATCAAGCGCTTAAAAACTAGTTAAACGTTCGGTGTTTCTCCAGATTGCAAAATTAATGGCATGCTATGAAAATAAAATATTCAAGTTCTCAGAAATAGCAGATGTGTCGACCGCATCGTGAACTTAGGATAATCTGTTGTCCCAATAGCAGAATTGTACGAGATTTCTGGAGAAGTTGCAGCATGGTGATGACATTGTCCAAAATACAGACATTCTTTCGCGGTATATGCATTCTGCAACGAGCTCATTGTTTTCGGAAAAAGAATATAAATGAGAAACCCAAGGAATGGAAAATAGGGAATGATGGAAGAGAATAGGGAAAACTGGGTCGTAATTTTCTTCATTCCTCGCGGTCGCAGTGGGTGCTTTTACCGCGTACTTTCACAATGCACATAACTCGGGAAATTGAAGCCGACAAAGCTGGTAAACTGTTTTCTCCTTATTGCATCTGTTTCCTTCTTTCTTTTTACCTTTTCTTCTCTCGCAATCCTTATCTCTGTCTGCCCTCACTCCTTCGATTTGCCCTAAATTTGGATTTCAGTTCGGCTTACTCTCACTGTTCTTTAAACGAATACAATATAAATGCAAATTGAATCGCTGAGACCAGCTAACCAGCGGTGAGCGAAGAAACATTGCCATTGGAGGGAATGGACGCAGAAGCTTTTATTCAGAGGACAATGGACAGGTATCCTCATAATTGTGGACATGAATTTTCATTGCCAAATTGCTAAGAATTTTTACTCGAGCAGTAAAGTTTCTAAACTTCTGTTTGTATAATATTAATCGTTATTGATGATTAGAATGAACTCTGTTAATCGTTACTACATAGTCAGTTCTAGGAAGTAAAATACCTTGAATGAAAAACAGTACGAGCATGATATTGACACGAATTTCCTTAGCACATATGAGAAATTAACGAATGGTTTAGTAACCGATACATTTGTATTAAAATATGTATTAAAATCATATTTCCAGTAATAAGTTTCTTGATATTTTTATGTATTTTAAATAAGAACTTTATTTAAATTTTAACGTAGAAAAAAGGATGTTTGCAGTAATATTTAATATTTCTTCGATTTTTAATGTATAAATAATTTTAATGAAACTAGAAGTACGACGGAGTGTAATTCCTCCTGAATTCAGGTTTTAACATAAATAATATTTCTGATAAAAAGCAGCATCTATGTATATAGCTGCAATGGCGTCATGTCTAATTTTGTACAAGTTTTCCTTATTATTATCATTCCTAAAATATTGTGTAACTTTGACATCGCTATCTTTATTTATTTATATGCAGATTCCTTGAATATGTATTGTATTTCTTCGTTTAAATTTATGTTGAAGTTTCAGTAATATTTTCGTTATAATAAAAAACTAAAGGAAATTAATATACTTGATAATATACCAATGAATTGTACATTAATTATATGTACAATTATAAAAAATTATACAATAATATACAATTAATTATTATATTACTTGTGTACAAATGTAAATTTCCTCAACAACGTCGATACTTATCAAGATATTTAATTGAAAAGTTTGTTTACTATCTTTATTTGAAACATTTCTTCTGTAGAAAAATTGATTGCAAGATATGTTAAAAAATATGAAATTAAAAATGAATTTTGCAACATAGCTCATTTGTTCATTTACATTGAAGTAGTGTAATATCAATTCGTGTTACTAATTTATCGAATACGTCTAGTTTCTTACAGTTGAATTACGTATTAAAAAGAATGTATCAAATATTCGCAGGTGTTGAATTAAAGTTAAGGTAACAGGACTATACATATACGACTCTTAACGATACGCTCGACTTCCAAATCAACACTGTCCTTTTTCCCGCAGGTAAAACTATCGCTGGTGTCAAGCACTCGGGTACTAATTTCCGCGTACTTCGAATATTGCACTAGGTGCCGTCTGAAGATTGAATGTATTGCGTTGAGAGTCTGACTGAATCTTTAATATTCCTAATGTAACTGATGGTCTGTGTACTAACACTCTCTCGTCTTAAGCTAAGTCGGCCTTCTTATCGAGTCGTCCCTTCTCCAAATCTTCCAAAATTGGGAGGTTCTTAAAATTACTAAGTGACCAACCCCGTATCACCCCCTTTCATTGCGCCCGGAGCGCGTCACGTCCTTGGAGCGGGGGTGACGAAGCTGGTCCTTGCTGGATGGAAATTTGACAACAAGGGGGGAAAACCTGGCCAGGTCAACTCTGACTCTCCGACTCGTTCGGAGGGTCAGGTACCGAGAGGCCTCGGTAATTGCATCGGTTTCGAAGACCCTTTGGGGGTGACTTTATGATACCTTGCCTTACCGACTGAACAGTAGCCTATTCTTTAATATTTGAGAAATTCTAGGTGCCGCATGTTGGCTGCAGACCGGTCTGCTAAATTAAAAATAACGGTTTGCTCAACTAGAAATCCCCTTGAAGGTCCCCTTGCTGTCCTAACACACATATTTAATATAACATTGAATAATTTTGCAGATAACAATTTTATCCGAGATTATTGCTTCCTTAGAGTATTTACCAGCATTTGGGTTTCAATTTCCCTGTCATTATTCGATTTAAAAAGAAACCAAGTTTCAGCTCGCTCTGCATTTATCGAGCATGCTTCAGTGCAGTCTTTAACGCGGTCAGATCTTAGTACAAATCGAAGTGGTCATGGATAATTCCGTCTTAGACGCCATTCCGTTTAATGAAATGTCTTTTAAATCTCTTTTCATCGATTGAGGAAATAGCAACGTGGAAAATGGGTAGGTGTATAATTGCTGATCGTAATAAAACCGGGTAGAAGGTTGAATCGTTCAAAGGAAACGACTAAAGGTACGGACGAATAAAACGATTCATCACTGCCTAGCTATATCCGCCTAATAAAAACGAGAAATGTACTTCTAATCGTCCATCCTCGAAAAAAAGGATGAACAAGATTCTCAAAAAACGTTCTCGGTGTTTCGATAACAGATTACACGGAATTTTGTTAGAATACGAAATTTCTAAGATTTGGTTACATAGATTCCTTCGAATGTTTATTTGTTGTAATTCTGTTGCACAAAGTAAGTATCATATGTGATATTTAATGAAGAAATACTAGCAATCTTTACTTAGATTTAATTAATAATCGTTAATTAACGCTTCGCTTTGGTTCTCATTAATGCAGCGCACCTTCAACCAGTTGGATTCCTTGACTTACTTACATTTCATAATAATCGTTATTATCATTAAGACTTGGAAACTCGCATCGCGTTGCTTGGTATTGAACGGTTTCATAAATTTTCGATGCCCTCACAACTTAAAGTCTTGAGGGCGAATTTTGGTTATAGGTAGTGTGGTGGAGTTTCAAAAATTGCTGTAATATTTAATTTACCATATTTTGATAAATACGGTGTGATATGTGAGTTTTAATGTGCTTCAAGGATGTATTGTTACAAACATTTTCAATTTTTTAATTCCTCGGTTGATTAATTAAAAAACCTTGGCTGATTGGTAAGCAATGAACATGAGCTATTGAATAAATAATACACCTCCTTTAGACACATGCCATTATCAGTGTGTTTCATGAACCCTGATGAAGTGAGCTACAATGCATACGAAATGTTGGAATACTCTTTCCATAAGGACACGGCTTACACCCGAAAGCGTCAATAATATGTAATAATTATGCTCCGGGCCGTGAAAGCTTTCAATCTTTGATTAAACATTCTCCTGTTTTTGAGGTCTGATATAAAATGTATAATTTTTTATGAGTGGTGATTGGCTGGATGTGGGAGGAATTCAGAGGTGGAATTAAAAATAAAAATGTATGATTGGGTATTGTTACCGTAATAGCTTATGACCCGGATGTATCGAAGAGGCTATTTTTAAGATTAGGTCTTTAGTTATTATTAGCATACGTTTCGAGAAAAAAATATGTCCTTGCAAGGAAAAGTTGGGTTTACAACCCTAGAGTTTTTAGAAAGTCGTTTCTCTGGTCCTCAATAGCCTAAAGCCGTGCCATAAAGTAGGCCTTCCGAAGGGTGAATCAGAGATCAAGAGACCGAAGCGGTCAAACTTGGAGAAAATCGCACACTGTTGGCAAAAATTTGCCACTTTCGGATGAGAAGGGTGCTGCGATGTCGCTTAAGGTAGAAACTCATTACTATCATGTCGCGTGAAATCACATGCCATTGTTTTAAATCAGTTGGAAACAAATTATAATCACATCACGCTGTTCACATTGTGACCAAGGTGGGTGAACGAGTGACATCGCAGGACTCTTCCCTTCGTATTTTTAGGAATTACCAATCAGCGTGCATTTAGACAAGGAGACAAGGCAATATCGCAGACGAGAGTGCAGTTAGAAAATAGCAAGCAAACAGCGCAGAACACTCAGAACGTTTATCGATCATGGTAGGCATACGATATTGCACAGTGAAAATCTAGCAATCAGGTTAGACTCTTAGCATTCAGGTCAAGAAAAAACATTTAGGTTCTTTTTGTGTGCATTGTGTATACAGTTAAGTTGGTGAATAAAATCGGTTAAACACAACTAACAAGGGAACTTCGGTAACCCGAAAATTGATTTTTTGAAATTTTTCAGGTTTGTAGGTGACCTCAAGAGAAGCATCGAGCAATTTTTTTTGGCCCTTTTTCGGTTCTTCGGGGTGAAAAGAGTCCTTGAATGAAAATAAGTGTTACCCTAGTTCCCTGTATATCTTTAAAACTATAGTAGATGTTAACGCAGCTCCCCGTGCTTCGTGATTGTTGGAAGGTCGGGTTGGCGTTGGTGATTATTGCACGTATGTGCCAACTGGTTGCTGTCGCGATGGTGATCGCACTTTATTTTCAAATATCGATTATTGCGGACTGGACCGCACTTGTGGTTTAACAACGCCGAATATCGCGGACGAGGCCGCGCTCAAGGTAGTGTCGAGTGTTTTCTTAGAATCTTAGAATCTCTTTTTCCCTGGTGAATTTGCTTGTTATATATGACTTTGTCAAGGTGGGGAGTTAACTTCATTGGCAAATCGTTGACTTTTCACCATCTAGAGCCGCCCTCCTAGGCCCTCGAGCACTCCCCCGTGGTCCGCAGAGTGGGGTGTAGGCGGAGAGGAAGAGACGGTCCCAAAAGCGGTGTCAGCCCCGCGTGGCGATCTTGTCGAAACGTCGATTTTACGGGTTTATGGCATGTTTACCGTTACTGAGCACACAGAGGCAAGTACCGGGTCACCATGTGGCCCGCAGAAGTGGAAAATGTCCGCGGCCATCAAGTAATAAACCGAATTTGCCCTCTGGCTTGAATAGGCTATTGTTGTTAAGGAAATCGTAGAAAAAACTTCTCAAAAGTAACGTCGCCTGGAATCCGTGCCATAAACCCCGATTAGTTAAACAGTAGATATAAAAAAATGTTTATAATAAAAACTTAATGGCTTTTTATACTTTATAAGACAGTGCTATTAAATTAATAAAAATTGTGTGTTTAAATAAAAAATCTTCCACCACTGTTATCTTGAAAAATTTTGAATTTTCTGTCGTATAGAAAAATATGTCAAATAAATTCAGATAAATATGCTAAATATGTTAAACTTATCGAATAATGTAATATTTAAATAATGTTAATCGATACGTTTTTTTTTTTTTACGTGGGGAAATCCTCATGGACGTCCCGCC
>NW_017100271.1:328736-344879 GCF_001263275.1 Habropoda laboriosa | reverse complement strand
GTTCGAGGAGGGAGGGGCTCATCCCGGAGGGGGTCAAATGGACCCCCTCTCAACTCCGAGGCGCCGCCGGCAATGGGCGTGCAATGGGCTGCCGAGTCCCCCCTCGACAGCCCTACGGCCCCGGCCGCCGCGCAAAGACCCGGGCGGTGCCCTGTCCCCCGTCAAGGAGGCGGGGCCCTCCGCGCGGGCGGCCTCCAAACTGGAGTCCGGTGGGAGGAGCAGTGCCTCCTCCCCCGGGCCCGTGCACTCGGGTTCCTCGGGGTCGTGAACTCCCGTACCGCGTCCGATGGAAAAAGTCAGTCGCGGCCCCTGGCTTTTTGTGCGGTCATCATTGCACTTTGAACGATGGGTTATTAGTTATCAAGTATGTGTGTTTTTATTAATTTAATAACATCGTCTTATAGGACATAAAAAGCCATTAAATTTTTATTATGAACATTTTTTTATATCTACTATAGTTTTAAAGATATACAGGGAAACAAAGTAACACTTATCTTTATTCAAGGGCTGTTTTCACCCCGAAGAACCGAAAAAGGACCAAAAAGCGTTGCTCGATACTTCTCTCGAGGTCCTTTACAAACGTGCAAAGTTTAATAAGAATCAGAATATTCGGGTTACCGAAGTTCTCCTGTAAGTTCCACAATTAGCTTCCCAACGGAATCAGTCTTTTGGGTGGTCCTTGGAGAAGGAAAATTCAAACGGCGCTAGTGTGTGCAATATCCAAGGACAGAAACGATAACAAGTTATCTTGCATATCCCCAACAGGTATTGAAAGGAATTTGTAGAAGGAGAAAGTGAGGTTGGAAAGATTTTGGCAAACTAATCAGGAAACTAATCAACAAAATATCAGGAAAAGAAAGATGGATGCTTGAATGATTTATTGCGAGATGTCTAATTTGTTTACAACGCTGAATTTTAAGTTTGGGTCAGGCTGATTTGTTGCTTTATGGCATCTAACTGTTGACTGTTAACATTAACTGTGAACAATTATTATTTCTGATATTATTAATATTATTATTATTGACAGTAAGATTAATATTATTGCAATATTTTTCTACATCGAAGCACAATATTTAGCGTGTAGTATTTATTCTACAAATTAACGTATGTTTCCTTAATTACATCGGTGATGAGCCACCATTATCCTAGGTATCTTTACTTCCATAAAATCCACCAGGGAAGACATGAAGAATCACATAATTACACCTTGTGCTGCTATTACGTCAAGGAAGCAATTGGAATCCGTGACTTCTGCTATTAGACAGTTTATCACCACCGATGGACATCACTTTGAATATTCATAATATCAAAAGTAGGTTCACTTACCACCATTATCTCAGAATTTTATAATTTTTTCAATAATCAGAGCTGCCCTAAGGTCATAAGTTAGACACATTTGAATGCATTTTAACGCGTGCTACAAAATATAATGGGACAAGGTACATATGTATATGCTTTGCAGCAAAAAATATCGGTGACCTTAAAAAATTCGAAGAAAATGATTATGAAAAGAATTTTCTATTTACGATACTCCTCTTCTGAAATCATTCAAACTCTGTTTGAAGCATTTCTGCTGTCGTTAAAAATAAAGGAGATATTTAGCTGAGGCGCGCTGTATTTTCTAGAATAGTTTGTAATAAAATACAGCTAGGCAGATTTATCATTAGTACCGATAGAGTTCGATTAGAAAGTAGAATGTACTTTTCATTGCAAATGTTCCCCAGTATATTTGTGTGCCATGTTTCATGCGTATTTTGTATATTATTTAACTGTATTCGATCTAGATGGAAGACAAAAACCTCTTAGCTTGATCAATGTACCTCATTTGTCGTGGGTAACAAAATTTTAATGATATCGCATCGAAAGAGAATTCCAGAAGTCTGTGGAATAATTTTCCTTATCGCAAACTATATGTTTCTATTCATAAACTGCATTGGTATTCATTTTCACATGTAAATCGACTTGCAAGGCCCTTCATTGATACGTTTCCATCTCGAGTTGTGTACGCTTTATTGTATCAGGAATACGATGAATACAGTGAGTGTAAAAACTGTTCGTACAGTAGTCAATTTGAACAAAAACTTTGTAGAACTTTGTTTATTACAAAAACATGTTAACAGAAATATATATACATATTCTTAGAAATCTCTAGAACAAATGTCATTAAAGAAATTCTTTATTTATATTTTTGTTGAAAATATTAATAAATTTCGGAAAGATTAAAATTTTGTGTATTCATTCTGAAGATGGTATACAACATATAGGACGTGTGAAGAGTACATTTTCTTCATTTAAATATATGAAATATACAACCATGTATAGTGTCTCATTATTTATTTTGTCTTTACAAGTTTTATAACTTTGCTATATAACGTTATATATTTATCCATCAAGTGTCAATAAAGATCAAAGATAGTTATAAAGCATTGTCGTGTACAGGGTGTAAAAAAATTACTGGTCACGGCTTCAGGAGGTGAATCTGCACCCTTGGGTCGGTGGACATTTGTAAAAAAAAGTTTCCGCAAAATTGTTTATAACATTGAAAATTAATGTGAAATTTTTGTTTTACCTCAACGTATTCTGCTCGACGAGAAGAGAAAAAGTCTGAAAGGAGCCATGTGCCGCAAACAAATAGTTTCCGAGATAAACGTTGATAAAGTTTGGCAACGATTTGATTGTGTAGAGCTATACGTATAGGACCTACTGACCTACTCACACTGCCATTTGGTAGAATATAGCCGTGTAGGACACGCTCAGTATAATAGTGTGTGTGCCCCTACCAAACGCCGTTTAAAGGGACAGCAAGGTCTAAACTCGAAGGCAGGCCTGAACCAAACGGCGTTTGTGTAGGGGCACGTACACCATTATACCGAGCGTGTCCTACACGGCTAGATCCCACCAAATGGCAGAGTGTTAGTAGTTCCTAGTCTATACGTATAGTTCTACACAATCAAATCGTTGCCAAACTTTGTCAACGTTTATCTCGGAAACTATTTGTTTGCTGCATATGGCTCCTTTCAGACTTTTTCTCTTCTCGTCGAGCAGAATACGTTGATGTAAAAAAAAATTTAACATTAATTTTCAATGTTATAAACAATTTTGCGGAAACTTTTTTTTACAAATGTCCACCGATCCAAGGGTGTAGATTCACCCCCTGAAGCCGTGACCATTACTTTTTTTACACCCTGTACATATATGACGTGTTGCCAGTTGGTCCAAACTAGTGTAATACAGTTATAAAATATTTTCCACCTACCGTATTTCAATCTAGTTGTTACTTATACATATACCTTTGATCGGAAAGCATTAATTTACTGTTTGATATCGCTTTTTACAATTATAACATGAAATGGACGGAAGAAATACCTGCTCCTTTAACTGAATTATTACGGAAGAAACGTATCTTATGGGATCCTACGTCTATGAACTTCGAAGACAGAAATAAGAAGCCTCGTATATGAGCTGAATTAGGCGTTGATATGGAGATGGGTTCAACCGAAATAGAAAACATTATTCAAGTGTTGTTTAGACAGTTTCAGAGACAGTTGGAAAAAAAGTAAAAATACAAACTTGTTACAGAATTGTTACTGTAAGATCAAAAAGTATAATCTTATAACAAATTAAAAGAACATGTTGTACAACAAAGGGTTATAAAATAATTTGTTTGGTAACGCTGTTTTGTTATATAGTGTAGACGCAGCTTTAGTGTTTTAAACAAAGCTGGTCGTGTAATATGACGTGTTACAGCTTCCCAATCGGAATTGTGATAATGTTGTTCCACTTAATACTTCTGATATGTTATTATGAATTTGGAAAATAAAAAATTAAGCCTTGTATTTGACTTTGTTATATGAGTTTAATTAGCAGCCAGGAAGACGACAAGCGGCAACCACTAATTAACCAACCGACGAGCTTGGCGGTCGCGTGTTTAATAAATCGACCGACTAACATCATAATTGCGGTCGGCCCCCCGTCTCATCTCCAACCCCTTTTCGACCCACCTACCGACATCAACATGCATGTAATTCTAGCCGTTCGATTAAAACGTTCCCAGTACTTCTTTTTTACCTGTTCGGCTTATCCCCTCTTGTATCTTCTCTCGCCGACTAATGCGTGCGCGTTTGTAAAAATATGATTGTACCATCATTCCAGTCTTTTTCTCCTGGCTGAATCACGAGAGAGAAACAAGGCGGGGCGAACCAACGGAGATTCTAGACTACACCCATCGATGTATTATACAACCGCTGATTTGTTCGACTCTCGGAGAACGTACAAGCGAAATTACATCCTGATAAGCCTCTTGCGTCGAGTGTTGGAAAAGAAGCTAATAGATGGTCGTACTGGCCAACTATATAAAAGGAATGTCAACAATCCACTATACTTCTGAACCTGTGCCCCGCGTTCAGCTACGTAATTTAACTGTGTATTCGTGCTACAGTAATTTATACCTATCTATACTCTAAGTACTCGCGTATTTGCATTTTTACATGAATTTCAAGTATGAATTTGAAGATGATTTACCGTTTTGCGCGATGCGGAAACTGGAGCAATTTGCTGGATTTCTGATTTATGCAATTCCTTTGAAATCCTACATAGCATACCGTGTAAGTAACGTGATGTGATCGCACATACATATATGGAAACAGAAATTAACTTACAGTTTTGTTTTCTCTTTCTTTCTAATAGTACATTTTTATCTATTTGGCACAGAATTGGCTAATTCTGCTATAAATGACGCTTGAATGTTATTACACTTGTTTAGATGCAAACTTCTCCCGACGGCTTGTTAACGTGAGAAAGGATTTCAAACAAAATCCACGTCGATCTTGGTTAGGTCGTTTTATTATTGACTGTTACGCACTATTTTCTATAATTTGAATTCGTTACTGGTCTCTTGGTGAGACTACTATTTGCTGCTGTCTCTTGTTGAGACTTCTATTTTGTAATGTGCCTTGTGGCCTTCTATGTTGAACTTCTGTGTTGAACTGGTGCAAGCCTTCGTGGTCCGTCTCCACGAAGGCTGCGTCCTCGCCGAATCACCCTGATTGGCGATTTCCAAAACGATTTTCCATCAATCAGTTTTTCTCCGATGCATTGACACCCCCTTCCCGTTACGCCCTAAACGCGCTATTTTAGGGAAGGGATGCACAACGACCGAAGAGGTGTTCGGCGACGGAATGTTTGGGAATCCTGTGGAGTCTCCACGAAGTCGAGAGTTTCTTGCGTGAAGTGGGCCCCAGCCACGAAATATCGAGGCCCACTTGTCCCTTGACCTCTTGGAGACTCCAGGATTAATGGCCTCTGGAGTCCTAGTGACCGAGTGTCGCACGCAACGCGAAAAGGGACACCTTTGTCCGTTGAAAACCAAATACTTGCCTGCGACGTAACCACTTTTGAAGCCATAAATCCGGCTACAGGATTCCCTTAGGTTTATCTGTTTTACGACTATACAACATTCTTGAAGCATGCGAAGAAATGACTTTGAAGGAAAACTTTATTGCATTATTGTTTTATTTAAATGTCTAGCTTAGACATTGTCTCGAAAGTGGACTACCTTTGAGATTCTTATTTTATTCATTAAAATAATTTTATTGCCTAAGGTTCTTGTACATGATCGATATTTCGCGACGTGATGCTTGATCGACCGGTCCACGAAATTTCGAACTGCACTCGCGACAGCGACTCTCTTTTAGGTCACAATATCGGTGTATAAGAATTAGTTGTGAAATTAAACACGATGATGTTGTTGGTATTGATATTAGGTATCTGTTGCGACCTGATTAGGACGCAACGAAGTCTCGGTTCGGCGGATTATAGCAATACAGACCGCCAGACCGAGGTGCCGACGTTCAGAAGACCGCAATATACCCCCCGTGGACGCACCAGCGCGATACTCAGACAATAGGTCCCAAAAACACTCGGGACCATAAAACATTCGTTACCGGGGATCGAATTTGTTTACAACAAATTCGGTCCCCCAAAAGGTCACAGTTTTCGTCAACCAATAGCAGAACACACCACGTTTTCCACCTCCATAACACAACCACCAATCAGAACCAACCTAATGTCTATATATACACCTACACACCTGAAAACCGAGAATCACTGTCAGACGAGTGCACGAGACACATCGTCACGAAACGAACAATCCAAATACAACTGAACATCTAAAACACATCTAATCAACGAACCGAAAGAAAAACATCTAACCCAACAACGAAGTTTCAATACACCTCAAACCAGCGAGAACAATCATCAACCTGCGCCAGAACTCCTGATCATAAGATTTGATCAAGGTCCACGACGCAACAGTATCAGTCTCTGAATAGTTTATATTTTTCGATGATATATTTTAACGAGTTACAAACTTGTTTTGTGTTTGCAGTGTGTGATGCTGTTTGCTATTTTCTGTGTGATACTCTCGGTAATTCTGCGTTGCGTTATGGAATGTATAACTTGCGATGCGGCGTGATTGATGGAATTCGGAGGAGAAGTAAAAGTTAGGAAGATAGGATTGGATGTTGTCGGAAATTGTGGAAGGAGCAAATGCAAGGAGAAATTATTTGTAAACTGGAAGGAGGTTGGAAGAACCAGAAAAAAGGAAAAGGTGGCGGAGATGAGTCAGATCGATGCATGGCTGTTCATAATGGGACCGTTAGGGTTCGTTTATGATGGTCTATTGCTTAGACTCTGTCTGACTAGAATTGTAATTTTGCCAATTTTTCTGAATATCAAGGGGAATATCCACCTGCTCCAGGAAAAAACGCGGTGAACGCGCATTGGAAAGGCGCTGGCGATATCTATCAGACACGCTGATTGTCAATTAGAACGTTTTGTCATAACCAGTCAGCGTACACTAACTTTTAACAGCGAAGGAATCTGGCTGCGAAAGTCAGTAGATACAAGTTCATCTTCGGTAAAGCGGTCATCAAAAAGATTCTTTACACTTAAAGCAATCGTCGATCAATCGATACGATATCGTACAAAATATTCACTCGTCCAACGTTCGGAACGACCGCTTATTAGCATTCAGAATCCACCTTGCTCTACCATTCGAGTAAGAATAGCACATAACGGGTACTCATGAAATGTGCTACTCTTATCAAGAGAAGAAATTAAATTTTTGTGTAAAGTAATCAAAGGAGAAAAGTAACACTAATTACATTTGTCGAAAGAAGTATTACAAGACACAAAACACTCTGTAACACAAAAACAAGATCAAATAGAACGTATGTTCTATAACATACCTATGTAACTTAGCTTCACATGAAGTAAATAATCTCGAAGTAACAAGTACAATACTGTTACTTACACAACGAATCTTTATCCAACAAGGAAAAAACGGCTGAAGTAAAGAAGGAAGTCTACAAAGAAAATCTAGATGCAGTCCTCGAATTTGTCTCCAAACCGCGGGAACGAAAGGCACTCAGGTACGGTGCAATAATTTGGACACGGACCCGGACGTGTCACTTGGAAACTAAAGAAAATCTCGGAAACTCGACCGTCGAGAGTTTGTACTAGTTGCAGCGCCCCGACTCGTTCGTGTCTGCAGGGCTTTGACACAGATGAGAACGCGTGAGACGTGAACTTGATTAAGTACTTCGCACTGGGGGAGAGATGGCTTAGAAACTTTCAGTATTTTCTTGTTCATCGCTATTAAAGGGACAGAGAGCGGAAACGCCAGCTTGTAACGCTAATATGCAATCAGCAAAATACGGGATGTCGTGAAAGCGGATTAGAAAGCGGGAGGTTTAATTTGATGCACTCGGGTCAGGATAACTCGTACCTTTCTACCGAGATTTTTCGAATCGTAAAAGATAGGGTTCGTCGCATCCGCCGGTCGGAGGCTCGTTTGCACGATGTATTATACATATGCTCAAGATAAAGGTTTTGCTGGGTCAGACGTTTTGCGCTATCGCTTATTTCGGTGGTGAGTCGAGGCAAAGTTTCTCGTCGTCAGAGAATATTCATTGCCAACGCCTTTTTAACCCTTTCGCTGCGGTAAATTTTAGTACGTAACACGCGTTGAAAAAGGTAGATGTTCGACCAATTTTTATTTTGGCTGTTTCGTTTCAAAATTCGTTTTATTAAATTAAGGGGAAAGTGCACAAAAGATCAAATTTGGAATTAAATTAAGGTAAAATTAAGGCAGGGCTAGGAAGATTTGCCAGTGCTAGGGAATTTTCAAAGCGACTATAGGCGCTAACAGCAATAAGTAGTTTTCGCTAAAAAAAAAAAGGCCACCTTGAATATATGTGGTATGGTAATTAATAGGAACCTAACAGCAAGCAATAAAAAATACAAACGCATAACATAATTTTCAAATGCAGGCTAATTTACCACATGGATATTTTATGTTCCAATAAAAATAAAAGTTGTTTTCATTCTTAATATATACCGGAAGATGTAAGAGCATCGTGCAAACATCCACAAAGCTCGAAAGTTTATCGCCACAACCACGAGCATTAACAGTAAGTTTAAATCAATTTTGCTATTATAGATTCTAAAGAGAAATCGTAGTTAGATCATTTACATTCTGAATAATTTATTTCACAGTATTTAACTCAAAATTTGATGGCAATACTAATAATGTGGTAAAATGGATAACAATTTGTGCTTTCTTTGTATGAAATCAACGTGGGAAAAGATATAATCCGTTTATTCTAGCCCAGCTACCCTTTATTATGATTGTTTAATTAATGGTGATGTATTCTAATTCCGGGCTCTACTTTTCGGACATGGAAACTATGGCAATTACGGCCACTAGAATTACATAGCATTCTTGCACAGAATCCACTCCCATCAAGACAATTAGACAGAAGAGCTTAACAGTTGGGTGTTTGTTTGTAATGTTTCTTAAAAATTCTTGAATTTACTCGCTTATTCGTTATAAAATAAAGAAACTTCCCTGTCCCTTTATAATTTAATAGTAAATATCTCTCCTATTTTTACTACAATGTTGCTTGCTTTTGTTTTATTTTATCGGTAATTGTTAAGATTCAGTTGATTGTCATAAGTTCAATTCTTTACAGGTCTCTTTAACAATAATAACAGTTTATTAAAATACAACCAATAGTTTTTCGTTCAATAAATAATTTAAACAATTTACTAATTGCTTTTTTAAGAATGATTGAAAATGGCGTTTAAGAGTAGTAAAACTCATATGACAGTTACAATAAGAAGTAGGTATTTGTCGGTAATTTGTATTATCCTATAATAATATAAAATATTGTATAATATTGGACAATAATATTAAACGTATATGTATACAGCAATAATTTGTGGGGTTTTAAGGAGAGAGCCGGAATAGAAAAGATACAAGTAAGATACATAAAATGGACGCTTGGCTTAGACATCCGCACACCAGGCTACTTGGTGCTGGAGGAATCAAAGAGAGAGAAATTAAGAGTAAAAGCAGGAATTAGAGCTTGGAAATTTGAGGAGGGGGTAAGGAAGGACGTAGGGAGAAAAATAGTCAAGGAATGTCTGAAGGAAAAGGAAGCAAATAAAGAACAAACTAGAACCGGAAAAGAGAGAGAGGAGTACTTAAAAAGAAACGGATTAAGTCAAGCGGAGGTGGACGAGTTGAGAAGAGAAGGAAGAGAGGTAACGGAGAGGATAAGGAGAAGAGACAAAGAAGTGCAACAACAGAGGCAATACACAAAAATAGAACAATCCAAATACAACATTAGGTACAAATACATCAGAACTATAGGACTACCAGAATACTTGAGCAAAGAAGGAAGAAGCCAGAAATTAATAGCTCAAGCGAGATGCGGGAATTTAGAAAACTGGAATAAGTACTGGGAAGAAGAGGAAGGAGGGAGATGCGATTTGTGTGGTGATAGATTCGGAAATCTGGAACATTTAACAAGGGACTGCAAAGAAACCGACAGGGATATCAGGATGGAAGACGTAGCGAGTGGGAGACAAGACAGAAAGATTGCAGAGTGGCTCGAGAAGCTGAAAAAGAAAAGAAAAGAAAAAAGAGAGAGTGGCTGAGAACACCAAAGAGAACACATTTGGGAATTAATAGCGAAGAATGAATGTTGCTGTAACATTGGTATTTTGCACACGCTCTACAAAACTGATAAAAATTTATTGTAACATTTGTTCGACTAAATATAGGTTTTCGATACATTATTGATAGAATATTATTACATTACTCTACCTTTTTTCTCATTTGCATTAAGGAGATCATTTCATCAAATATATTCCGCATATAATATGAATATACAGGGTGTCCCGTAAAGAGTGTAACACCCGGAAATGGGGTGTTGCTGGGGTGACTCTGAACAACTTTTTCCTTTACCAAAATGTTGTTCGAAGCTTCGTTTTTGAACTATTAACGAGAAACACTGGCCAATCAGAGCGCGCGTAGAGCCCGCGTTCAGGGACGAGCGAACAGAGATTCACGCGTATGCTTGTTCACGATAGCGCGCGGGTGAATCTCTGTTCGGCCGTCCCTGAGCGGGGGCTCTACGCGCGCTCTGATTGGCCAGTGTTTTTCGTTAATAATTCAAAAACGAAGCTTCAACCGACATTTTGGTAAAGGAAAAAGTTGTTCAGAGTCACCCCAGCAACACCCCATTTTCGGGTGTTACACTCTTTACGGGACACCCTGTAGATGAATTTTTTTTTTTGCTTTTTAGTCCGAATACACCAACTAAAGTCATTGATATTAACATAAATTGTTAATATCAAATTTAGACGTATTTTCAAATTTCTCATAATGTAACCTAATATGACTTGACAATAAGGATATAATACTACTATTATTAGTATCTAATATTAAACTAACAAGGGAATATCCCGAAGCTATAATCACCGATATTGGTGACACATTGATGTATGATAGTACTCAAAAATAATATTTGATACGCAGTTTCTTTTACCGACAATTGTCCACATTAAAAGGATGAAAATCGTCCTTAATGATGGGGGTGAGAAACATATTTGTTCTAATATCATTACAGAATGATTAGAGGTAAACTAGTGGTGTAAATTGACAAATTTTGTATTTTTCAAGGACAAAATTTAAGTATGAAATTATTTATTAATTTGTATTCTTCAAATTTGTTTTCGATAAATACAAAAATTGTCCTCTATCTCTAAAAGCTTTCGAAATATTAGACTGAATATATTTACTACCTTTAATATTGAGGGCAATTTCCATCCCTTTACTATAGACTGCTGCCGATATAAAAGAAAAATATGCGTCCAATATTCTTTTGAGAACTACTGTATTCAATAGGGTTTCATCAATATCGGAAATTATCACTTCGAGATGTTTTCGTCCAGTTATTTTACGTTTAAATCACTAATCTATGCTTTACACGTTCGATTACCAGAGAAAATTAGAAATCGGGGTTGAACAATAATTTGTCAAATACGTATTGTGGATGCAATGATAAAGCCGTCTTTCCTTGTATACGATAGGACGAAACTGCATTTCCATATCACGTAAGTTACGACTACATAGTAGGCTATACACGTGCGCAGTTGCAGCTCAATATGCGATAGAAGATAACGAGTCCATTAGTCACGTTTGTAGACTTCTCGTTCTGCGAGATTGATTTACTCCAAGAGTTACGTCGTGGAAAATGGACTGAGTCCAACTATTGATATTTACTGTGATAACAGTTGTCAAACGCGTGATCGAAACTTTCATTATTTACAATTAATATAGCGATATCACAGTTAGGATACTATACCTTCGTACAGGAGGAGATTAACGCAAATTAATTTATCAAATTGTTCAAATAACAACTCAAAGTTACTTTATGTACAGTATCCAGCTAAATGATTACCAAGTTAACCCTTTCCACTCAGAAGTCTTTTTGCTACAGGAATTCGGATCTTTGAAATTTTTTAAATCTAACGTAGAAATACACTATACTATTTTATTTCAATATTCAATGTATTTTCTATTTCACGCTGTCGAATGTTTCGGAACAGTATGGAATTCCCTCCAGGTTATGACCGTTACAATAGATCCTGAGTCACCCTTTGGAAAGTCCATTTAATGACACGGTTTTACTATCGAAGACGAAAGAAATTAACTTCTAATTTTTCTCTCGCCAGAACATACTTTAATCCTTAAAACATGCTAATAATGAATTAAAGTCCTAATCTCAAAAGTAACCTCCTTGGCACGTCCGTGTTACAAAGCTCAATGGAGATCACTGCAAAATAATAGGAATTTTTAGGAATGATGTTGATAGGCTGCGATGTAGACGACAAAAAGCAGAAAGTTACTCAGCTGAAGCTCGATAGTCAGTAACTGCAGAGGCTATTAGACTAAACGAAGCGACTTCTCGAGAGCTACGAGTTTGCGTAGTCGTTTCACGGTTTAAGTTCCGAAGGAGCACAGTTATTAATAGCAGCCAAGAAGTCGCCACATTATGAACTTATCCCATAGACAGTCAAACAGAACGAAGTTCTGCGACGTCACCAAATCGCTTCCTCTCTCTGTTTCAATGTTTCAATTTTTTCAAAGAATTAGTCATCAATTTTTCGACGTTTAATACTTCATCTTCGAAGGAACAATGTTACCTCCCACGGCAATCGTTATATTGGCTTCATGACACGGACGCCAATATCTGTTATTTTACAGTGCGTTTTCCTTTAAAAACCTTTTGATAAATAAATTTTCTTTTTAAATCGATGTCACGGTCCAAAAGATGTTTTATAGACACAGAAACTCTGCGTTTCTGCGCATTGTATGTCATTTTAAATTATCGCATCGTGCGATAATTTAAAAAAAATAAAGGAATTCTGTAGCCGGTTGCTGCAGACTGCTCTCATTAAGACAAGGATACAAATTATAATTATAAAATTTGTTTTAAAATATCAAGCTTGTAAGAAATTGTTCTTTGAAATAAAAAAAAACATTTCGTTAAAAAGTCGCAGAAAGAAAATATCAAATTTTATACACAAGAAAGAGTAAAAGAAAAAAATATTTTAAAACTTATTATATTCTGAGGTTGTATAAATATACTGGATGTGGTTTGCTTACTTGCTTTTTAACGTTGAAGTATCGAAGCACTGGAATATCAAAATAGAGTGTAGCTCTCTAACTGCAACAAATTAACGATCATCTTACAATCTTTGACCAACTACGTAGGACATAACTGTATTACCAACTCGATACTATAAAATCACTTCAATTCCCTCTCTCTCTTCTTGCTTAACAATTCATTTGCAAGAAAATAAAATGCTCAAAACCGTTAAATATGATAACTCAGCAGCAACTTAAAAAAGCATACGAAACGACGTGAATTCACGTCAACGGCAATCAGAAACAGAATCGTAAATGACGTGAATTCACGTCACCGGTAGTGAATACGATAATTGTAACTGACGTGTCGTGAAGTCATTCAAAATACATAGGCAATTGAACCCCGCTAGGAACTCTTACCCCTTGGGCCTGACTTTCCCGCCACGATGCCATTCCACTACCATGGGAAATTCCAGGGTGGGTGATATGCTCAAGAAGGAGCAATAGGTTCGTTAATATCCATATTTCTGAATAAATATATTAGAACAGTTTCCATTGAATAAACGTAGTTGCATTACGTAGAGGAATGTAACAAGACATTAGATCAGGCATGGGCAACCTTTCCTAGTTCGGGGGCCAAATTATCATTCTGTCTCCGAGTCAAGGGCCGGACTAAATTATTAAATAAAATAAATGAATATCAAATAAATTAAAACAAATTGATACTTCATATTTCATTTATTTATAATATAATACTTTGGTATAAAGCTCTATATAAATTTTATAATATAAGGAACGACATAACAATTTAATGTGAAGATTGGAGACAAACTTCGCCGAAATAGATTAGGGCCGGGGGTTACCCGTATGTGCATTAGAGGAATGCAACTTTTTGGGTTTTTATATTCAATTACAATCATACACAATCACTCTTCTTCAACGGACTGGCGAGAGTATCAGCGCCACGAACATTGGTCCAAGTCTACGACACAACAAACAATAACTTAACCACGGTATAGTTCTGCAACTGATTATGAGAAAGCTTATGTAACTCACTGTCGTTACGTAGAATTGACCACTATCGCATTAAAAAAAATTAACTTATATTAATATCACAAAAGGATTGGAGTTATCAAAAAACTGTTCTTACAAAAATTGTTTCATACATAGGAGGGCATTGGGCGGTATAAATAATTTTTCTGCAGGAGTAGTAGACCAGGAGATATCAAAGTCAAGATAATTTTCTTAAATGAAACGCTATATTCTTCTATTCGTAATATTGTAGAGTTTGTTAAGACGAATTCAACGAAATTTTATGGAAAGTTGTAAAATCGTAGAGAATTTGTATCAGTAATACAGTCAAGTAGTGTTTAACTGGCTAAAAGCGTGCCACACATGTTGACCTGACATCCCAATTCTTCACTACTTTACTATTTTTCATAAAACGAAATGGCTTCGTCTGGCACATCGTTGAATACGTCTCAACAAACGCTACCATATTATGAATAAAAAAATACAGGGTTCCATTTAGAAATTGGACTTTGATATCTTCCCCATTACTATACCTACAGAAAAATTATTTAGATCACCTAACGTCCCCCTATATACTGAACAACTTTGTAAGAACATTTTCTTCATAACTTCAATCCTCCGTGAGATATTGCACCGTTTTCAGTTAAACGGAACACTCTGTGTAATTTCAGTTTATGCAGGAAGGAGCTCAAACACACAATTTTTAATTGAACTAGAGAATATCTTCGGTGCACTGAATCTTTATATTATTGCAGGAGGCCTAAGTGCAAAACACTCCTCATGGGCAAACACGAACAATAATGTTAGAGTGCTTGCTCTAGGGAAATCGTTAGAGGGAAACGATCTTAAACATAGAATCAAACTATACCACACTAATACCCCCTCATATCCTCGTAGCGGATCGTTCATCGACTTACATAATTCTAGCTGATATAAGACTAGAGTTCATAAACACATAATAATAAACTACAGTCACTAGCTTTTTTAAGTGACCATGAAGCAATCATAGTAATAATTACCAAATCCCTACTCTTAACACCGCGGTAAAAAACAACTTCAATTATGCGGAAGCTAACTGGGAGTTGTTCAGGAAGATTACAAAAATTCGATCTAAACATCAAAACTAATTGTAATCTTACTATACTATATACTATAATACTTGGAAAAAGCTTCCAGACCTGTCTCAGTAAAGAGGTCTCTCCATATCCGCTTATAATCAGGAATGGTCTACAGCAAGGCACCATCAATTCATCAATATTATTCAACGTATACACATGTGATGCCCTGTGATCGCCTGTGTGGACGATTTAATTGTGTATAGGACAGACAAATCGCCACGAAGGCTGCAGAAGGTTTTGCAGGCTGCTGCTACATGGGTTGTCCAGAAAGTGATACCCGTTTTGACATAACAGCAATAGAAATGTATTTTTAAAAATTTTTTATATTTGTAACTGTAGTATATTCATGGTAGACCACCTAACGCGACCACATCGATTATTTTCATTATTACTGGACCGAACAAAATTTGTTTTGTCACAGATGATACAATTTTAAAGGACCTTTAAGGTGATGACCTTACATTTTTTGTGTCTCTTTTTAAAATAATTTTTCAAGGCCACGTTTACTTTTTTTATGCATAACCTTTTTTCTTTCTTTCGCTTATTAGCTAGCAGGCGTTGAGGCGAATTCAACAACCACAATATAAGGTAAAGGTACCAGTAGTTGACCAGTTAAGAGAAATCTTCCACACGAACAATAGTAACCACTTGCTCTGTGATTAAATAGCGAGAGTCGATGCCTGAAGATACTCTTTAAGCCTTCTAGATGATGTAACAAGACCAATTTTTTAAAAAAGTTATGTTATAAAAATTTTAAAAACATATTTAAAAATTCAGTAATTGCTTCAGAAGTTGACCACTCTTAAAAATGAAAAAGCTAGTAATTGACCCTCTGTTCGTTAGTAGTTGACCACTTATACTAGAAGGAGGGTTAAAGCAATAATGTTGGCAATCATTTTAGTATCGTTTATTTTCAACAATTACCAGCACAAGTTATAATTAGAATGGAAAGTAGAAATAAAACAATTCAATTCCATAACAAGTTCAATTCGG
>NW_017100271.1:313502-328473 GCF_001263275.1 Habropoda laboriosa | reverse complement strand
ACAAAATTTAGAACTATATTTTGTACTTCTAACAAAGTTAAATGCAAAATGGATACATTATAAATCGTAAACAAATTTAAATAACTCACGTCGGTAATTTACCACCCCGGTCAACTTCTAAAAACTTAGAATAACAAGATTCAGAATTTGACCCCCCAATAAACTATTGCTTTTTGTGGTTAGAATAACAAAAACGTTGCATTTATCACTTAGAAAACGCTGTGAGAATTTAATAAGTAAATAATTCAGTCACGAAGAGTTCACAACGTATGGATTTGTTTACCTGAACCGTACAGCTGTTCTTAACAGAAACGTTAAGGAAATAGCAATATGGAGGCATATTACTTACCTTAATGAATTTAGACGTCCGTTGTTACTACGCGTACTTCATTTCACATGTAATTGTTTTGAAATTTAATCGATAGATGTCTTGGCATGTCAAGTGCATTTTTGTCAAAAGAGCATCACTTATAAAAACCTTATTTTTTACGTTTTTCTAAAAACTGGTCAACTACTGGTACCTTTACCTTAATACACTTTTTTATATATAAAATTTATACATAAAAACATTAAACGTGACCTTGAAAACTTATTTAAAAGAAGAACATAAAAAAAATGTAAGGTCACTACCTTGAAGATCCTTTGAAACTGTATCTCCTCTATGACCAAAAAAATTTGGAGCGGTCTGCTATTAACGAAAATAATTGAAGTGGTCACGTTAGGTGCACCACCCTATATACTGAATTATTTTTCAACATAATCGCCATCCCTATTTAAGCACATATCATAACGTGAGACGAGTTTTGGTATACCTTCGTCATACACTTCCGCCGCGAGTTCACACAACCCACATACGCTCGTCCTCATGTGGCTCTCAAGACTAGAAACCTTCTTCACCACTTTAAACGAGAGGTACTGGATCATCCTGCCTACAGTCTGGACTTGGCTCCGATCGATTATTATCTTTAATACCACCATTCCTCACAGAGACTGTTCCACGTGGGAATCTCACTTTATGACACGTCTTCAGCCTATTGAGGACGAGAGAAACGACCTTTCCTGCAACTTTGGGTTGCAAACTTCATTTTCTCTCGCCAAGACATATTTCAATCTTCTAAATACATGCTAATAATAAGTAAATTCATTTTGACACGTCCGTGTCATAAACTATTGCGCTGACATTTATCGCTCACTGCTTCTTTTTGAAACGTTTTAATATTTTGCTATTGCTTTCTTTTCAGGTAAGTGAACTCTTGGTGCAACGAATTGCCTGCTACTTTCCTGAAATAAGGTAGAGTAATTTTCAGTGATCAATAAATACATTTTAATAACGATGCTGTTAAAACCTTCCTCCTAACTAATTCATGTGAGTTATTTTACTAATTACTTAAAATTACGTTTTGCTTCTGCTTTTCCGCGTATCACTCGCGTTCCCGTAAATAAACAGATTACGAGCTTTGTTTGCCTGAGAACTACTTAACATTCGAAACATTTACCTTTATAATAGTTGGTGGAAATAAAGGTCGCTGGCACAGAGCCACATTACTCCTGGTATAAATTCTAATGTGTGTAAGTTACCCACTAAAACTTCACAGATAAATACGCGCCGCAATTTAGGAACGGAAACGCCCTTTCATCTGTAATCATGAGTTCTTATTTACTTCTTTCTGTTCTCTCCTTTTTTGTTCCTTATTTCAATGAATTTAAGTCAGACAGCTTTTTCTGTGTAATTAAACACATACAACTGCTTATAGTACTTCACAAACATTTTCGTGTTACTTACAGTGTCCAATAAAATGGTAAAAAAGTACCTGCATAAAATTTTTACTGATTTTTAAACTTGTATGAAACAACCCAATTAAGAGATTAAATGTAGAAATGTTTTCTTGTTATAAAATTATCACATTTCACATACTCATAGTGCATTATCTTAAAACTTTAATTGCCAAGTTTTTCAGATGGAGAAAAGCTTGTAATAAAATTTTGAGAAAATGGAAATGTATGTAATGGAAAATCAGCTATAATTAATACGCAACTATTTATGATTAATAGATATTATCGGTGTGTTGAGCATTCAAAAGAAATACATACTAGTACATATGCGTGTATGACAGATGTAATTACAATAGTTTAACAGTTTTCAAATGTATGAAATATATTAGTGTATACTATTTAAGTTCATTACCATAAAAGGCAATCTACAGGGTGTCTCTTTTAACTGGATACAGTGGAATATCTCAGAAGAAACTGAAGCTATCGAAAAAGTGTTCTTACAAAAATTTGATATAATAGGGGACATATGTGGTATAAATCCTTTTTTTTCAAGGTCCGATTAATATTTTTTAATCGTTGGAAAGCGTATGAGTAGAGGAGTTCAACATAGGTGAGCATTCCCACCGCAAATGTCACATTCAGAAAATATCGATTAAACTGTGTAAATCCGGAGCAATACTGGAGTATTTGGGCCCACACCTATGGGGTCATAAGGTTCATCGTTGGAAAGTGTGTGAGTAGAGCTGTCCAACATGAGTGGTCATTGCTAACCAAGTATTCCATTCATCAAATATGGATTAAAATGTATAAATCCGGCACTAGTATAGACGGCCGCCTTAAGGCTTAAATCTATCTAATCCAAACCTAACTTAATCTTATACACAACAACGCTATAGTAATATTTCGAACACATGGTTAGTTGTATAAGGACTCAATTCACGCCTAAATATACGTAGTGACAAATGTGCTTGGAAATAAAATGATCGTTTTGCAAAAAGACTTATATTTTCTAAATAGGACATTTGCAGTAGCAATGACCACCCATATTGGACTCCTCTAATCACATGATTTCCAACGATTTAGAAATTGGACGTGAGCAAAATACTATAGAACTGCCAAAAGGGTTGTAGCTATTAGTTTCAAAAAATTTGTGAAATTTAAAAAATCAATTCAAGCCACCATATTGCTAAACTTTGTCCTGTTCTATTTTTCTGAAAAATCTACCATTTATGAGAAAAACGATGGAAACTAATAGCGTGGACACTGTATATTTTTACCGATGTACGTATGATGGTAACTTCGATGAAGAAATGTAATTGAAATCGTATAATACTTTCTGTACGAACATAGTAACTGTCCTAATACTTTTTTTATTTTGAAATTTACGTCGCATCGACCTTCAGGTCATTAGCGACGACTAGGTCTTGTTTTCTTCGTTTCTATCCGATTATATATTATGGTAGATGTTGATGTCCTTTAGATAGTTTAAGGTATTTTCTACGTGTTTCTATGACGTCAAGGCCGCCCTCGAGGTTATTTTATATTTTTGTCTTTGGGTGTGGTATCTTCTGTATTCGAATAGTAGATGGTTGGTCGATTTGCTTACAGACGTTACATACTGGTGGTTCTGTTTTTTTAATTAGGTAATCATGTGTAAGTTTGCAGTGTCCTGTTCTAAACCTGGTCATGATTGTTCTGTCTTTCCTTTTCATATTGGTACTAGGCATTGTTTGGTAGAAGTTTTGGGTTACGTCAAGTGTTTTTGTTCTTTTAGAAGTGCTCCAAATATTATTCCACGATTGTTGTTCGATATGGTGTAATGCAACAATGAGGTCTTGGTGTGGAATTCGTCTTCGAATGTCATACGATGGGAGTAATGTAGCTTCTTTGGCGGCTGTGTCAGCCTTCTCATTACCCTTAATTCCCCGGTGAGATGGAACCCAGGCAAGGATTACATGTTTACCATTATTGATGAGGTCTGTATAAATATATTGGATGTTTAGGATGGCTTCATTTTTTTCAATTTTATTATCAGCTTTTGATTCGATCTTCAATTGTAAAATCGTGAAACTATAAAGTTGTAAAATCCTGGAGAATTTCTATTACCAGCACCGTCAAGTAGGGTTTAGCTGGCCGAAAGCGTGTGACACATATTGACCTGACTTCCCGATTCTTCATAAAACGAAACGACTTCGTGTGGCAGATCGTGGAATTCGTCTCAACGAACCCTACCATATTACGAATAAAAAAATACCGGGTTCCGTTTAAGAAAATAAGTTGATTTTGATATCTCCTCCACTACTACGTCTACAGAAAAATTATTTAGGCCACCTAATGCTGGGCCGAATAACTTAGAGAACATTTTCTCATGACTTCAATTCCTCGTAAGATATTCCCACTGTCTCCAGTTAAACGAAACACCTAACATCCTAGGGGTCGGCAACACGGGGCTCGCGGGCACCCAAGTGCTCGCCAAGCATTTTTAAAGCGCCGCCACTGTGCCAGATATTGTTACAAAATTAAAATTAAAAAATTACAAACAAAATTAAAGTAAATATGTGTTGAATCAAGATTACAACTTCCCCTCCGGCAAAATTAAGGTAAAGTGCCCTTTATCACAAGCCAGCCATTCGGAGTGCCCCTTTCAATCAAAAGGTTGCCGACCTCTGCCCTATACAATATTAACTACTATTAACCTAAATATTAAACAGAAACAGCCGAAGAAAAAAGTAAACGTATCAAACGTATCACGAAAGAAAGAAAGGAAGAAATGAAAACTACCACGGATAACACGGTAGGCAACATTACAAGGAGAATAGCGTTGTTCTGTTTAAATTTGCACTTTTAAAAGTGGCTTAAACACTGATTAACTTTCAAGATAAATTTTTGCAGGACATTAAGTATACGCGAATTACGGGAAGGGGTGTGTGCGCACGCGCGCAGGACATTCCTGTATTACGTGTCCAGGGTTGAAGAGAGACCCTCGCGAGAGTGGTCGTTCGTTTCCTCAACGGCTTAGACTCACCTGAAACAGAAAGATAACGCAGGAATTAATTATGCAGGCTAGCGTAGAGACACAGGGTCGGTTCGGTTGTTATCGTCGGATTACCAAATTATTCGCTATCAATTACGGGGTAGCGGGGGATTTATCGCGATCGCGATCAAATATTAATCCGTCGTGGGTCTCGCAATTTAACCTTCGTTCTGCTTCGACGTTTTACGTTGGATCATGCAAATAATGCGGCATTAAAATTAAACGAACCGATTAGCGAGTGGTACCAATGAGGAGGAACACGTTATCGAGTTCTCGTTGTTAAGGTAACGCTTTATGACACAGCCGTGGTAAAAGGCTATTTTTCCGCTTAGCATGTTTAGATTATTGTTAGAATGTATTTAAAGGATTAAGGTATGACCTGGTGAGAAAAATTCAAGTTTATAGCTTCGAGTTTGTAGCAGTTCGCTTCTCTCGTCCTCGGTAGCCTGAAGACGTTGAAGATTAAGTAGGAAAGTGATGGAGCATAGGCGGAAAAGGAAAGGTTAAGGCGTTTCGTCCTGGGCCTCCTAGTGGACTCGTCAGTAAGGCTTTGTAGGAGACCCGTGTTTTAGACACGAGAGGAACTGGAAGAATTCAGGTCAGAAGTTGTATACAGGGTGTCCCGTAACGCTGCGATCACCCGGAAATGAGGGGTTGCTGGGGTAACCCTGAACAACTTTTTCCTTATCCAAAATGTAGTTTGAAGCTTCGTTTTCGAGTTATTAACGAAAAACGCTGGCCAATCACAGCGCTCGTAGAGCCAGAGCTCAGGGACGGGCGACCGTGCGGCCCGACTGTAACATCAGCTGTTTCGGATTACCTGGAAAGGTCGGGATCGACACACTGATCCAGTACCAACGACCCACTTCCGTCGAAGCAGGTTCATTCGTGGATGAATGGGTAAGTTTTTAGATAACGAATAAAAGTATCGGACACAGTTATTAAACGACTTATTTGTCATTCATGAAAAAAAAAAAAAATACGTTTTGTAGATCAATGTTAATGATACACACGCTGAAAATTTCATCGAAATCGGTGGATGGAGAAACAAGCGACAGGCATCGAAAGATGCAAGAATCTGCAGATTTATTACAGTTTTACGCTGAAAGTTGTGATACTGCGATTTTCACAATCTTTAACCGTTTGTAGCTCGTAGAAACATTAAGAAACATAGAAAATGCTGTTTTTTTTTTTTTTAAATAGTACTCAAAATGCACACTGATAAAGGTTTTGCTTAAAACTGGCAAGTGTCTGGTCACTTTATAAACGGGAATGTACACAGACTGTTTTAAAGAGAATTACGAGATTTTGCAGTTTAGGTTTATATTATTGATCGATCGGAGTATTATCAAAAATGATAAATCACTGTGTTAGAGTCCACGTCGAGATTGGTTGAGTGAGAGAATTTGTTATAATTTATCTTCTTCAGAAAGAGATATCAAACTAATGGTTTCGGTCGATCTTACCTACATGAAGACTAATACGCAAGTAATGACTTCTTCGAACGTCAAATTTCTCTCCTGTTATAGCCAATTGCGGAGAAACGATGATTACAAATAGGAATTAAACGGTCGTAAACAGGTATTAGATAAGCTGTAATCTTCGTCATTAATCAGCAGTCGTTATATTATCAATGCAAGTGAAACATTCGTTTGATATGTCGTCGAATGATCATTGAAGAAAAATTGTTCTTTAATACAGTTTACTATGTCCCAATTTTGGTAATTGACTGTTACGATATTGTACGTGTACACTCAGTGAAGAAAGTCTCTGTACACATGAGTAAAATTTATTTCGCGCTGTATAATTTTAAGGGAGAACGTAGTAAATAAATAATATTTACGTTGTTTTATTTAGAAACATAACAGTTACTATCAGTACCAAGCAAAATGAGTTACATTCATTTGTTAACAATTAAACTAAGGAAAAAGGATAATGTAACAAAAAACAGATGAAAAAAATTCCGTATAGTGTTACAAGAACTCGACAAAATGTTTACAAACAAGGCTCCAAAGGCAAATACAAGTTAGCTTCTTGTTTACAAGTAAATAGAAAAGACGTTACTCGAAATATTTTTCCCATAATGGAAAATAACCGGTTTACATTTATATTTATTTGTTGAATTATTAACAAATGAACGTAAATTATCTTCCTTTGTACAAATAGTAAATGTTACGTTTCTAAATAAAAGAATGTAAATCTTATTTATTTACTACTTTCTCTCTTAAAATTGCACAACGCGAGATAAATTCTAACGAGATGACTTTTTCGACTGAGTGTATTTGTCGTTTAAATTGGCCTTGTGAAGCAACGACATCGTCGTATTTTTGCTGAAGTTTATGCAATCTCCTTTTATACGTGGAATTTCATTAATACATTGAGAACAAATAAAATAATAAGTAGCTTTCGGTGGGCGATAAAGGCATTCACTCAGCAAGCAGCGCTAGCTCCTTTGAGAACAATCAGCATGACGTAAATGAATTTTCATTAAGAATAGAATAAAAGCGAAATTAACTTACAAATTAAACATCACCTTGATTTAATATTAGAGACGTTATTGCGAAAAAATAAAATTGTATTGCGTAAAAGTGCTGGTTTCCAAGGATTTGTGGAGACCAAATCGTTAATATCTCTTCCCTCTGACGACTTGTCATAATGTAATCATCGACACGTGAGAATAAGCAACGAAAAAGATTTAACTGTTTACATTTTCATTGAAAGGAACATTGCGTGTTTCTGTAAAAAAGTTATCTTCGAATTGCCTTAATTATAAAATATTTGAAGCATAAAATTGTTTAAGTAAGGAATAAATTTTGAGAGAAAAATTAAAGTACGATCCACGAGGCATGAAATGTTACTTTCCGCTTCTCTAAATTTCGTAATATAACAAAATAAGAGAAAAGAAAATTATTTTTTATTGGTAACATTAATGAAAACAGGAAATATTGTAGAACTTGAGAAGCTAATTGTTACGCGTCGCGTTCTGAATGATTAAATTTATGTTTGCCCGCCGAACTAATCTTGGGCAACTGTTTCGAATGAACGAGCAAGTGGTTTAAGCTGATACTTGATCGTCCCGAATGTTGGACGATTCGCCTACACACAGGGCGTATCTAGTAACTGGGCCGAGTTATAACTCGGTTGTTATTGAAGATAGGAAAAAATTGCAGAGGAAAGTTTTGTATGGTTTAACAAGCTGTGTCATCCTGTAATACGGCTTTTTACGGAAGTGCAACGGTGCAATTGCACTCCTTTTTTGAATGCTACTCTATGATTTTTTAGAAAAAAGCATTAGGGTACTATCGTGAAGAACTCAATACTATTCGAAATATACTTACCTCTTTCTGAATATTCAAATATTCCACCATTACATTCTAAACATTTTCTTACACTTTTCATCACGTTGTTAAGATGTTTCTCTACAATTTTTTTCTATCTTCAACAACAACTGAATTATAACTCGGCCTAGTTACTGTTGGATTATTTCTAAGAACACTCTGTAGAAATAATCGAATGAGGACAAAAATGTCTCGGCGTTCTTTTAGACAAAGGCACCAGATGTGTCTGGTGTTCGTCTTCAAGTCAAGCACTGCACACTGCAGTACAATAGGGTAAACAGTTCGTACACTCTGTTCAAAATGAGAGTAACCTCGCTTCGCGCATAGGACGTGCATAAGGCAGGGCTAGAACCACTAGAACGTCCAAACCCCCACTTAATCACCTACGTTTTCCTCCGTCTTATCCATTGATACATTCTCTGTCTATGCGCAGAACGGACGAGAATCGGTCCGAGAGCGAGGTTACTCTCATTTTGAACGACGTATAGGTATAAGCGGACCCCAGCTTTCCCTTTTTGGGTGTCCAGAGACAGTTCGATAGAGCACTTCAAATAGTAAAGACGTTTCTTCTGAGTCGTAGAATAAATTTAATATTAGCAGTTACAAAGACAATTTTATTTCAATCACCTATTTCCAATAGATACAATCTGTATACCACGTTAAGCGCTGTGTCAGTCACCGGTGACTGACGCTATACTTTCCGTTAGAGCCGCGTCAGTCACCGGTGACTGACGATATACAATATCAAAAATTATATTCTCCTTTACATCGTTAGAACACGATGTCGAGTTAGTCCTTCGAAAACTTTCGTTTTGTGACACGACTTCGGCTATTGAAAGCAAAAAGAAGGTAAACTCTACGAACGTTTGAAAAAGATCAATTTCTCCCGGGGAGAAATGCGTGAAATTCGAACAATAAGTTGATATCGTTAATACAAAAAGAGTTTTTCTTCACTATCGTGCGATATAAACCGTACCAAACGAAAAGAAGTCTTTGCTATTAGGGATGGAGCACTAATCGGTACACCACTTAACCCCTTCCGTGCAACTCTTGTCTAAAATATTCATTAACAGAGCCAATAGTTCGCGAGTAATTTTGGATCGTCAAGTTAGATGACCCTGCATAATCTACGGAGCAATCACCAGAGTGATCCCTTTCAGAAGCTTACCGTTTCTCATCCATCACGACGTATTTAATCGATCACATAAAGATCACACATAGACGGAATTAATAAAGGGCAGCAAATAGCCTGCGGCTGTGTAGATACTATACAGGTACTTTATGCACGACAGAATGTTGAAATTAGAGGTACCTATTGATTCCACGTACGCTGATAATTTAGATACCGCCAGCATCTGGGCGCGGAGAGACTATCATCACAGACGAGGTACAGGATAGCATCTTACGGGTCTTTTTGTCCGGGGCTTTGGGGCCGAGGAGACACTTACCATTTTCGTGTCGCTACCTACGTTACCGATTCAAGATTGCAATAAGATTACAACATTAGCAGGGATGGGAAGTAGAATTAAACGTAACTATGAAATTACAAATAAAAAAGGAACGTAACTGTTTATTAGCAGATGATTCATCACATGCGCGTGTTCTACTGCTGTCACAAGATCGTGAACAGTTCCACCCAAGCAATCCAATATATGTAATGTATTTTTATATGCAAATTTAACGAAAGAGGATTCAGAACGTTGGACACAAAAATACATTAGGTGCAAGGTCTATCCTGTACCTCGTCGGTGTTACCATCTTCTCTTTCCTCATCTGTGTGTCTCTAATTGAGGAGTTGAAATGGTAAACGATGTAAATGACAAACAGATAATTAATTACTCTTTTAGTGGAAAAGAATGTAAATTCCATGCTTAACATGACGATAAACGCTGTAAGTGGTTGAATAATTATTTTAGCTCTCAAGGCTATCGCAAGATAGTGCTAAAATCGTAAATGCCATCTTCACTCTATCTGAAAGAAATGAAAGTGCCATCAGTCTCCACGGCCATTTATTTCTCCTCTAAATCTATAAAGATCGTAACGGTCAAGTGATAAACGATGTAAGTGCCAAAATGTACAAACGCATGTTTCTCGTTTATATTGAAAATTTTCACTTGTGACACTTGGCGTCGTTTGAACTACTCAATATGTGACAAATTCGAGGAATTTCTCGTTTCGCCTACGATGCCACGCGATGATCGTTAATTGCCAAGTTCACCCTTTAAGTCCGCGAGTGTTTCAAACTTGTAGAATTTTTTTCACGGTTGAAATAACCTATTTTATACTTCGGACTGGGAGGCTACTCGTTTGAAATGCACGAAAATCATTGATTTTTGATATGGGACATAGAAGTCCACCGGGACTTACGAGTCATTTTTTTCAACACTGATCGTAAATGCAGAAAACAACACAAATACGCACTGAAATTATATTTTTAATTCTGTTTTTTATATGTATATAACGCAAACAGAGTGCAGTGCAGAGCAGCTTATTATACAATAAGAAGTAGTTTTTCTTACTCTAATTGGATTAGGATCAATAACACCGATGAAATTCACTTGTTTATAAGTTTAATCTCGGGTTCTGACGGTACAAACAGTTTCTTCTCCGCTTACTAAAAGTCACTGTACGCACCAAATCTCTATCTTACTGATAGAAGGTTAATAAAAATTCGTTGGAATGTATGGGACTCTGCAGTCTCACTCAGATTTAGAGGGTTAAAGACCAATACCGAACACGCGTTAATGATAAATAATTCGAAACTAACTTAGGAAGCGAATGAGTGTATCATTTGTTGGTACAATTTCCTTGTAAATGGAATTTATATTCTTAATTCCACAAGTTTGTAGAATAAAAAGGAAGAATGAAGTTCCGCGCTTTATGAGGATATCAATTTATCAGTGATATACAGGTATCGTGTCCTACTGTTCCCAGGCTTGATAAAAGGTAATAGAAATATAGGTCTGGAAGCTTTTCTGCTACGTCCCAAGGCAATTGGTTTTACGACACGGACGCCAATTTCTGCTATTTTTGAGTGCGTGTTCCTTTAAAACCTTTTTGTTAATTAAACTTTCCTCTCAAACCGATATGAAGACCCAGAAGGCGTTTTATGGACGCAGAAACTCTGCGTACTTGCGGATTGTATACCCTTCTGGTCTCCACTCGTGAACCCTAATTGCACAATACAACACGAAGTTACAAATAATTTTCCAACTTCGCGAAAACAGAGAGAAAGTTTAAGGAAGTGGTGAAAATAGTTTTCGAACGTTTCAAACGCTTGCAAATTTTTACTAGCAGTTCGAAAAAGGGACGGATTTCCCTTAAAAATTCAATCTGGCAATCACGTTCAATTAATTCGCGAAATTTTTCACGAAACGCAATTCCGTAACGTGTAAGGACACGTTGTAACGTGGGATAATCGTTGAATCGAAGTTTCTGGCTGGTTGTCACGTGCGATAATCGTAATTCGTAAAATTTCTGCGCGCAAAACGAAAACCATTGGCGAACCGAACGGTCTGGGGCGAGCGAAAATTTATTCGCTGTCATTAAATACCGCGGATATTTGCCAGGAACGATTATTCGACCGATGTTTGCGTTAGAAGGACGTTTAATGTTCGTAACAATAGAAAATTATTGTTTCCACAAAATACACCGTGCTCGATGCAAATCGTCCGATCCACTTTGCCGCTTTAGGTTATAAACAGAATGTGTAATTAACGCCAAAATCATTGACACCGCGTGATGTACCAATTGCGCGACTTTCAACTTCACAGTGAACGTTTTATACGTCGCACGCTGTTCGTTCGGTATAATATTTCCTGTACCGCGAGCGTAGGATTAATGAAATCAATTGAATCACGAATATAGAGATGTTACTCTTTAATTTCATTTTCGAATATACGATATTGCACATTACCGCACGTGGATTTCATTAACCGTTTCAGTCCCAGGGGTCATTGAAAATACACTATCGACAAATGCCGAACAGCGCAATAGAGCTTGTCTTGATTGATTGCGAAAAGGGGTAAGCGGCGCGATAGCGCTTTTCTTATTTTCCGTCGACAAAAAAGACAGCGACGCGATGTACATGCGTCAGAAAAGTTGAGCGCGCTATTTCGACAGACTGCGAGTGCACCGTCAGTTGTCCATAGCGTTTAAATGTACTGGGTCCTTTCGACACAAAATCTAATCAGCGCGATCGCGCTTCTTGGGACTCAAACGGTTAAAGATAACTGTTCGGATAAAATTAAAGATAACGGTTCTGATAAACGGTCTGATAACTCAGAAATCCAGTTAAAATATTTTTGAAAATTTATAAGATGATGGAAGGAAGACGGTTCTGCGCAGTTCCAATGTTGACATTTTTTTAAAGGAGCGCGTTAAGAATTAATAATCTTAGGCAGGGTACTACTGAATGATAAACAAAATTAATTCGTCCTATCCATAGCCCATACGGTTGCACTGTAACGTTACTTTAAATACAAGTACCCGACTAGAATTTCAGTTAGCCATGCCTAAAGACTAATGTGGGCCTAATGCGGAAACGATTAGGCACACCTAAATGCTGCAAGCCTAATTACCGCATTAGGTCCTAATTCGGAAGGAATGATGCATGCCTAAGTTGGGCATTCCTAAGAGTTGCCATACGTGGCTCAAATGGGGGTGGCCGAGCGCAAGCCTAAGTTGGGCATTCCTAAGAGTTGCCATACGTGGCCCAAATGGGGGTGGCCGAGCGCACGCTTAGCAGCTTGCAAACGAGTTTTTGGGGCAAATAAATCGACTCGACAGACACGGTAGGACCTCGACCGCTGAGAACTATATTGACGTTGAATTGGGCACACGAGTGATTTAAATGTTTCCTTTTTTTTTTTCTTTCATTCGAAAAGTGAGATTTCGTTGAAAAGAGAAATTGAGTTTATAGGTATGCCTATTTTATTTGTAATAACTATGAACAGTCGTTTGAATGTGTTTCGTGTCTACCTAAGTATGATACGAACAAATGTAGGCACTTTGGAATTTTAAAATGAAGGAAGAAGTCGTATTGGAATATTTAATTACACTGAAATTGTGTTCAATTGTTGATTCTTTGATGTTATTTCATTTGAACAATAATATCCGAGAATATAATACTTGATTCGACTAAGAAATAATAGAAATCAATTTTGTCGATTAATTTGTATTTCAGACTATAATTTTGCTTACTTTTAAATTATAACTGCGATTAGAATTCTGATATAGTGTTCATGATTTGACTATTAATGAAATAGTATGTATTTGTGTTATAAATATACAAACACGTCAATGAGTGGAAATACTTTGTTCACTATGGAATTATACAGATTTTTAATATTCGCCAACTTTACAAAAACATGAAGTAAAATTTTCTTTCAGTTATTCCGAATTAAAAGAGAAATTAACAAAAGTGGAGATCTAAAATTGAATCTAAATTTTTGTCATTTAAAAATAACAATAGCTTATAAACAACAATAATAATAGCAATAACTAATCTTAAACTTTAACTACTCTTACACCTTAAAATTCTCACAAAGGAATGAATGGCGAGGACAAAAAAACATTTAGAACATTTTCCTTAAACAGCTAAGTAACCTTGGTCTGGTATACTTTCCCGAACACAATTAGTGTCGAAAATGCAAATATAGTAAAACTGAAACCAGATCCTCGGTGTATCCACGTAGAAGGCATGGAATTTGCAGGTTGTTCACGTGAAAGGAAGAATTTAAATTTCAAAACAGAAACAAGCAATTAACCCATTACAAAGTGACTGACTTCTAAACAACCATTATTTAAGATGCACTTAGGTCATTAAAATAATTAAGAACATGCAATTTTGTAAATGAAGCTACCCATTGCGACCATTTGTACGCCACTTAATGTTACCGCAAGACAAAATTAGCTGAAGCATTAATGAGATTTGCAGTCTGTTAGGCTCGTGGTAATCGGTTAATCGTTCGTGCTTGTTAATTATTGCACGTCTGAAGTTTACTCGAAGGACCATCCTCATTTTAGAGGGATAAGAATACACTGGTTGATTCTACGGATTTATTTTTAATTAACCCTTTGCAATCGAGTGGCGACTGAGAAGCGACGTTAACACGTTAAGCGCCATGTCAGTCGCCGACGACTGACGCTATACTTTCCGTTCAGGCCGCGTCAGTCACCGGTGACTGACAGTATACTTTTCGTTGGTCGTCTTCTGTTTATAGTTCGCATGGCCCACTTGACGGCCAAGTGTGGCCTGAACGGAATGATAAGAAAAACAGGCTTGGCGTTTAACGTGTTAAACAATCACTTGGTAAATAATTAATCAAGACAGACAGCAGATCTGTGGGTCTCCATAAATTTGGTCACCATAGTGAAATAGAGAATACATCGAATATTTGAATAAAATAGTAGACACAGTTTATTTCTACGTTGGTTTTCAAAAATTTCGAAGAAGATCCGATTTGCAACCTTTCCTATAGCAAAATCACCTGCGAGTGCAAAGGATTAGTAACTTAAACTGTAATGATACACTGAGAAGCCTAGTTACTTCTTATTAACCGCAATGCCATGACACTAGCCTCAGTGCTCAGTGACTCTAATCTGATTGACGTTTTACTAACTAACTAACTGTGACTTTACTGTTTTGCTAATGTGTCGACTGACTGAACTGATTTTACCGTGTTTTGTTCCAGTCCCTTTATACAATTTGGAGCTAGTTTCTGCGAATGTTATGCACGCTGATTGGTTCATTCTCACTTCTTTAATCGACCAATCAGCATGCCTTAACGGTCGTGACTTCCTTCCCTTTGCGCCTTCCGCAGTT
>NW_017100271.1:303305-313478 GCF_001263275.1 Habropoda laboriosa | reverse complement strand
GAAGGCGACAAATGTTTGATAACAGCACGGAATTTCCTCCAATTTGCGACCGCGTCGATCCTTTGACCGTTACAAGAGATCCCGAGTCACCCATTTTACGACACGGTTTAGCTATTGAGGACGAAAGAAATTAACGTCCAATTTTCCTCTCGCCGGGGCATATTTTAATTCTTGAATTAAATAAATTTGCTAATAACGAACCAAAGTCCTGATCTCAAAAATAGCCTTCCTGGCACAGTCATACAGTGTTTAAAAATTAAACAATAATTAAGAATGCCGAAAGATAATTGCACAATTACGTTACTTAAAGCTGATATGTAAATGTTGAATGGAATTTTTCTACTCCACGTAAAGTAACGTTGATACATTAAGAGATATATTCAGTGGGTATATTTTTCTATCCGTACATATTTTTATTTCAATAGAATAGAACTTCTATTATTTTAGACATACTACTTATTTACTCAGCTCTTAATTTCAGAAATATAGGGTGCGCCATTTAAAAAAATCGTGGCGATCTTCAAAACTTTATACATAAATACAGTGTAGAAAAACAAAATTATTGTAACATATGTTCCCATTGAAATCATGCAACTTTTGCTGCATACGTTATTTCGTACAGCGACTAGTTTACTAGAAATTTAAAGTCGTCAAGGTGGGTGAAAAATATAGCAAATATTTGTGATTATTGTGTAAATAGTGATTATTATCAGTTTGCACAAATATTTTTGAACTCTTTCAGACATGCTGGGTAATATTTCTACACATTGTACACGATATCTAGGTGCCTACCACTGAATCAATAGATGACTTCCACTCACGGTGTTCACTAGTAAAGTAGCCACTACTGCATACTGCACTTGACTATATAGTACGTGGTGCGTTCACCTTACGTGATACTGACCCTCTAATTTGATAAAAATATAACATTAACTGTGAATGTACATATACAGACAAATGTACAAAAACATTGCACTAATTTTTTTTTGCACATATTCTTCTTACCTAACGTGCTTCATTACTGAAAAACTGCTGACGAATGTACCTCGTAATTGCGTAACTTTGGCATAGAAAAGCTTACAACGAGTTGAACTCGTATTTCCGGAGGAAGGGGTTAATAAAAATTCTATTTAGAAACAGCCAATCGACGTGAGGAGGATACACACCTAGGGTGCTGAAACAGCAAACATCGGCGAGAATGTTTTACTCTCTCCTCTCCGCGGTATCCTCCTGCTTTTCACCGAAAGCAGAACGATATTGTTCGAAGAAGAAGATGTTCAACCGACCACCAGAACGAGGCCACGCGGTTTTTGCAAATAATCGAACCGCAAGGAGCCAGGGAAACGAAGCTGGTGGTAAAGAAAAAAGAAAAAAAAAAACAGAAGCAGAGGGAAACGTGGAGAAAAACGACGACGTAAAGACTTGGTGCATTAAGGTTAACGAATCGGAAGCACGCACTGGGGAATAGCAGAAACCAGGGAGATAAGAAGCGCAGGATGCGCATGGTTTATAACACTTCCGTTTGAGACCAGACAGTTTCCTTTACTAATGTCCTTCGTCATTGCTCGCGATACCGCTTTTTATGCGTTCGTACTTGTATTTTCGGCGAAACCGGGATTCGGATGCTGGTGACACTTAACTGTGCGGCGAACATGCACAGTTAAGGATGTTCCATTGGGGTGAATTTACGATGATAACCTAGTTCCTTCGTTACTTATGAAAATGCAGACTTCGTGCGATACTGAATTTTTCTGCTGAAAATAGACAAAAAATCACAGTTAGCTAAGGATAGTACTTTGATTGACGCGTTCAGGACGGAGTGACCCATCGGTGGGTCATCGATGCTCTTGCCTGCTGACATGACCCATCGGTGGGTCATCGATGCTCTTGGCTGTTGACATGACCCACCGGGGGGTCATGTCAACAGGCAAGAGCATCGATGCCCCACCGATGAGTGATGTCAGCAGGCAAGAGCATCGATGACCCACCGGTGGGGCATCGATGCTCTTGCCTGCTGACATGACCCATCGATAGGTCACTCAAAATGATGGGAGAAAATATTGAATAGATGATGTGATCCAACTGTGGATCGGCACATTTTCAGATTACATACTGAAAAAGTAAGTGTTAACGATAATAAACGCTGGCAGTAGTGAACGTTTCGCGAACATCACGATTTTACACGCATGGTTTCGATGAATTTTTCGTATTAATTAGAAACATTCAATTTCGTTATAACGCCGGAGAAATCAGTGTCGCCCTAAATGACAGCTGGTTGAAATTTAACGACTCTCGATCAAACCTCTATTAAAAATTATCGATGTGGACCTTCGATAGGACAGTTGAATTGAAAACGATCAGTTAACAGGAACGAGGTGGAGAAAATCGTTTAATTAACTTGAACATCTCTCGCCAAGAAGTGAATTTGTTACTTGAAATTCCTCTAGACGTTTGTGAAAGTTCGAAAAAAAGAAGCAGAAACGAGGGGAAGGGGAGGAAAGAAAATGATATAAGCACTTTTGCTAATTTTTAAGACGAAAAAAGTAAGTAGAAGAATTCAGAGTGGACCGAGCTCGTTCCTAAGAAGTTCTTTGGCTTCAAAGGTACTCGACGAAAATCGCTCCGCCGGATGAACGAATGGATGACTGGAGACAACCAGACACAAAAGATTCATCCAACAAAGGGCGCGAGTTCCGGCGGTCTTTTGAAATTAACGACGGTACGCGTCGATCGAGCCTGGAATACGCACGATTTTCGAAGCTTTTCAAGGTTCAAACTGCAAATCGTGAATGCTTAAAGACCAGTCTGAGTTCATGGTAATTTAACACATTCACGGCTGACATTTCGAACGTGCAAGCCGCAGCTGGAGAGTTCTGTCGTTTAAAGAATATTAAAACGGCGAATTTGCTTGAAAATATCGTTTTCATAAATCATTATTTGTTAGTCGAAGTTGAACGAAATTTGTATATTATTTAAATAATTCGAAATATAAACCATTCAATAAATGGATTTTCCTCTCCAAAAAAAAAAACAAAACAAAATAGTAACCAAACACTTTTATGTAAATATTTAAGAAACAGACATAAAATTTAATACTTTTCTAATCAGATATAATTTCAAAAGTAATCATTGAACGAATCTTGCAGAATTCATAACAACGCAATTTTTAATTTTTTAGTTTGTAATTTTGGATAATTATTAAAATTCTAAGTTTTGTCGTCTACTGTAAACATATAAAAAAATGTAGTACGATATCAGGGACAGTGAAGGTATTAAAAAGCATAATCAGGTTTTTAAAAATATTAATCAATTCTATTAGCTGATCACTTTTTTAAAACACCAATTAAAAGTATTCCTGGGGAGGATGAAATAGGTTCTAGTTAATTAAAGAGCTAGTTGTGTTGTAAAAAGAAGGAAATCGGAGTGTATAGGTTAACTCCACAGTAAGCAGTAATTTGATTCCATTTTAATTTGGTTGAAACCATTTATTAATTTAATTAATTAATTAACATGAAGCCATTTTAATTTACGATTTATACCTTCGCTTTGTAAAAACGTAGAACGAGTAACAGTTATAATTCGCGCATTAGTAACACAGTGTTACATAAATAATAAATATCGTGTGATAGCAACATACTGTATATGTGATTTCCAATTGAATAATTTGAAGAATCTTGTATCTGGAAAGCTGGTCCAATTTTAAAGAGCGAATTTCAAATCCTTCTTCGAAAATGATCTCAGACACTTTATAGTCAAAATTTCACATACACTTCGCCAAAATTTGTCATTCAGAATACTGAAGCAGATAATAGGAAAAATTCTAAACTCTTTTAAAAAGCTCATGCGCTATACTGTAATTTAAAATTCATACTTTTAATTTTAGAAAGAAATTCCACAGTTCACGAAAGTTTCCAAAATCCTATTGAAGTATTAAAAGTTCTATTAGCTATTAAATCAACAAAGAAATATAGCAAATTTTAGTAAATCTAAGAAACCACTTTGACCATGTCAGTTAACTTTTTGCTGAACACTTTTCACTCTTAATACTGCGCAGAACATCGAAGCTTCCATCAAGCAAACGAAAATAATCATTTTTCTACTGGCGCAGAAAAAATTGCACTAAAACTATTCATTTGCGAAAAGTTTAGTTTACCATCCCTGCTTCGACGCAATCAAGTATCGAAGTGCAAATTGTTCGCGATTCGACTGAAATCCTTAAATGTTTCACGCAGTTGCATATTTAAGCGATTCGATCTGCTTCAAAGGGTTGCGAAATTTTTCACGTTCCCTCGTACATTTATACAATTTCATTTATTTAAAAGGAGCCGCTCGGCGTACTTTTTATATTCCTCTTTTAACTTCGCGCCAATGGTAACGGTTCAAATATCCGTGCAAGTCTGCTTACATTTTCCAAAATGCTACTCTATTTCGACGGGAATAACCGAGGGAACAGGACGTTCCGCGAAGACCTTTTGGTTGGTTCGAGGATCTACAGAAGAACTCTTAAACTTTTTTCAAGTTTCGGCTCCGCTAAAAGTTTTTCCCGCTTTGAAAATTATTGTACACTCCATGCTTCTCGTACGAAATTCCGCTGCTTATCTCCCGCAGCGATTTCGTCCAGAAATTCTTTTCAGACAACGAGGAAATTACAATTCATTTCAGCTTGTTCGATATAAAAATAATAATGAAAATATATGTATCTTCAGGTATATTTCAATTAACCCTTTGCACTCCAAAGGCGCTGTTATGGCGACATACTTAATCACTCTCGAGAATTTCGAAATGTAAAATTCAAGTTTTTTAACATTACTAAAATACTGCAACTTAAATACTAAAAATTCTTTTTTTTTCTCTTAACAAATCTTTATTTTTCCAAAAGTTTCACTGCAAAAGTACACTGAAATTGCCGTCTGATCTTATCAAAAAATGCTTGGAGTACAAAGGGTTAATAACGGCGGAGAGAAATGAAAGAGGAAAAGATTGGAATATACCTACTCGAAATCGTATTCGATATTACATTAATTTGCAAATTCACTCGGACGAATGGGAATCGAATCCAAGGGGCGCGGTTATATCATTCGCGATATTACATCAGCTTTAGATTTAATTATTTACATTTCTCAATTGCGTACGTTTATACTAACACGGCATTTACGTAAAACCCAATCTATCGACAAATTAATTTCCATGCGACAGGAGGGCGGAAATATTATTAAATGACCATTAACGTAACGATAACGATAGCTGCAAAGAAGGAAACAAAAGCAGGCAATTATTAACGCGAGAAATTCAAATTTCACTGCAGGTATATCGGCGACATTTTTTCCTCGTTTTTCACGCGGAAAAATTAAATATCTAGTCAAATGATGAAAAATCCATGTGTGGTTATTGAAAATATAGATTAGTCACTGTCACGTTCTACGGGAACGTTTATTGTCAAAAATAGGAACGTATTTAACGCTAATTATAATGCTACGAAAGGAAAGAAGAATTTATTTGAAGCTTGTTTGAGATTATTAATTAAAACTCACGTATCGATCATCATTATCAAATATGCTGAAATGGCCCTACCACTAATTGGACGTCGCAATTACAATTTATCGTACATTAATGATATAGAAATATTCGTTTAATAAAACGTTAATTTTAAATGACAGATTTTAGCATATATTGATAATGAAATACCAAAAAGACAATTCGTTTTATCATTTAAATAAATCATACTACCGGTGTTGTCATTTCAAGCTCAAAGAATTCAGTTTTGAAACACCATAAACAGTAGACACACATTTTCTACAAAACAAAATTAATAATTAATAATTATTATATCTGATTCTGTAAATCCACATCAAGATCATTACTAATTAATCGCTTTCAAATTTATTCATCTTTACCGAACAAAACAAATCTTTACCTCGCAGCCAGACTGACCCAAGTCCTGTATTGTAATTTTGTAGCAAAACAAACACAATATCAGTGATCATATGTATATAAAGCGACACCTGTACTTGAAGCAATTCAAGCAAATTAAATCTTTCTTATTTATTAGATAACGTAAATAGGTATGTGTTTAGATCCCTATATCTCTGATAAAGTAAAGAAAGAGCAGTAAGATACCTACTATGTTCGTACAGAAAGTGTTGCATGATTTAAATTACACTTCTTCGCCAAAATTAGTGTCATATTGTCACCACAATACAGCAACTGGACATCTTAAACTCGTTAGAAGAATAACCGAGTTCATTACCGAATTTTAGCGTTAATCATAGATTTTAATTTAAACTCATCCACTTTTAATATCTCTAAACACTGATAGGGTTATCTACTTTTAGCATACCACAGTTGCAGGGAAGAAAAATACGACTTCTGACACACTTACCCAGAAAATGTCAATTTATGAAAATTAAGGAAAGAAGTGTAACGAGTAAAAGTAAAATTTAATTATTGCCTTTTTTTAAACTTTTGAATGGAGTTATGAGTGGAACAGAAATTGTCTAAATAGTGGTAATATTAAGGTGACGATATGTCAGTAAATATATGTACATGCTCCTTATTCTACGAGATTCCAAACTGCATTTATTTTTATGCATTTATGGAAAATTTGAAGGCACAAAAGTACACAGAATGCACATAACAAGCAAAAATATATAAATATACCGGAAATATAGTACTCGTTATAGTATTTAGTGAATAAAACAATTGCCTATCGAGCTTCTGTTTTTTAAATTATATTCATAAAAATATGAATTTGCATAAAAATCCGCAGTCTAGATGTTCAGATTTCGTTCACATTCAATAAGCGTCCTAATACTTATCAACGGAAATGCATAATTTAATTTGTGAAAAAAGTGGAGTTGGGTTAGTCTGGTTCCGGCAAAGGCATCCGACGATTTTATCAGGTGAAAACTTTTATACCCAGAATAAACATTCTAGTAAGGATTCTGTTACAGCAGATTTTACGACAATCTTTTATAGTATAGAGTTATTTAACTGAATCTATTAATTTTAATGAAAAAAAATATAAAGCATACGTACGTCTTAAACAGATCACATACGAATCGACTTCTCTTCCGTTTCTATTTACAACACATCTACCTAACGAATTTCACCAAAAAGACTTTCAAATTATTCTCCAACGGTCCAATGCACCAATCCAGCCTAAATCTAGCACCGGTTCGTTCAATCGCGAGTCCTTCACCAAACCGATCTCCATTATCGCCTCGTGAAAAATTCACGGGGTAACCGTGTAACAGAGTCAAGACACGTGTGCCACCGATGGAAGCCAATATTTTCGCGATCTAGCCCATTGTTCCGTGCAAATAGTTCGGAATGACGGCGCGAAGGATGACCGATTAATAAGGTACAAGGTGGAAGTACGGCGGTGGTTGCTCGCGTGTACTCCGTGTAACTTTCGCGATCCTCTACGCCGGAGACGCGCTGTGTAATCGTGCATTAATGATGCCCGTTTACCCGATTAATAACGTGAATTTTAAAGCGGGCAGACCGCGTGACGTGCGCACCAATGCGGCGACCTAATTAAACGAGCGAGCGCGACGCTCGATTCGAAAGCGCCATCGAGACCGGATTCGATTTTAATAAGCCTCGGTGCGATGGAATTATCGCTTCCTCCTCTAATCCCCTCCCCTGTCTCCAAGACGCGTCTGATTATGAATTACGCGGCATTGTGGCACGATGTTTGCGCTTAATTTATGTACGCGGTATTTCGAGCGTGTACCAACAAATTCGCTTCGTTAATTTACGATCAGATTGAATTCTGCGTGCGCGGAGAGGTATGTTGGATCGATGAAATAAAGTTTCGGGTGAAGTTCGATTTTTCTTTTCTTCGTGAATGGTTCGCACAAGGGTTGAAATTTGCGATAGTTTTACACTGAAGATTTCTTGATTGTTATAGATGGTACTGTAAGTTCTTTTTTTTATGGATTTTACGAGAGGAATTGAAGAGTTGAGGGGAAAAACGGTCGTATACCATTCCAAATTGAAATTTTAGCATCGTGTATTAAAGCTTAGGAAAGCGTTGGATTATTTCTAACAGCACCCCATGGAAATAATCAAGCGAGGACAAAAATGTCTCCGCGTTATTTTAAACAAAGGCACTAAGACTTCCACCAGATGTGTCTGGTGTCCGTCTTCGACTCACGCACTGCACAATGCGATACCATAAAGTAAACAGTTTCTAGGTATAAGGGGACCCCAACTTTCTTTTTGGTTGCCCAGAAACAGTCCTTTAGAAGATTCAATAGCGTAAAGGCGTTTCCTCCGAGTCCGTCAATAAATAGCATATTACAAAGTTAAAAGACTATTTTCTTTTCATAACCCATTTCCAATAGAAAGCTATAAAATTGCGATATAGCAAGAGGAAAAATCGGGGACAGTCCAGAAAATTGCAACATCATATGCATTAAAATAATTATGCACGTATGATTTTAGTAGAAATTCACAGGATGGAGAGTTCTACACCAGAAATTCGCTAAATTGCGTATATAGATATAGCTGGTGCACTTCACTGAAAATCGTGCAGCGATGATTGATTTTTTCGATTGGACAAAATTGAATAATATCTGTCGGAATTTGAGCAGTTATTGGCTTATAATACATCGATCTATAGAGTACGTTATATCGAAGATTCAATTGTACCAATCGTGATTATAATAACGTTAATGCACATTCTACGATAAAATCGGTCAAACTCTTTCGGGTTACGCGAAACATTTATGCAATCGTTACCTAATGTCCTATCTTTATACGCGATCAACTTGCTACTTTATTATTATTATTATTTTTATTAGGTCGATAGTATCGTTTTCATAGCCCGGAGATTTTATTATCCGAATTCTCGTTATCTCAACATCCTGTTATCTGAACGAATTGAACATTTTGCTACACGAAGGCCGCTATAATACACTTAAGTAATAGCTGTATTACTTTCATAGCGCAGTTTCTATTTTGTTCGAAGCACGAGAATTTTGCGTTTAACTAAAAAAGTTTAACAACGTAATAAGATAAGATTCGTATCTTTTAACACCGTGCTATAAAGTAAAAGTACTAGACCAATAATTTCTGCCCCTGTGAATTGAGCGTTTTCTTCTGCATGCATAAATTGCTCGATTATCGGTTTCCTTGTTTCTCACGGAGAACAATGATTGTTATTACTTCCAAAATTGTTAAATTTTGCTTGGAAATAAATTGCATTCGATGTAGTCGCGAATTTCAAATTTGCTTTTAACTTTGATAATTATTCCAATTTTACGCAGTTGTCCAAATTTCGACACTTTAAGCGAAAATCACTGGACCAAAATTCCACACGCATACCTATTCAAAAATCGTAAAGGGTTAACTCTTTGACATCAGTTACACTTCCCGAAGTTTCTCCGATTTTTGAGAAAGAGTTTCCTGAAAATTCTCCTCGATCCTGCTTTCACTTTTCAAGTTCATTAAAACGTGATCGAGAAAGAGGCCAATACAAACTTCCTGGAGGATTTTCACGGGCGGGCGCTCGAACCTGAGACGATCGACGCGAAACGAGTCGTGAGGAATGAAAAATCGATGCAAAACTCGCGTAAGTAGCAGGGGAGAAGGTACCAGGATGTTTTCTCCGGGTAAACAATAGTTCCTCTAAACTATTACATTGATTTCGCGATATCGATTTCCTCTGTTTAAACTGGAAACTCTGCTGGATAGCTCAACGGGTGAACTGGAACGGCAACTTTCTTCACCGTCTCGAGTCATCCAAGCCACTACAGGATGAACACACGGATACCTCATCGTTCGATCGCCCTCCATTTGTTCTGATCGGTTAGTTACGAGCCACGCGGATCTTTGGAAACTGCGAACCATCGTCCATCAAGCCTTCGATTCCGTTTGATCGAGAAACGGAAACGTTGCTGACGCAAACGGTGACGCGTAAACATCCAACAAAGTGATATCATTTCGAAACTTTCCCCCCGCGTTCGCTCTTTTACAAGCGGAGTAAGCCGATTTAAGTAAGTCTTAAGTAAACTTTCTGCTCGATGGAGTAATTCTTGCGAGCGTTAAAATTCATTTCGAAAAATAATATCTTCCTTTTTTCGCAAGCGTAATATTATCGAGTTTCATTTGTCGCACGTGACACATTCGCATTAGTGAAAACTGGAAATTTCAGGATTAATATAAATA
>NW_017100271.1:217154-303267 GCF_001263275.1 Habropoda laboriosa | reverse complement strand
TCAATATTAAATCTGCTGCTAATTTTTTATAGATATGAAGTTTATCTCAATTCTACATTTATCAATTTATCTCATATCAATTGATTCGAATGATAAAAAATTCTCAAAGTCGCTCGACTTTTTTCTGCAAAATTTTGTGTAAATTGCAATGCTCAGTGATCCTAAACTTTTTGCCGGTAGTGTATGTGCGTAAAAGAGAGAAAGTTTTATGAGTGGATGAACTGTTTGTTTTTGTGCATTATATGTGAAATTATTTTTTCTGCGTTCATTTCATTGAATACCGAAACCTCCAAGATAAATTAGCGGCACTATATCGTATTTAAAATCTACTCAGAATGAACAATGAGTAAATGTTACGGCGTTCCATTGAACGTTCCCCCTCCTTTTAATTAACTAAGGGTTAATATTTAATTGACGTAAGTGTACAAATTGAAAAGTTCTTACACAAAGTCTTGATGACTTTATCGACTGAAAACCGCCATATCGTCGGTTACCGGATAAATTGGAAACGGGTTAAAATAATGGAAATTAAAGTTGTGTTAGACTTTTCATAAGTAAACATTGAAGTTTGTGAAGAAAAGGCATCAAATTAATTTCTACTGTTCTAGTGTTCTACTACTTTCAGCGTTTTCGCAATTGTGTACGTTATTCAAAGTACCACTAATACTTACTTGCCCTAAATCACTCATTATTAGTTTAATTATACCTAGATAATTGCATGAATAATTTCACATTATCGCCCCCTCCCCCTCGTACTACATCCAAAATACACCATACATGAATTTTGCACACCAGTGAATACATCACCGATACCCCAATTACTTTAGGTCATTCGTTAATCTATTTAATTACACGGATCGCTACATGAATAATTTTAGATTATCCACTAATGTCAATCACAACCGGAATTACTTCGCACGTTAAACAATTGAGACATTTTACCGACAACAAAGAAAACTCCATACACGAAGGAGTTGCTTCCAGCAAATAGCCACTTCATGCTTATTAATAAACTTTCAGCCGTCCGAAACGAGCTAATAAATCGATCATCTGTACCGTCTCAATAGGTCCACTTACTTGTGAATGAAGAACGAGAAAGGGGGAGAGAGAGAGAGAGAGAGAAGGAGAGAGGAGAGAGAGAGAGAAGGAGAGAGAAGGAGAGAGAGGAGAGAGAAAGAGAGAGGAGAGAGAGAGAAGGAGAGAGAGAGAAGGAGAGAGAGAGAAGGAGAGAAGGAAGGAAAAGGAGAACTTGAGATGGAAAGTTTAATCTAAACTCATTGGATCGTTTCCTCTCCAAGTCTAAATTTCTTTCGCCCACTTTCTTTTGTGAGGAAAGTTCTTTAGTCGAAGGGGCGAGCAGGGTATAAGAATTGTCGAAGCTATGACGAAATCGCTGATTGTTCTTTGACGAGGCGCAAAACGACTAAACAACGCGCGAAATCGTGACGCAGGCACGTTTCGGCCGATGGTCAACACACGTTCGATGATTCATCGCCGGACAATTTTATGAACTGATAATTTATAACGCTGTTCATTGCACCGTGCAATAATTTATCAATTTTTATCAGTCGTAAAACTGAAACTTTACGCTCGACGGAAATGTACTGCCACCCGTTTGTTTTTCTTTTCTCCTTTTTTTTTTTTTAAAGCCACTGTTTATTTTTTAGACGGTCCTTTCGCGCTGCTGCAACACCGTCAAGCGCCATTCATCTTCCGAACTGACTGAATTTTCGCTCCGTTTTTCCAACATTTGGTACGGTTCAGCCAGCGAAACGCGCTAATAATGAGATAATCATGAGGGAATGAGATCACCTAAGATGAATTTTGTTCTCTACTTTTCCAGATTTATAGTTCTATCAGGTGCGTGCACGTGAAATGGCACGGAGTAATTTTCATTCACAAACTGAACAATATTCGACAAAATTAACAATATTGTGATTCGACGAGGTTTCGATGTAAACATGAGCGATTGTTATTATATGTCTCTCGAATGTTTTGTACAACCTTCTTCCTTGCTGTTTGGATACGTATTTCTATTAGATCGTCTCGTAAGTTCGTGTCGAATTTTATAATTTCCATCAATATTTCCAACGGATCTTCAAATTTGATAGGAAAAATGTAAGCGCCCTCTCATTTCACAACTTTTTCTTATTTTTTTTTTAGTAAGACCATTATGTCGTCGCTATAGAATTTCCTATTAAAATATTTTTCGCTTTCGGCACGAACTTACGGAGTGACCTAATATTAGGTCGTTGCATACGAAATGACGGTGTTCGCATACTTGCAGATTCCGTCTTATTTTTATAAATTAGAATCGTGCAGATTGTCGCGTGGAAAAGTAAAATCTACAGACTGCTATTTTCAATCCAAGACTTGTTTCTCTTGATAAAGCTCCCTTCAGCTTACGTTAAAAGTAGAAAATGAATTACAATCAAATTCGAGTGTTAGCGAACCGGTCAACGTAACGTTAGTTTAAGCATTTAGATCATTTTTTAATAAAAAAATATTGAACAATGAAGTGACAATTAAAAATACATTTGATGAATTCATTGCAAATATTAAGATTATTCTCAGAATAGGAGAAAACAGCGAAAATAAGAATGTGTTTCAACACTTGCTTCGTTCGAGCACAGTTGCCGGCTACCCTATGTTCTTTCGTTGTCGAACGAATTTATCGTTGAAAAGCATGATTTCCGCGGTAGCAGAGGCAGTAGGAAATAAAAAAAAAAAAAAAGCGAGAGGAACAGATGACAGAGAACGCGTCGAACAACAGCAATGTTTTACCGCCAAATATTTGGCACAATCAGGTGCGTGCAAATAAAGAGGCTGTATAAGCACAACGAAATTTCTCGCCAGTCGAATCAAAATATCGGTTATAAACGATCGACCGGTATTTTATCTGAATATGCGACATGAAATGCGCCGTCAGAAGAGCGCGAAACTGTGAAAAACGGTCGAATCCGATAAATTCCACGGGTACACTTCGACAGTCTGTTCAATTGACGTTTATAATCTTTTCCGTCATTTTTTCTTTTTGCCACATTTCGCACGCGTGCCTACATGGACAAAAATCGAATAAAATAAATGGAAATTTAGTTATCAGTTACCTGAGCAAAGAGAGACACACATTTTCATATGAACATTTGAGAAATGAAATTCCCGCGACAGTAATATACACGTTTCATATTTTACTGTTTCACGAATTCGACGCTGTTTTTATTAGATGGAATTTAAAAATAATTTGCACCGTCAGTATTTATTTTTCCCATTGAAGAGGTACAAATCTGATGGACTTATCGCAAATTTGATGGAACACTCTCTGCACAGTATCTGCCGCGATGACATGTATAATTTTTTTGATCGCGATGATTTGATAAAAAGTTCATCATTTTTATCGCATTTCCACTGACCGGACAAATATTTCATCAATGTGTATTTATAAATCAGATTTTTTAGACTGAATTATACAGAAAGTAAAATGGAATTTGCAACTGCGATAAAAACAATTTATGATTTTACAACGTTCCCTCTTTTTAAACGACATTTTACATGTAATTTAAAATAGAAAAATTGTTTTTTTTTTTCCAATGGGTACGTTCATTTACTACTCATTGTATGTATTCTTAATAAGGTAAAGTTTATTCCTCTGTGCTTGGATTTACACGATTAAACTAACTACAATATTCCTTTTAACTTACATTCAATTTATTCAATGCACAAATGTTTCGAGATTTCACGTACACTTTTAGACATGTACCACTTTGTCAAACAGCTATAGGCAGAATATATTCTTCTGGAGGGTACATGTTTACATTCTTAGTCACGTTATTTAATTTTATCCGTTTCATTAGGTTGGTGCAAACGAAATGTTGATAACATGTATTAAATTTTGTCCGATCGTAAATTTTTATGCACAGCAGTCAATAAGAAGAAATTTCACGTAGTACACGTGTATGGAGTAGTAAACAAATTCATAATACAATTGTTTCGACAATTTTCGTGTAATTTTTTTATAGAAGTTTAAATTTGGAAGAACTGCGGTAAAACTTGCTGAAATGGAGATTGGAGCTGAAATGGAATTTGGAGAAGATTGTGCAAATATTGGGACGCTTTAACGTTGGTGTGCAAAATTCAAGAATGGCGACTTTTCATTGGAAGAAGGCCGGATAGGGCAGTCGACGATAACGTTTTAAGAAAAATTATTGAAAACAATCCACGGTAAGGAATATAAAATTCTGGCACATCCTCCACTATTTACTCGACCTTTTCTCCACAGACTACTATTTCTTCAAACACCTGAACACTTTTTTAACAAATAAGTATTTCCGAAATAAGAACACTCTGAAAGCAGCATTCGAAGAATTTTTTCATTCAAAGACAAGTGATTTTTATAAATTTAAAATAATGCAACTAACTAATCGTTCGAAAAAGGGTACAGAATCGTCAGGAATTTTATTTTAATTAAATACAAATACACACCAACTTAATATCATTTGACATAGTTCTTAATCAAACCGAATTTGTCAACACTTTAGGTTAAATATCAGGTTACATTGAAATGTTAGATTTTTCTATCGAACCACTTGTCATAAAATGCTGCGACTCGTAAATAAATGATAAATTTCATTTTACAACCGTAAATTATTGTTCGACGAAGGAAGCGGTTGTGTAAAATTTTTTAATCAGTCGGCTCAGTGCGACAGCACACACGGGCTACATCAATACAAAAATCATACAGAAGCGGTAGTGTAAATATTAAACGGAAAGCACTTAACGCAAATTTGTTATTGCAATTCGGCATGTCACGTCGTTGGAGCATAATTCGCGGTATGTATTACGCTCACGATCCCCCTGAAAATTAACAACGACTTACAAACGTAACAAACGTCGTTGCCGTTTCCCCGTTTTCAATTCAAAACACCAATTCAAACTGTTAGGTAAGTGCATAAATTCGGCCCGCTTTACCTGACGTCGCACTCAAATTGGTGGCCTATCTGCATTTGCCCGTATAATTGAGAGATTCCGTTTGTCGAACACGCTGAAAGCGGATATCAGGCTTGCGAGTATGTTGTTTTATCACGTTGTTTCGTGCGCCCTCGTTATTTTATAAACAGAGCATTTCACTGTTCGAGTAATAATACGCGTACACATAGATATGATTCATGTTAGTAACGTGTAACAAGCTTCAGTGACCAGAAAACTTTCAAGTGTCTGTTAGAAAAAAATTGAGGAATTTTCCTTGCAAATACTTTCAGTGGAAAAGTTTAGCAGAAAATTGGTTGACTTTTTTCTCAAGTAGATTGACGACTCGTCAATTTGGGATATAGAAAAGTTATACGGTCAAAAATGAAACAGAAATGTTTATTTATCGAATGAAGAATTTAAAAAATGATTAAATCAGTGAAAAAGTATTGAAAGAATTTGGGTTAAATTACAACAAAAAAAATACTCACTACATAATACCATTTTTTATAAATAAAAGAGTAGAATTTTCTTAAAGAATGAAATGTAAGGAAACAAGTCAGTAATCCAAGAACAAATCTTGTTCATTTGTTGTTTATGATAGCGTTGCTAAAATTTGATAACTAAGTTAAACAAATTACTAAATAAATAAATTTACAGTTAGTATTTAAATATCAACTTATACCAATTTAATTGTACTACTTACTTAAAAATGTAAAGAACCTTAATTTATTGTACACAATTTGCCGTTTGTTTATACAACTAGAATTGTTCCTAAAACTGTACATATTTTTAAAGCTTTCATCACTTTGAGCTATCTTCGCTCGAACATTTTCTTTTAAGAAAATGTATTGTACGCATGAAAGGTTGCACGAAAATGCAACTCCTAGTCACTAAAGCTTCTTACAATTAGTGCAATGCCTGCAAAGTGTGTCTGACCATAGACAGTCTATTTCTCCTTCGTTCTTTACGTTCCGCCTTTTGAACTACATTTCAAAACTAGTTGCAAGTACAAATTGCTCAAGCAAAAGAATAACAGAAAAGTGCACAAAAAATTCTATCTCACTATGAAAATTTACAACATTGTTCTTATAAAAACTTGATGAAAAACCATTAGAAAGAAAGGAACTAAAATTCACAAACAATAAAGTGATTAAAGTAAAAAGTAAATTGAAAAATAAGTTAAGAAATAACTTGGAACAAGAAAGAACGAAATAAGAAAATAATTCTCGCTTCAATTGTCTCACAATTTAAGGAACGAATAGTTGAAAAAACTGTTCAGCTAGTAAAAGCAGTCCGGTATGTAAAATAATAAGGAAGTAAGGTTCGTGTAAATAATATTTAGCGCAAAGAATGCAAAGTACCCTACTGAATTACCAATGCAAATGTTTAGAGTATCTTAGTCAAAGCTGCATACATCAAGGGACACGGAATACCGTCCAGCAATTCGCAGTGGACTTTATACCTAAATATGTCAATGCACAGTCGTGACATGTACGATATGTATGCAGTCACGAGAGCGCATTCTTCGCTTTCAACGCTCACGCATCCTCCTTGCCGCGTCACGGCGACCGCATAAATTGCGGAACGGGACAATCCATATGTGTCCTGAGACTCGTGCATGACAACACACGCGTCCATTGGTCAAAAGAGAACGTTATTCTACCGATGGCAACTATTATGGTATCGATAAATTTCCTTAACAAGCGAGAAGTAACGTGGGCAACGATTCAGCGAAGACCCAGAAACAAACGTAAAGAAGTTATTAATAACGCTTCTGGTTAGTCTTTGTGATACGTGGGTCATTTGAACAGCTCTCGGAACGATTTTTTTAGATTAGCCGAGATTTCGTTTGTTAGATGAATAACTGTAGCAAATAAATCGTTCTATTACATAGTATTTCGTGCACAGTTCTTTAAGCACACATGCTTCTGCGTCTCCTAACAATTGATTCGAAGAGAATTCGAAGGTAGATCCTCATACAAGTGCTGCTTCTATGACGAAAATCAACGAATTAAAATATAATATATTGCAACGTCCATTTTATTCGCTAGATATAGCTGCTTCTGACTTCCATCTGTTCCAACAATTGAAAAAAATTCCTTGGTGCAGAGAAATTCTTCTCAGACGAGGAAGTTAAGGAAGTCGTTGATGAATATTTTGCAAGTCTTGACGAACCGAAGTTTTGTGATGGGATAATAGCTTCGAAACATCTTTGGTCCAAGTGCATTGGATCCTTGAACTGATATTCTTCGAAAATGATACCCCAAAAATTCTAATTGTGATTCGAATAGTGCGATATGTTTGATAATGATAATTTGACACCACTCGTAACGCTAAGACAACTGCTATGCAACTATAACAACTATAAAAAGACTCGCAACTCTAAGACAACTCTTAAAAGACTCATACGACACTCTCCGCAACACTCTATCTCTAACACTATGACGATTCTTACGACACTTCGACTCTATCTGCAACACTCCAACTCTATTTACAACATTCTAGCTACAACACGCTGACGACTCTTACAACACTTCGACTCTATCCGCAACACTCCAACTCTATTTACAACATTCTAGCTCCTACACCCTGACGACTCTTACAACACTTCGACTCTATCCGCAACGTTGACTCTATCTACAACACTATCCCAAACACTCTGACGACTTACAACACTCCAACTCTATTTACAACATTCTAGCACTCTCCGCAACACTCTATCTCTAACACTATGACGATTCTTACGACACTTCGACTCTATCTGCAACTCTGATTTTATCTGCAACACTATCTCCAACACTCTGACGACTCTTGCAACACTCCTACTCTAACTGCAACACTCCAACCCTATTTACAACATTCTAGCTCCTACACCCTGACGACTCTTACAACACTTCGACTCTATCCGCAACGTTGACTCTACCTACAACACTATCCCAAACACTCTGACGACTCTTACAACACTCCAACTCTATTTACAACATTCTAGCATCAACACGCTGACGACTCTTACAACACTTCGACTCTATCCGCAACGTTGACTCTATCTACAACACTATCTCCAACACTGACGACTCTGTCTGCAAGGAGAAAACCTTCCTTCACCTTCTTTCTCTCCCACCATACACGTACGCTATTTTTGGAGCTTTCCCATTAAAAATGGTCAACGTATCGGTAGTCGAAATTGTACGTCATCCAAGGTACTCAAGATGGGCCTGGCTCATGTCATTGTCGACCCCCACTTGTTCTTTTACAACCCTCGTCCTGTGTCTTTTCAAACTGCGTACAAAGAGGTAACATTTATACGATACTACACTCATATTTTAAACACTTGCAAATACAACAAGATCCAATTGTTTTTTTTAAACAACCAGGAATATCGAACACCATAAAACACCCGGTAAATTTGAATGCAACCTCGAGGTAACGCGTAACGATACGAGGGATCGATTACCACAGGAGAAGAGAAGGGATATCACGTAAAGGGAATCCCGTATCAGGTACAGACACGGATTACCGATAGAGGAAACGATGAACAAGCGTAAAACAGCCTTACGCAAAATGCGTTCGTTAGCGTGCAAATGGATCGGTGGAAATGCGCGACCCGTAAAATAGTCTCGTAGCGTCGGTGTAGCCGCCCTGGCTTCTGTAGTCCGTTCGTTAAGCGTTTGTGTGCTATAGGAACGGACGCAATTACCAAGGACAAAATCGAACCGTTTCGCCGACCGACACGTAGTGTAGCGGGGAAACATGGGTGATTTTGATTCGTGTCGCTACTCCAGCAATCGCGCGTGACGTTTTCCGCCTGCCCTCTTTTTTTTCCCCGTTGCTTTTTCATTTTTCCTTTCTGTTGTTGTTGCTGATGTTGTTCATTTAAGCGGGAAAGTTTCCGCGGCGGAAAGAAAAAAACGCTGCGAGAATTGGGTCGATGCAATTTCATTATTTTTTTCTCCGGTGAAAATAAGCACACGGTCTTGGGCTGAGAAATTGTTTTTGACCTACTTCGCTAGCATTTCCGTGTTCTGAGCTGCGAGAAAGTTGTGCAAACTACGGCGTGAGAAGGACCCACCATGTTTCGAGAATCGTTACCCTGGCTACCGGATGCAAAAACGTGCCTCGTTTGGATCGTTAAGGAGAGACCCTTGTTGGATTGTCCTTGCGACGAATTCAAACTTCGATGGAATTTAATTTTCTTCTTTCGTTCTTTTTACAGAGAAAAATCGAACATTTTTCGATTACTGTTCGACGTTACGGGCATTTTTTACATAAAGTTTATAACACGGACGAAATATTTCGTTACTTTTTCCAGTATTGCCGTTAATAACTGCACTAACACAAAGAGAAAATCAACACTGAACAGTAACGTTGTATGATATATTTTGAAAATTCAATTAAGAGACGAGTTTCTTGGAACTTGGAAATAAATGGTTTGTTCTAAGAAAAGTGTAATATTTAATCAGATGAATGAGTTACAAAATTGACCTGATTTTTTCATGATACCTCCCTGAGTGCACAGATATTTAATTATAACATTGCACGGTTGGTACTGAAAATTACAATATCGCAGTAATGAGGTTTCAATCATATATATTTATATTTTCAATATAATGTGCTGTATTTCACAGAATATTTTATTCATGATATGTATTACTCGCGCTTAATCAAAGGAATAACCATTGATATTCATAATTTCAGTAATTCGTTTCGAAATGGTATCGGTTAAAATATTTACAACGCTACTACATTTACTGTGACGAGAACAAAGCTGATTTTGTCATGTCTACTTCAACGAACGAATTGGTAAGAATTAACTATTAATAAACACCTGTCCGTCTCATAAAACCTGTAAATCGAATCGCATTGCTCATTCAGTCCAACAGAGACAAATATTTCTAATGCAAGTATTGGAAATCTGATTATGTTTAACTGATGCTGAGTGATTTTATTCGACAACTAATGCTGAAAGTCTGACTTATCAGTTTCAGCAATGTCAGCAGCAAAGAATGATCTATACTTGTATTCATTTTAAACTTGAATTGAAATACTCTTACACACATATCCGACTACTAAAATATCCATTTTTTCCAACGTGTAATTTTCTAAATTAACGAGAGCTAATGAAAATTTTCGAATATTATACTACTTACTGTTATACTGGTACCTTTACGCAGTATTTAATTATCTTTAATCTTTATACGTACTTTACTATAATATTAACTATTACACTATTAACTTTATTATAGTAATAAATAGACATTTGACACGTTATCTATCGATTGCTCTAATCCTACATGATCTACACTGGATCATACACCATTTACCTAAAATTTACATAACGTTAGACTATTATGCAAGATACGAAATTTACATAGAAAATTCTAGACTCCCATGAATTATACCTTACGTACTTCAAGGAGGAAAAGTGTAACGTGAGTGACTAAATAGGCAGGTATTATGCAAAATGTTTCATTGTTTGTAATACACGTATCAATTCATTATGATCAAGATATTATCCTCGTGTTATGTGCCTACAGTCCAACGTTTACACGGTCACCGATAAGTTCCTGCTGCATATATTACCACGCTCGACGTAGTTAATAAATTTTTGTACAGCAACGAACCGATTATCGCAACTATCTGTCATTTACTTCGTTTTGAAATGAGAATAAACGTGAAAATAAACGCCGATCGTTTATTTTCCCTAGTTTTTATCGTCGGCTACTGTTTCGATGTTCAACTATTAAAATAGACACTTAAATTTGTCGATAAAAAATAAGGGAAATCCTGTCAGAAATGGTGTCAGAAGTGGGATAGGTCGCGTTCGCGGTCGCCGATTCGCCGCGAGTCGCACGAAGGGACGACGATCGCATGCGACCGATTCGAGAGACTGGAGCGAATGGTCGAGGAATTGACCCATCGCTCGTATTCGCAGGTGGGCAACTCCACGATTGCGCGCCCCGGAGACGAAATGCTGATACCTGTATTCGATCCGGAGAAGGATGAGATCGTGATCGAACAGTGGATCACACTCTTCACGAGACCGTTGAACGCGTACTTTTTGCGAACGACGCTCAGACAACGCGGAAATAGTCTTCGTGTAAAATACACTGTTGCGAGAACGTAGAAACGTTTAATTAATTTTACGTCCACCCTACTCGGTGTTAGAGTACTTTCTGACAATCCCTTGAATGATTTTTGTTGACAGAATACAGTCGTTAAGGCGTATCCTGCAGCCGCATTTATGGCAGCGAGTCAAGTGGTCGCCGTCGCGGCAAATATCGTTTCCTCAAAACACCACAAGTGTTTGTTACGTTGCCTGCGGCACTTAGTCCCTAGGACCAGATCCTGCCATAAATCCTGGAGTCTCCGAAGGGAAAAATAGAAAAGTGGCCCACGACTTTTGCCAACGTCGATGGGCCACTTGACTTTAACAAAGCCTAGAAAAGCGGAGATTCGGTCGTTGTTTACCCCACCCTGAGATAACGCGCTAAGGACGAAATAGAGGGAGGCTGCGATGCACCGGAGTAAACTGATTGGTGATTTTAGGAAAAGACAAATTACCAATCAGGGTGTTTTTTGAAAGGTGAGAGTCTCCGTCGAGGGAAACCGCGGAGACTCCGGCAGAAAGACTTCGCACCTCGCAGAATAGACTCTAGACCTCGAAACAAGTCGGAACAGAGACTACACAAATAAAACTTAGTGTTTCAACCAAGAAACTGGTCCTTCGTAGCCTTAGTCGGCACACTAGAAAGATCACCGCAAGCCCTGACAACAGTCATTTTCTAATACATAATAAACACTCGAAAATAAATGGTTGCTGTTAAAGTGCAGGCGATGAACTTTCATTTATAAAAGCCACTTCTACCGTAAACACTTGTCGTTTAGCACACGTTGTACAATAAATAATCTATGCAAAGAGAACAGACAGTACATATCCATACTGATGCATTTATAACGCTCGAAATTTGACCACAAAAAAATATGTAATACATTTGCATTAAAATTTGGACAAAATAGAGGAAAATGTAATCTGCAGTTAAAAGCAAGGATCGTGCAGGCTTTCGTACAATTAAAGCGCGATGATACCGTATCATCAGCCCGCAACTCTCCGATTCAAAAAGCAAGGATTTGGATGCATTAACACAGACGTCACTTTCAACAGTTCGTTCAGTAATGTAAATTTATATTAGGGAAATCGTTAATAAATGTATTATCAATATTTACCATGTTATTGGTGTCGTTTATCGGAACAAGCATAAAGCCAAAAGATACATAGTTGAACGCATGCAGACTGGACGAATTTTTAAATTCAATTCTCTCGAAAACCTAATCTCTTGTGACAAAATTTTATTCCGTATTTTCGATTCAGCTTTGCATTTAGAATCACAACAGCTTGTTTATACCTCCAGTTACACGACACCCTGTATATATTTTTCAAATACCTTTTAATACATGCATTCAAGATACATATAACTTTCTTAAAATTGAACCTAACGAATTGAGTTTCTTTCAGAAGTTAGAAGGATTAGTATACTTGATAATGTACTTTTTGCCACAATAAAATAAACCTTGAATAACGACTAAACACTCGCAGACATTCTATCATTCCCACAGAAATAATATAGAATAGTACGAATATTTAAGGAAATAGTGATGACGTATAAGTACTCAACAATTTTCATAAATATTTACTCCTGAGTCTCAGTGGGGCGTACATGTCCCATAACTTCAATCCAAAAGCCCTTATATATAACGTAAACAGAGTGTAGTGCCCATAAACTATTTTGTCAATTAGGACCTCACTTTTACTATATATATATACAGTTGCTGTCATTAATTTTCGGCAATTTTTAGAATAGTAGCTACACCATTTTTGAAATTGGATCAAATGACTTGAGTATCTTTTAGAAGTTCGAAGGATTAGTATACTAGGTGATGTGTACAAAAACTTTTGAAAAAAATGCAATTTGTGGGAATCGCGAAGAAAATTGTAAAGGTCGCTGTTTACAGCTTTTTTGTTTCAGCCTGTTGCGAAAATTTAAAACCTACGTTTTATAGATTTATGTCAATTATATACATGCTGAAAATTTCATCGAAATCGGTTGATGCAGAAGCAAGCGACAGGCATCGAAAGGTGTAAGAATCTTCAGATTTATTGCAGTTATAGATGAAAAGTTGTGAAAAACAGCGATTTTCACAATGTTTAACCGTTTGTAGCTCATAGCAACATTAACCGATCGCAATGAAATTTTCAGCATGTGTATGTTTTAAATTTTCACATTAAACTGACCTACACAGTTTTCTTCGCGATTTCCACAAACTGCAATTCTTTCAAAATTTTTTGTACACGTCGTCTAGTATACTAATCCTTCTAACTTCTCAAAGAATCTCAAGCCGTTAGGTCCAATTTAAAAAACGTTATACTGTTCCAAAGAGTGCCCGAATATTAGTGGGAGTCACTGTACCGAAAGTGATTTAAACGATTACCAATAATACCACGTATTCCCTCCGTTACGGTTGAAAAGCAAGAAAGAAATCGAAGAAAAAATAAGGAACGAAGTGTCAAATAGTAGAGCAAGGTTTACCTCTGAATAGCAGCCAATCACCGAAACTCATGACCCCCATTTTAGAAGCGGAATAGCTCGAATCGAACGCGTCCCGCCTCGTTTTCATCGCCTTTTACGTGACACTTTAACGGAACGGGCTAACGACGTTACCGGCGCGGGAAGCAAAGAACACCTAACTCGATTCGGTACACAAACCGAAGTCCATGTTGATTTGCACTTCGAAGTTACAACGACACAACGACTGGACGCATTTTGTACGCGACTCGCACTCGACGAATCTAAACAATTCCGGAACCTTGTTATGAACCACAGCTATATTTACGGCACGAAAGGTTCGGAGGACGACTCGATAAACACGGGATTTGATTGGAATTTGAAGGCCAGAGTCTTCTTCGAGAATATTTGACCATTCGAATTCCACGGAATCAAACGTGCGCGAAATTTCGATCTCCGTTGTACTATAAAGTTTCTCTGGTGACTCGTAACATGAAGATTTTCAACTTTTAGTAACTAAATAATATTTCGCAGCTTTAATGTAATTTTGCGAGAATTTTTGTAACAGTTTTTAAAACAGAGGAATAATATAAAATAACTGAAATAGAAGAATTTAGTTAGAAAACAAATACTGTGAAATTTAAAAAGCACAACTGGGGTACTAATATTTTTATAAAAAGTAAATATGAAATGTATATTGAAATTATGTAATAACACTAAAATTAAGTGAGCTGACATAATGGAAAAGGATCTTGTTAGGTTTTCTAGAAACGGTTTATGGCACGATCGACCGGGAACAGTTATTTTTGGGTTGAGGATTTTCGTTTATTGCTTGCACGGGTCTAATTACATCCTTGCTAGATTTTTAGTAATTTGTGTCCCTCGCGCTCAATAGCCTACGAACATACCATAAACCACGAATTTCCGAACGGCACATCTGTATGTAACGGTCCGCTTGCCGATTAGTCACCCGGAGGAAATTCCAGATTTTTGGGACCTTCCGCCCACCCCTCGCGACCGTCGCGACGTCGGGAGAGTGAGTCGTCGAGTAGTTGTTCAACCACCACGAACAAGGAGAACCAAGGAGCAACCAGCTCACATCACGCGATACCATAGATCAGTTTTCACAAGTCCCAGTCATTTGGGTGGTCCTTCGAACCAGTATCTAGACGGCACAACATCGTGCAAACATCCACAAAGCTCGAAAGTTCATCGCCACAACCACGGGCATTAACAATCTAATTAAAAGATAATAGTTTAATACGGTGAAAAAGGGTTTAGAATAGAGAGTAGAAAAAATGCGTATGAATATTTGTAGAACAGTAGATTGAAAATGGTATTTTTTCCTTTTTCCATACGTGGCGTTGATTTCGAGTAAATCGATTTTGGAAATTCATAGGATACGTATGCATTTAAATTTCATTTTAACGAAATTCTCTACGAGCTTCTATCATTTCTGTGTATGAAATTGGACAGCTAACAATTGATGATGAATCGAGAGAACGAATATTCTAACATTTTTTGTTATTAATTGATAAATTATTCACATGCAAATTATCTATTGACTTAATTAAAACATTACGTATAGAATAAAATAGAATATTTACACATAAAACTTCCGTAACATATACTATCAGTCAAAAGTTTAAAATCAGTCGCCTACTTTCTACCTACCTGTTATACCGAATGTCCTGCTAATTTTCACACAAGTTTCAATAGATTGTAAATTTATTACATTAATTGCGTTGTTACACTTTCTTTGAAAATTTTTACGTTCCTAGCAATGAGTAATTAATTGCAAAATTTTGACAAACCAAACATAAGATACATCAAAATTATTATTAAAATAGCACTAATACCAAAATTTCAAATCTACCTTACTTATCAAATTTCCACTTATCGACACAACGTATGAACTTCATATTAACAAAAATTCGCGAAATTCGGTGAAAATGATCGATTCAGATCTATTCAGATCCTTTTTTCATTAAAACAACTATTCCAATCCCAAAACACAAATCATAAAACCAATAACCAAAAATGCAAACATAAATCTCGAAAAACAAAGAAGCCTGTTGAAAGCATTTTTCAAAAGTTTAATATACGGTTATTCCCGAAAATATTCGGACGTTATACAAGCTTGTCTTTCTAGAAACGTATTTCAGTTAATTATAAAAGGATTGGGTTGATGCTTCATCGTTATGAAACGTCATCTATTTTACTTTAGGATTACGTATTGTTAGTTTCGTTCATTTCTCCATATGACATTGTTGTACGGTGCTTGAAACTCGCGGCACGATTATGATAAACCGCGACCACAAAAACAGTGCACTGTTGCGCTCGCGATAAATTAATGGTGCAAGGGTGATATTCTTGTAGTTGGTGTGATGAGGTAAAAGAAACGTAATATTTCTGAGTTACTATCTACCACGTTGTATCGAGAAAGTTGATGGTGTTGAATCATGCACACAAAATTTGAGCTAGCCTCGGTTTAATGGATTATAGTTAGAAAATTCATTAGTCACCTTTGGCTGCCAGACTGAGGTACCGAACCTCACCTTGATCAGTCTATTTAGACTCTCCTTGGACAAGCGTGCGTCGCGAGAACACCATTGTTCAACCAAGAGGTAGGATTTTTTAAGTCCTGTTGTAACGGTTCGTTCCCGATGTGATTCGAGACTTCGGTGAGTCTTTTGTCTATGGCGTGAGCGGACACGGTGCTCGGGTTTTGTTCGACAGTTAGTTTTTGTCCAGACCACGCAGCGCCTACAACGAACGCGTCTCTGATATTATCAACAAGTTCTAAAACAGTACCGCTTTCGGTGTCGACAATTTTGCGCTAACAAATTCTGTCCACGGAAAGCGGTTCATCCGGGAAAAATGCATGGTCGCCTCCTTCTCTAAAGAAATGCTCTGAGGACGCAAAGAGAGGGTGGACGCGACCATTTAAGCACGCTGATTGGTGATTATGTAACTTCTTGGATCGAGCAGTCAGCGTGCCTAACTATCGAAGGAATTAGTCGAGAAAACCAATGAAAGAGCTGGTTCACCCCTGCATCAATGATTCGTCGAAAAGCATTCATAACGTGTAACTCCAACAGTTGAGTCTCAACAACATTCATTACATAAGCATACACAGTGTTAATGAACTGAATATACGCAATTCCGGAAATTATTCATCACATCTTGGAACAGGTTTCGCCGACCTTAAAATTTCGTATGTGATAGTAAGTACAGATGGTGCTTTAGTGATTGTTATATAGAATGAACCTCTAGATAAGAGCAGAATGTGGAATGTCTTAGAGAATTTGTTAGAGAATCCCTTTAGTTCAACTATGTTGTGAAATATACACTTTCCCATTCATACGTATTAAGGCACTTATTGAATGTGAAGCAAACCTAAGTAGTCATTAAAAGATCCTGAAGAAAATGGATTCAGTCTAGAATTTCGGGGTACACAACGAGTACACGCGATAAAAGTCCTAAATATCTATTTCCATTTAAGATGCCCTTATAAAAATAAGATCCTGATAGTGTATCACTGATTATGTCACACCTAACATTGACACGAATATGAGTTTGAGTAGGACTCTGTTGCAGGTCGTTGAACTTGTCTCAGCAACCGCTTTCAAACAATACAGAAGGCATTATAGCTGTCAGTTTAAAAAAAAATTCGTTATTACGCGAACACCATTGCAAAATAGCTATTTAACCCTTATGTCAATAACCGGGTACCCTTTCGCATAATTCTCACTCAAAACATTTCATCTTCCAGGTAAAAGATTGAAATATCCGGCCAGATCGTTGTTATTTGGCACATTTCCTATCCGTGTTTGCCTCAAGGGTACCCTTTCGCATAATTCTCACTCAAAACATTTCATCTTCCAGGTAAAAGATTGAAATATCCAGCCAGATCGTTGTTATTTGGCACATTTCCTATCCGTGTTTGCCTCAAATTTAGAATTTTCTCATCAGAAAACTACTAAAATTGGACGATAAAGTAGACGACAATTGTGACTATTGACATAAGGGTTAAGGCACTGTGTTGCGTATAAAAATTAATGAAACTTTGTTCTCTTCTACTTTTCTCACAAATCCACCACTTACGGGAATTTACCACTTAATTTAAATCATATAATACTTTTTGCATGAACATAATAGGTATCTTGACCTATTTATAAACGGCAGTGTAACTTTAACGTGTATGGTGATTGGTTGCATGTGGAGAAAGTGAACAGGAAGAAGCAGATAAATAATTAGGCATTAAGGAAAACTGGTGGAAGGAGAAAGTGAGGGTGGAGGAGACTTGTAAAACTGGGGGGATATGGAAAAACCCCGAAAAGGAAAGAAAGGCGGTGAAAGTGAGCAGGATGCGTGTTGAGCTGGCTTATGGCAGGATGTGGAATTTGTTATAGTGTTGGAGTTGAGGCTGTAAAGAAGTAACTATGGCTGTACTGGACGATTCGTCTACACGATCAAACAATTGTAATACAAATAAATTAAATTACACAAAAATGAATATTTGGAATATTCATGGTATAATGTTCATAGTATTCATATTCATACTATTCTAAAAATTATGAACATTCTTGCCTGTGCCGAGTTTGAAGGTGTTGGATTATTTCCAAGAACCCTGTAGAAATAATCCAGCGAGGACAAAAATGTCTCGGCGTTCTTTTAGGCAGACACTAGGACTTCCATCAGATGTGTCTGGTGTTCGTTTTCGAGTCAAGCACTGACCCCAGCTTTCTCTTTTTGGGCGTCCAGAGACAGTTCCATAGAGCATTTCAAACAGTAAAGACGTTTCTTCTGAGTCGTAGAACAACGTTACAAAGACAATTTTATTTCAATCACCTATTTCCAAAAAGTGGTTCTATCGTTAGTGTCCGAATATTTTTGGGAGTAACAGTGTACTTCGCGCCTTAACGCAACCTTTTTTCCCGAACTGTTCGCAAAAATTGCTGGACAACATCGAGAGCGGCCTGTCGAAAATGAAAGGTGCTCATGAGCTCGTTGGGATGTTTGGATCTTTCCCAGGCGTGAACAACTTCTAGGCGATTGTACGTCGAAACAGTGCACTACATCGAATGTAGAACGATTTACAAAGCCCTGTCTCTCTCACCCTCTTTACATTCTCGATTGCACCAGTCATCCCCCTTCTCTCTCTCTCTCTCTCTCTTTCAAATCTCTATTCGTTCCAGCGCTCCATCCCTTTGGAAAATGAAAATGCATCCCGCGTGTGCGTTTGCGTTCCGCTTTAATAAAATACTAATGAGCCGCGGGAGGTTAGCCCGCAGCGCGGTTTCACCAACGCTATAATTCCCTTTCCTAGCCTCGGCCAGTTTCGAATATCACGATCATTCTATTCCTCTTTCCTTCTATCTCCGATCTACTGTCCCTTACCTTCCTACGGTCGTTTTAATCGTCGAGCCAGTCGTCGATTAGAACATAAAACGAGCGTGGACGGCGTTCGAACCGCCTGGAAATTCGATGATTCGCCAAACGGCTCGAACGGATCCAGAGAGAGGCACGTAACCCCCTTTGCCGCTTGCTTCATTATCCTTTTCCACGGGCCGTCACTGCCGCGCAAATACTCGAATCTGGACACGATAGCGGGTTTCGCGCGAGCTCGTTACACGCCATTACGGATTAAACAATCGAACTGTGTAGGTCTGTGTTATGTGAGTCGAAATGAGAAAAACAGTGTTATCTAAATGTATATTGATGAATGTTTGCTTCAAAAATTGCGGCAAAAATAAATAATTCCGATAAAAGAAGTACACGTGACCAATTAACAGAAAATTTGTGTGCACTTTCGATACACGTGTCGTTATCGTCCGTAGTAGAACTTAAAATAAACAATTTTTCTTATCTAAATTTTTCAATCCTTGAAAAGTATGAAAACAATAGAAAAATCGATAGTTAAATTTCAAAGTGCCGCCATTTTTGTAATTGTCGATTTTTTTCCTTCCTTGTGCTACCTGCGATAGTCGAACTCATTCTAATTTAGAATCAGTGTTGGATATTTATTTCAGAGAAGCGGAACGACAGGAATCACGGAAGCCACGTGAAGACATTTTCTTTGTTTAAGCGATTGCATTTGGAAGCTCACATTATCGTCAATCTTCATCCTTTTTCTTTAACGAAATTTGTTATAGTTACTGATACATATAAGAAACAAAATTTGATTATTGCTTTCTTTCATAACTTGTGAATGGAGTTATGAAAGGAGTATGAATTTTCTAGTGATAATACTTAGGTGACAATACATCAGTAAAATACGTGCTCCTAATGCCATGAGATTTCAAACTGAATAATCCTTGTTTAGTTCTTACTAATTTTCTAACGATTGCTTACATTTAGTTCACATTTAATCTGGAGTGTATTGGTAGCGAACGAATTAGAAAAAAGACACGTCCTACAGTAGAATACCCCTTTAAAAAAACACTTTGGGGAATACGTTCACACGACATTCTCTCCTTACTTCTACTCACAGAACGTACTGTCACAGATTCATCGTTCAATCTCGTGACATCCTGTACAATCGTACATGCACACACAGACAGCAAAGGTGCACACACGTATGTGCTTTTACAGAGCACGACTTGGTCCTCCCTCGTTTCAACAACCCCGAACTCGTTCAAACAGATCTCTCTGGATCCGGGCTTCCTGTTCTCATTCCCGATCTCTTTTCCACGCTCTTTCACGCCTATCGTCGTTCCGTTTCGACCAATCCTTTCGTCATCCTTCACGGCCACGAATTTCTGAGGTCTGAATTCTCTTGGTCAACCGGCGAATCAACGAACCCGTGAAAACGTGTCCGTTAGGCTAACAGCTGATAATTCGCCCGGTTCGACGGATTTCAACGGTTCAAACGGGTGCCAATTTGGCCAGGCGAGACGAATTCCCGATGAGAGACGTTAATTTTCCTTTTACGACAAGTGGGGACGGTCGTAAGTGAAGAGAGATATGTGGCGTGAACGTGGATGGAGAATTTCTAATTAGTTTTCCCTCGTTTAAAGTGTTATTAAATTCTATATTTTTCGTGTGCTCTTTGGCTTTGTTCTCTGCTTTACTTGTACAAAGTAACTGAGAGGGCGAGAGTGGATTTTGGGGAACGAGTAAAACAATGCTGCAAAAAAGATTTGAGAATAAGGAAATAATGATACTTCCCTTGCTTCTGGAATAAAGGAATATTTGCATGTTAATTAGAGGATAATTTGTACCTTTGTGGGAAGTGCAAAGGTAATTTCGTGAATCTTTCATTCGGTTGTTTGCAATTTCAAGTTCCTCGCGATTATAAGTTTCCAAGACTAATGAATTTTGATACCCGAATATTTCAGTTTTCGTTTCAATTTATGCGAGAAAAATCGTAACTCTTTGTACCTAGACTGCGAATGTTCATGCAAATACATGTTTTTATAGAAAATTGACAATAAAGTGGGACCTGGATAGAGTATTGTATTGCCTTTAGAAGATTTTAACCATGTACTATTTATTTTTCATATTTCATATGTTCTAAATTTTCTTGTCAAGAACATATGCAAAAGTATATTGCACAATTCATACACGTTTATTATATCATTATATCATACAGGCCGGGCCACGTAAAATAGGCCACCTAATTATCTTCCCTAGCTAAGGTGGTATGAAAAAAATTTTTATACGTAATTTAAATAGCTTCAAAGGGTGAATAAGATGGAAGAAAAGTTTTTTGATGCAAATGGCAAAGAATGAAAAGAAGTTTCACATTTGATTAAAAGATTTTTAAGTCCAAGATTTTTCTTGGATCTTTACCTCATTTCGACTGATTTGAATGATAAAAAATTATTATAAATGCTAACTTTTTGAGGGGAATTTTGTGCAACTTGCAATGCACAGTGATTCCACACATTTGGCCGGTAGTGCATTATATCTGCATATTTTACATATTTCAAGTGCACAAATAAAATCTAATCATTTATTCCATACGCTTTTCGCTTCTTGTCTACACTTGATGACATCCCTAACTATAAGAAGCTTTCACATTCAACTTCAATTTTCTCTTAAATAATTTCCAATAGATGACGTACAATATGCATCACATTTCCAAATTTTTCCGCCGCATTATCCACTGCTATCGCATTGCGTGTTCACACTGCAAAGCAGATTACTTTATTCTTATACGCACGAACCTGATCTTTACGAATGTTTCTCGTAGCACGGGAGTAATATAAGTTTTTCTATAAATTCAGCACTAGCGCAAAGACAGGAGAACGACAGTGTATACGGGGGCCTTAGGTGAGCGGTGAAAAGGATGATATGAACACGTCATTTGTATTCCGACAGTATGCGCCTTATTTGTTGCAACTTTCTTTCGCAGTAGTTTTATCCGAGATTGCAGCGAATCTTATCAGAGATTCCACTTTGTCCACCTTTATGAAGAATTACATATTCCCCCGGTACCTGGTGTTCTCGAAAAATGGAACAGCCAAGAAGCGATATTATGCGCGGGAAGTTTTGCTTGCGCGTTAAATGTTTCAACTCGTTTCCATTTAATTACATTCTATGCCTCTCTGGCTCTTTCAAAATTCTTTATTTTAGTACTCACTTATGCATTTCGACGAATCTCGTACCAGGTGAATTAATTCAATTTTTTACGAAGTATTAGAACGCGCTTAATTGAAAGATTATTTTTAAATTATCACACAGGATGTTCTATAATACGTAAAGTGAAATAAACAAATGGAAGATATTTTGATGTCAGTAGATAGTCTTGACGTTACACTGTGAAATTGTAACTAAATACGGAAATAAATTAGTCAATTTTAAGATCGAATAAAATGATTACTTATTAGAAATTAGTCTAAAATTAAAATTAGTAGTCCTTTTTATTTTTATTTCATTTCGTACTGTGACAAAATTTGGAAGAAAAATTACAAAACCTGTTGAAATATTTCATTTCAAAAATTTGATCGAACATAACAAAATACTTGTATTAACGAAAGCGGAGTAAAAGGGTTGTGCAGAAATAGTAGGTAAAATCTCCAAACGTTTCTTTTGCTCGGTAATTAGCGTCTAGCTTGGTTCCTTCGGCGTACTTAGAGAAACTTGGAGAAGAGCAAAAGCACGCTCGTGAAACTTGCTCGAATTATCCTTTCCTTTGCTTTGCGCCCGAGCCACGCGCTTCATTGTTTACGGCCAACGTCGTCCCACTGTCATTAGTAAATTTCAATTTAATTTTCGCGCGCTTCGCTTCTACTGCTGCGCTTAACATTTTGCCCCGATGTAGAACGAGATACTGACACTGTTCTTTCGTGTAACTGCTTGTTTCGCGACTTCTAACGAAATGTTTTAACCCTAGAGCTGTCTTCGGGTCTTTTTTGACCCACCGCCTTTTTATATTTTTAGTAATTTTTGTAATTATTTTAAACGTTTATTGTCTAGGTTCATACGTCGCGTTGGAAACAAAAATTATTACACATAAGGTCTTATGTGTACCCAAAAGTCTTAAGTGTACAGTCAAAACGAAGAACGCAGCAGGGTTAAGCAGTAGAAATTGTATTGTAAGTAGTAATGTAGAAATTAATAAAGAAGTGGTTTGGAAGATACATATAAGATAGAAACTTTATTTTTGTTTCGCTACGTAACTATTTGTGTAATGTGTAATAATTAAATTAAATTAATTAAGAAATAATTTTATCTATTCAATTTTGGTCTATTACTTCTCATGTATTTATAATTGCTATTTTTTATTCTTGAAGATGTAATCTGTTCGGTCATAAAACACTTCCGATGCAGGCAAGGCGAGGGATTAGTCGACACGGCCTGCAAATTTAATTTCCACACTTATGCCGCGTGTTACTTGATTTTTATGACCGAACATAATCTATCAATTCTTTTTGTGATATTATATCCATCCTTATATCATCAATTCATACCACAAGAAGAATTGATATATTTAGGTATTTACGTATGTTCAAGAATTAAAGATAGCAATTATAAATACGTGGAAAGATATTGACCAAAATTTAATAGAAAACGTCACTAACAACATGAGAACAAGCATTTTTCAATTAATTAAGCGTAATGGACCAAGAATTGATTATTAAAAACCGTTTCTTGTTGTAACTTGACATTAAATCAAGAAATTGACCAAAATTTAATAGAAAACATCACTAACAACATGAGAACAAGCATTTTTCAATTAATTAAGCGTAATGGACCAGGAATTGATTATTAGAAACCGTTTCTTGTTGTAACTTGACATTAAATAAATTATTTGGTATAAGTAAACTTATACTTTTGCTCAACTGGAAAACAACATATCTCTAAATAGTCATAATAATTCATTACATTATGTATACGCAAATAATACAAAAATTGATTTCACGTGTTTCGTACATTTTTACTCCTACACACAGACAACGCCAAAAAGTGAGGTGAACTTACAATTCTATTTCTTTTTCCTTTGTAATGTATAAATTTAGGTTTAGAGGCAATTTTATACTTTACAATTAAAGTTACTCAGTAGAAACATTTCACTTGCTGTTGCCTCTTCTTCGTTTTAAAAATTTGCAAGCTATATTATGTACACAAAAAAATTCTGTTTGAATAATAATTTACGAAGAGAAAAATTAGCAAGCTGAGATAATAATTTCAAATTTTTGAATGTTATAAATACTCGTCATCAATCCAGTTACTTAGTTACACAGTTAGCATTTAAATTAAGTCTTTGGGGGATCAGGAATTCCGAATTATTAAATAACTTATGGCAAACATACGGAAATGGTAACCGCAAGATGATGAGAAATTACCCAATTGTTCATGAAAATAGTAACAGAAATTGATTTCTTCCTTTTGAGAAATTAATATACCCTTTAATCGCATAGTAACATTTTATAATGTGAAAAATCAAAAAGAAACAGCAAATTTTAGACAGTCAATGAAAAAATCTTCATAGATATTCCTATACTCTCAGTACTTTCATTATCAATTCTCAAGGAACATTTCGAGGAAAAACTCGGGTAGAAGTGGGTGATAGATCAGCTTTTAAGGCTAGATGCTTTTTAAATTTCAGTGACCGAACTTTCTGAATTATCGCACTCTTGAACTTCAGAACTATTTAAACTCATCGAGTTAAAATCTGAGAGATCTTACATCCGCAGTTTCGCCAACTTTAGAATTCCACGAAAGCATTTTTTACTTCTGTGAAAAATTTCTAGTGCCTGTAAGCTGTTGTTAAAATTTCTTCGAACAATTCAATCGTACTTCTCACACGTTTAAAAGAACAAGATGACCCTATGTGCTTAAATCCATATTCTGATCTTTCTTAGTACAACTACGTTACATGTTAGGACAACAGATTGCTCTAAGTGTATGATACGGTCGACTAATTTGCTATTTTTGAGGATCGAATATTTCATTTGCCTAGCATCTATTTAACCTTACGATCAGGAGAAACGCCTAACGCTTAATTGGTCTTCAAGCGTTTGGCCTCTCCTACTCAATAGCAATTGACGTATCGCAAGCTTATTCTTCTGACAAAGGACGAACGGACACATATACTACAATAGACCACCAGGATGTAACATACTTTCCGGGTTTTTCTTCGACAAACATATAGACGCTGATGCGCCGTTAGAAGCTTATTCTTCTGACAAAGGACGAACGGACACATATACTACAATAGACCACCAGGATGTAACGTACTTTCCGGGTTTTTCTTCGACAAACATTTAGACGCTGATGCGCCGTTACTCGCGCTTGACGTACCGACGACCTGATAGGGCGTCAACGCCAGGACTCAGGTACTCCAGAATTTTCCTATCCTTCCCATTGGACAAGACTAATTTCCCACCTTTTTTCCATGTCCCTTAAGACGCTCCTCTTGACGGACGAACGTGAGTAAAAGGACCGGGACAAATGAGACACACTTGATACATACTTTGAACACACGAGGCATTCTGAACAAGATACTCTGAACATTTCGTTGTTATAATAATAAAAATGGTATTGTGAATAAATAACCGAGCTTCACGAACCCGTGGAGCTAACATTATACATACTTTATCTCTCTTTTTTAGATAAAATATTTACTAATACAATTTGATAAATTGCATTATTTTAAGATACCCTCAAAATTGAAGAATTGCTAAGAAAAACTTATGAAGAAAGCCAATGATTTTACATGGGAATTTTATATTCACTGTTACACTCCCCAGTTTTTTAAAGCAAAAGACTTTTATAAGAATCAACAACATACACAATCACTGAAAACCTGAAGAACTTTAAAGTTAATAGCAATGTAAAGTTAATAAAAGTTGCTTACACTTGTATCAGAAATATTTTTTGCAACTATTAACTATTTTAATATCTATTAATCATTTTTTCACAACATATAAATATAAATTAGTATACAACATAACATAAACTAAAACACGATATCAGCACAATTTCGAATTTTTTAAATTCACTTCATTTTAATTTCAATATAAATTCCACAGCAAATATTTAAAACTGCATAATAAAATGATTTTAAAAGTGCAGATTTCCTAATAAAACGTTCAAAAAATATGATTATCCTCTTAATTGAAACACCCCGTGATATAATAATCCCATTCAATAAACTCTGCCAAACGGAATACCTTTCGAAAAGTGGTTTTAAATTTGAGTTACCAGCAAGCCGGCCCGTGCAGCGACAAGGGGACAAAAATGGCGAGAAAGAATGGAAAAGAATAAAAGAAGGGTGGCGATGAGAACGATCGTGTCGCGCATTCGCTCGCGTTGTCCTGTACACGTTGCACTCGGCCAGCGAACAATGCATTACTCGGCCTCATTACCGAATGCAACGTGCCAATTAGAGGAAGCGTGCAACTCGCGTTTCCTCTTTCTTCGTCTGTCCACCGTTTCTCGTTTATCTTCGATACGTGGGTAAAAATGTACGTGTACGGGAACTTACACGAGGTTCACGCCAAGAAATTGCGGTAAGAGATGCTTGGAAATTTGACGGTAATAAAACAGTGCCAGTAGTACGATGCGAAAGTAGCGACTCCGTTAATTATGAACACCTCGCTTGACAATTGAAGAGTCCAGGGAAACAACGACTATAGTCGGAAGAAGTAAAATTTTCAGTATTTGAAAAACAAATTTTACCAACTCTCCCGCTATGCGCGATCGAAAATTTAATATTCCTCGTTTTTATAATAGGTTTCTGAATCTTTGAAGAACGTTAAATGTTCGTAAAAAGTTCGTTCATAAATTTTATGAAGGCAAAATTTATTTTCATGGTCCGGACTTTGGTCTAACATTATTTTAACAAAAAAGAGTATGAATTCGGATCATTTTTCCGTAGAAAAGAATTTTTTTCCCCGGCAAAAGTAAAAATCATATCGGCAATGATTATAGGATTAGTAACACACAATAAAAAAAAATTCTGCTCGTCGTGATTGGATCGTATCCCTGAAAATGATTTAATAGTTGGATTTTGATCATTCTTCCATTGGAGAAATGTGAGATTGATCGTTCTTCCCTGAACTCACAATTTCTTGGCCTTTTACCCCTTAACCTATGATTTCTTTTCTGACAATGCATCTAAGCGTCAGCCATTTAATGTTTTAATACTGTATCAAGTAACAAGGGCTAATCTGTTACAGGTTAATTACATTTAGGAATCCTTAATTTTACAAATTAAAACGAAAGTTAGGATTACAATGAATTTTTCTTACTAATATACCTATTTTTGTCACATGTGACCAGAACCTCTGCCACGAGTCTGACACGTTGTTGTAGGTCAAAGGGTTAAGGGGGTATTCTAGTGTGAACCTTTGAAAAAATTGTTTTTTTATTTGCATTTTCCAAAAGAACGTAGTTTCAAAATTTTTTGTACAAAATCTTATGCCTGAACTCCTAAAATTAACGAAATTGTGACTATCTGAAAGACGTAAAAATGAACGATATTGTTATCAGTATAACAGTCGTATAACACGGTGAAAAGGGACCGTATATAAGTTCACATTTTCACAGGGTAGCAAAGTTCACGTAATTGATGGTACATTATTTTGTATAGTAATTTTTTAATGGTGTACGTACTATAAGTAAGCAACAGTATTCACAGCAAGGTTTATCGCTGCAATTATGAAATACAGGACTCCCGCCCTTCTGACAAAATTACCGAAGGAATTCAAATTATAGAATAAATGTAAATAAAGAGCCAGTAATTTATGTCAGTAACTGCTTCTTTCGCTTCAAGTAAAGTATGTAGTGACAAAATATTTTTAATTATTATTGAGGTTTTCGGGTGTAAGCAGTGTTCTTATAGGAAAAGTATTCAGATGTCTCGTAAACATTGCAGCTCACCTTATCAGAGTTCGTGAAACACACTGATAATGTAATACATATTCCATACATTTTCGAGAGTTATTACATTTTCAAAAAGATTTGAGAAAACGATACATTACGAATACCACAAAAAATTGTATAAAATGGCAATGTAAAGTATAAAAGCATTAAATATTCGAGGAATTTAAAATCGTAGAAGGAAAACATTATTCCTATTTCCAGGCGGAAAACAATTTTTTCCATGCTTGTTTTTGAACGGCAGTTAGCAAACAGCGGGGAATAAATTTCTTCTTTATACATATATGCTAAACGTAGATATGACAAAAATAAAAATATTAGTACTAAAAGTTCACTTGAAAAAACTTTCAGTCGTGAAAGTATAGAGGAGTTTCCGTTTGAAACTCTTATTGACGAAACACGATTAACAGCACTCGCGATTAAACGCCAATTAAAAATAACTCGTTTGGAAAAATAAACAATCAGACATCGAACGTGATCGTAGAAATTCGTGAAACGCTTTAAAATTTATAGGTTATTTCGTTGAGAGACGTCGACAAAACCAGAAACAGGAATATTCTCGTTTGAAAATTAAACACACCGCATAGTGAAAGGAATGTTTCTTGCAAAAATGCTAAAAGTGTGCGTTCACTATTATCGTTCGCCATCGAAATGCCGAAATTAAAATTCCTAAAACGAAGATGACCTGGATCCGATTTCGAAGCGGGCGTGCTTATCTGCATTTCAAGCGCGGGCTAATTCAGCTTTTTTCCCAGACTGTCCGGGACGATCGAATTCCTTAAGCATTATGCGGCTATAATTCTACGTGCGACTGGGTTGCTTTGGACGACACGAAAAACGGGTAGAGTATTTAATATTCAGTGGTTATTGAATTATCAGTGCGTATCTTTAACAATGATCGAGTTTGTGTAGTAGAGTGTGAATGCAAATTTAGTGGACACGAATTAAGTTAAGTCAGTGGACAGTTAATATTCTTCCTCCGAATTTTCTATGAACTTTAAGATACCTCGCGCAGTTAAAAGAATTAAAGTAAGTGACAGAAGAATTGAATAGAATAAGTGAATTTTATGAAAAAAGAGATACTCTGGTTCCGTTAATTATTATCATATATTCAAAATCATTGAAAAAGATGGTAATTTTATTGTTGACGTCGTGTTCCCAACGATGCAAATCTGTCACGATAGAGCGAGTGGTTCAACCCTTTGAGGACGGAGGACTACGTACCACGCTGAGATATTGTTTACTTGTGAACCTATAACTAGGTGACTATTTCAATATTTTTTTTATGCTAAATCATTTCAAAATTGTATTTTTCTTAAATGTAGGTATAGGAGTTTATGACAAAGCCAACTATTTTTGTTGCTTAAAAATATGTGAGTTATTGCTTGTGTTCATAGTATTTCGTGGCCGCGCGTGAGTCTATAGTACTCAAAGGGTTAAACTGATACGCGATCGTCCCGAACGTTGGATGATTCGTTTGTACGATGTCGTCTCGAATGGTAAACGAACTGTTTAACGAATGATTTAAAAGACTGTCGTATGATGACTGATGGACACCGACTGTCTCGCAGGAGCTGTTCCACGTCAAATTGGTCACTTTTGGCAGCATGTCCTCCGATATTGATGAAACTGTAACATGTTGTAGTCTATGTGAAATAATGACGAGTTTATGTCATCGTTTCGCTGGCTTCCAAGTTATTAACAAATTACAACATGTTGAAAATCGCGAAAAAGCAGGTTTTCAGCCAAACATGACTGTATAAACGGATTTTTATCTCGTAAACTATTACACTTACAGAAAGAATTAGTTTTCATTTGCAAAGCAAAAGATGGTGCTTCCTAAATATATTTTTAATTCTGTTGTACGCACCCTTTTTCAATATGGAAATTATAAATAAATTCTTATTTTGCAGAAACGAGCAACTTGTCGTGTTTCTAAAAATTTGAAAAAAATATATGTCGTTCCTTGAATGTTTCTCGATAGTGTACACTACATTTCATTTTGTTCGCGGTGAAAATTTCATTGCACGGTCAATAATTGTCCGCGGTGCTCGGTCTGAATCAGGTCTCAAAGGACAACCTTTGAGAAGCTGCCCAGAAATGCCGATACTTAATTATTTTAGATATTGCAATCAACAATTGTTATTATTTCGAACTACAGAAACAGCAATTTCATCTGGTACAATCTAATAGCAAAGCACCTTTTTTGAATATTTGTTCGACGTAGGAAAATACTGAATTTATTTGGCGATAGAAAGGAAATTTTTGTGACTCCGATTTTTCTTTTCAATGCAACAGCTGTGGGATATTGCAATGGTATTTCTGCCAGAAATTAATATGTAAATTGTAATTCCGAAAAAATGAAATTGCTCGGAGAGCAATCGGGGAATAAAGAAAATAGCGAGTAATAAAAGATAGTATGATATAAAGTTGTTACCTTTGCATATAAATGATTCTCTCTTTAATTTTATGCAGGCATACAGAGTGTTCGCGAAGTAGAGATATTATCGATACTTTTTCCACGTGAAAAAATAACTCCAAAAAAGGAAGAACTTCAGTTTGTTTTGTCAACATAATTATACCTTACGTATTACACACTCGTTGAATTTTCAGTATCAATTCACACGATAAATTGTTACTTCACACTTATTGTCTATTTTTTCGTGTATCATAATAAAATCATTTTCAGCGACACAAACTTGACACTATAATTATTACATTATCTTTTCACTTTTACATATTCATTCATCTTGCAGTTCTTTTTTTTTTTTGCATTACATCATAACACTCCATACTAACAAAGAGAAAAACGAAAATAGAAAAACAAAATGGAATTCCATCGAAACAAAGTAACCAGCGCAACTCTTTTAGCGGCGGTTCAATCCATTGATTGCCTCAAATTTCGTTCGGAGTTTTTCAAAGGGATCCTAGAACGAGATTGACAGTGATGGATTCTGTTTCTTTTGTTTCCGGTGCTATCACATTTTGCAATTTAAGTAGGCAGACGATTTCGCCATTTACAAGGTGACCTACGTCGTTCTAGCGATCAGTAATTGCGTAATTCAATTGACGATCGGCACAGATCTTCCAGTTGTACAATACACACACCTCGTGTTACTATGTTTGATGATATTGGATTTCAAAGAACAACTGTCGCGCTTTTCTTTCGTCAAACATTAATGAAACATGTTTAAAAAACAGAATTATTCAATCGATACTATTATTGTACAAATTTTCACAGTTACAGTTTTTGTATAAGCTTCATTGGGTGCAAGATGTCATGTAATTGATGGTAGAAGCAAGAAGATGGCGACTCTACACGAAAAATTGAATCGAAAATATAGAATAAAATTTTTTGGTAGGGGATTTAGTTTTCTAGAAAATTGAATAATACATAATAATGATAATAATCGTGAATAATAAATAGTATAATAATTGTAAATTGTGCGAATACGAAAATTCTCTCTAATTTTGTAATACAATTTTCTTCAATTTTCCTTCATTTCTTTCTTTTATACACGTACACTGTCGCGTCGCGATCTTTTGCGATGTTCAACAGGAAGCTCGCGGTCGCGACTGTTACCCGCCAAATTAATCTTGGGTAACTAGTTCAAAATCTACTTTGCTCGAACGTTAGCAAAACGTAGAGTGCGTCACGAACGATTGACGACTTTGTTTCAAAGACTCGAATTGTACTTGAACGGCTGAAGAGAGTATCTTGTTCACACGAGAGAATCTTTCGAATATGTTCTGTCTCCTCGAACGGCTAGAGATCTAGTGGTGTTCGCTCGATAGAACCTTTTCTGAATCTCTCGCTCGATTCCCGAATTTTTCTGGAGTCCGCCGTGACTCCCCCGCCAAGTGCAAGAAGGCACGCTGATTGGTTTTTCACGTACGCACAAATTACCAATCAACGTGTCCCTTGAGTGTCACTCATCCTTCCGTTGCGCCCTTAGCGCGCTTTTCCTTGGAAGGAGTGGAGCCCTGCCTGTGGGTGCGTGGAATCTTCGTTGTCCTTCGGTGACGCGTCGGAAATTCTCGTCAGATCAACCCTCCGCCGTTATACGCACCTGTAGATTAACCCTTCAGGAACCCTGGTTTATGACACGTCTTCGGTTATTGAGGACGCGGAAAAGTCGAAATTCTAAAGGCATTGTTCTGTAAGAAATTACTTAATTTTTCGCGGAGCTGCGAAGCGTCTTTGTTCTCAAAAATAACCTTCTCGTGCGAGCGTGCCATAAACCCGGTCAACGAAGACCCCATGCGTTCCGTACCTGCGCGACGGAACATACACTATCGTTTATACTTAAGTATTAGGACACCTATTATGTTTGTACAGAAAATAGTACATAATTACTAATTACATTTCATCGACAAAGTTAATATCGTATATCAGTAAAAATATACAGGGGATCATAAAATACAAGAAATGAAGAGTAGCGAATTACATAATAGAAATTGCAATATTTCATAGGAAACTGAAAACGCGTCCATTCATGTGTCACGCGTGATTCAGCTAATGCTACCGTTACTCTCGTATAGTCAATTGATTGTACGAGTAGAACCGCGTGGTATGAGTGTTATACGTGTGATGTATGCTCATTTTGAACACGAGATTAAGCGTCTGAGCGAGCGAGTGGAGAATTGCACGTTGCTTGTCGAAGTATTGTCGCACATAGTAACCTTAAACTTCGAACGTAACCGACATTGAACGACTGTTGAGGATCGTGCAAAGTTCCTCTGCTAACGGCAGGGTGTTATAAATCTGTCCGTGATTCAAATACGCGTTTCCAATTCACGTGAGAATACGTTCTGAATTTTAAGGTTTAAAAGAGACTGTTGATACTCAAAAGTTGGAAAAATAAAATAGGGTAACGCAGTTTATACAGGACTGGATGAAAAGGGAACAAATATAGAACATTCTTTAATCGTCTTTTTCTCAATCCCAAGTATATAGAAGTAATTTTTAAATATACAGTCGTGAACAGGAATATGTGGAGACCCTTCAAAAAAAAGGTCAATTTTGGCATACAGCCGGAACGAAAAATGTAATTGTCATATTTCCCGAAAATGATGGGAAAGTTATGAGAAATGCGGTTCAAGGTAAGAGTATGACCATACTTATAACTTAATATTCCGCCTCGTTTTCTTCGGACGATGCTCTGTTCGTAAATTAACCACTTAGAAACTCATATTGAGTATTATTTATAAAGATTGTTGTACATTAGTGTTTAATAAAAACCAAAAATAATGAAAAATAATTAATGACAAATTAATCGAAACAAGGAATTCTTTGATGACACAATGCTTATATTCTAAGCAATCAGACACCAATAATTATTTATTCTCGAAGTGATAAAAATTATAATAAAAATATCGTCATGACAGGGATACAATAAAAAAGTAAGACTCTAACAGAATTTGTTATATTCTAAGCAATCAGACACCAATAATTATTTATTCTCGAAGTGATAAAAATTATAATAAAATAATCGTTATGACAGGGATACAATAAAAAAGTAAGACTCTAACAGAATTTGCATTGCTCAACTGTGTATCCACTATGAAAGCCAGAGGAAAAAGTATGATCTTACATATCAATCTAAACGTATATGTATATGTATACAGTGTTTTGTCAAACTACGCGTAGGTTTAGAGACGTCGACTGTCCGCGTAGATGGAAATCCGCGTAGTTGGAAACCATCCCCCGGTTTTACGGAAAACTGAAGTCTGATCATCTGCACCGCGTGTCAATTGTCATATATTGTCGTTAGAATAATAACAAACGAAGTAGGTCGTGTGTAAAGATTTAGCTGTTTACTAAGAGACAGTGTTTTTCCAGAAGAGAATAGAATAGGTATGTGTCTCGGGGAGACAACAGTAAAAAAACTAATTTCTTGTTGTTTCATAGCTATAACACATCTTATTACAAGAAAAATAAACTTAGGATACGAATTATTCACGCATGCACATACCGTGAAACTGCAGCTCTGTAGCTCGCAAAGCACGCTTCTCGTTTGATTTTTCTCCCAAGCTGAGCTGTTGGCTGTGTATTTGAATTCGGTGCACTAGCTGCTTGCATGCAGCGGCACTTAATTCACACGAACGAATATGCTAAGTACGTAAATTGATTGGAAATCCGCGTATAATCGAAAACGCGTTGTTCGATGTATTCCCTACAAGACTATAATCGCGCAGTATAAGCGACGTTCGTCGAGGCACTCGTTCGACAGCCTCGTAAACACCGACTGAGGACGAATCGTCCTGCGCGATTTCTGATCGCTGTACGCTCGCAACTGTTCTGGAAAAAATTCTAGGCCTTAACTTCTTCGAACACGTGATATTTCTTGCGAGCCAAACATAAGAAACGCGAGCCTGGGTCGCTGTACGTACATCGAGCCAAACATAAAGCTAGCTGTCCTTTTCAGAGTAAAACTGTCGCGAATTGCTCTCGAGAGTATCTCTCGAGAGTGGACACTGCGTCTGAGAGTGACTGTCTGAGAGCATCGCTCAACTTTCTGAGAGTTACGACTCGAATAAACAGTTATTTTTCGTAACTTTTCCATCATTTCCGGGAAAAATGACAATCACATTTTTCGTTCCTCAGGATGGGTAGGATCATGCTGTAAAAAAATTTTTCGTTCCGGCTGTATGCCAAAATTGGCCTTTCCTTAACATCCTCCTTTTGTAAAAAATCTTGCCATCTTTTATCATTTTATTTAACCCTTAGACTGCTGACCCTAAAGCACGCTTCGTTATAGCATTTAATAGTCACTATGTACGAAACGTAGAATTAAGTTACCGCTATAATTCACGTCTTTGACCAATCTTTTGTATTTTATATTTGTAAAATAAAGAATATATAAACATAATATTTGAAAGCGTCGATAGTGTGGTCGATTACTACTGAACGACTATGCTGTCCTCCTTAGTTTAATTGTCCTAAATAACATTTTTTAACATCCAAGAAAGATGAAATTTTATAATTCAAAACCATGTGTGAAATAGATTAAGGCAAATAATTTAGACTGTTCCTAAAATTCTGGAAAAATAGATACAGGACATTTCAACTTTGTTTAATAGGTGAAAAACATATGGTGTTTCAAATATTTCAAAACATCCTGAGAAATTGGTAGGTAGAACAATTTTAACTATGGAAGAATATACTTCGATCGTTGCTTAACCCTTGTGTATGCAATAGGCTACCAACTTCTATATTTTCCTTTAACAATTTTTTATGTTGTTGTGAAAGTATCGTAAAATCGTTCTGGATTCCCACTTTTTGGACATTTTTCCGTCGATATACGTTTCCAAAATAAAAATTTATGCAAACAATTTGAAATATTAAAGCTTGAAACAACCGTAAACATTTTGGTTGTCTACACAAGGATCAAGATGCGTAGGAAGCTTCACTTTATAAACTTATTTATGGAAATGACTGCGTGAACAAAATACTGTTGTTTTAACTAACGCAATCAACTTTTACCTTCAGAATTTACATGAAAAACGTTTGAAACTTCAAATAGTTCAATATTCCAGCATGTTTCTCATGAGCACTTCACAGAAACATGTAACAGTCGTTATCACCGCTTCCATTTACTAGATATTCATAAACTATCGTGCTGCAAGTGTGCTTCGTCGACAGACATCTTCACTTCGTGAAATTCCAGAAGGGACCTGTTCCCATTTCTTAAGAAATTACAATATTTTATGGCTCAAGCTGCGTGCAATAAACCGGAAAAGCCCCGTAGCGATTAAAACTTTTCCCGTTTATTACAGCTGGGTCAAACGTAACGCGAATAAAAACGACAAAACTTTCTCATAGATCCGACATAAAATGACAGATCGTTCACGAATTAATGTTGCAACCATTTGATTCCAGTGCAAAAAAAGAACTGCAACCAAGTGGGGCCATGAATCGAACGACTCGATAGTCAGAGTCCAACCGAGGAATTTTCTATCTGAAAGTATAGAACGAAGCAGACGGTTCGAGACGTTTGAGGCTTTTACAATTTCGAACCATTCAATTACTTTCGTTCGAAACCTTTCGATGCAATTGGTTTCGATGCAATTCCGATGGTACAAGTATTAAAAAATACACAGATACGCAGTTCTTTCATGTTTGAGTCGTGGATAATTAATTCGCAATTCGTACGCCTATAAGTAATAATTTAGAGTGAATAGTCTGAATATATGATACGAAAAGTGATCGATACTCTAGGAAAAATATAACACACTGAATTACCGGGTAACAACACGGTTTATGTAAAAAGTAAATTTGTCTTGCCGTATTTCCTATCAGAAAGCAAAAAATAATACCATCGTTGACGTATTCTAAGTAGTAGGTTTGTAAGAAGAACAAGAGGACAAAGTTTCATTACTTTTTACACGGAATGCGATGGCTTGAGTAGATTTTTTAAATTTACAATGGTTTTCGCGTAATGACGACACCGTGATTTTTTTCAAATTGATAGCTATACTTGTTTTCATATTACATGAAAGTGGTTGCCGAGATAAGTTCAACGACCTGCGACAAACTCATTTCAAACTCAATTTCGTGATAACGTTTAGTGTGGCATTATCAATGACACACTATTAGAATCATATTTTTATGACAGCGTCATAAATGGAAGTGGATATTTAGAACTTTCGTCGTATATACTAGTTATACTACAAGATTAATGACTGTTCACATTTTCTTCACATTCGGTAAGTGCCTTAATACCTACGACAGAGATTGTACATTAATAAAGTGAACCGAAAGAGTAACGATAAAAAATACTCTCGTAGAATATCGAATATTCGACTTTTCAGCACAAGTGGAAAAACTAATCATCCTTGTTCCACAAAAAAAGAAGGAAAAAAATTGGAAGAAAAGAGAGAGAGATGGTAATTTACCGAAAGTGGAGGACTGCAGCCTCAAATCGCAGTTTCCAGAGGTATTAGATGGCAAACAAGCTGTCGAAAACATTGGTCAACGAACCGATGAAAAATGTTCCGCACGAGGGACGTGCAAACTGAAATTCCCTTTGATTTCATGTCCTTTCGACTCGTACCAAGCGATGCTGGTAGCCTAGACTCTAAGGTTCGTATGAATTGGTGAACGATCACCGAGTTTTTGATATTCACCGAGCCAATTTTCCCGCCCGTGCTGTATCGTGTGCTCGATCAACGAAACGAAATCATTCGATCCATCCTATTAAACGTGTTCACCGCGCGCGATCGTCGAATGATACAAATTTTACTCGAACGATTGACCTTTCGTCGACACGTGGCGATTTTCTACCTCGTTTGAGCATTTATGAGTGTTTGCCGATACGATTACGCAGGATGTGTCAGAAACTGTGACAATCCTTGAGCAAAAGTAAATTTAAAATATTGAACGAATTGCTTCTTTCGAACGAGATTTCGTTCGGAAGTAAAACAAATTTGAAAGTTCACAGAGTTCATTTTAATAATCGGACTTGGGTTAAAGAAATACGAGGGCCGTTCAATAAGTAAAGAGACAAAGTGTTAAAACAACAGCCCATTTTAACCCCTTGCCGTATAACGAGTCAGACTCGTACCACAGATTTTGGTCAAGATCTGATAAAAACAGTTACATCAGTAAGAAAAATTAATTTTAACTCTAATTTTTGATCTAATTTATGAGACCGAAGATTGCCAAATTTAATTAATCTACAATACGTTAGCTTTTCTTACTTAATATAGTACTAAAATAGTAAATAGTTGACGCTTAGATGCATAGTCAGGAAAAGAAATCATAGGCCAAAGGGTTAATCACCCGCTATCCCTGGTATTGTTTCTTCTTACATTCTTAATATCTATACTTTTATCAGTTTTACATAATACAAAGCATGCCTGCACTTATGTACGTGTAATGTTTATTAAAAATGCAAACTGTGCATTTTATATAATGTGTTACATACAGATAACAGCGATCTACTGTAAGAATTGGCGCGTCACATATAAGTGACGCTTATAGCGAACGCGTTAACCCCTTAACCCCGTTAAGAAAAATTTCGGAATAAAAAAACGTAAAATTAAAAAAGTTGGTATCCTTATCTTTTATTCGCTGTCCTTGTCTACGTTCGGCAAACTACAAAGGCGGGCGCGAGGCTCGAAAACGTAGTCCCTGACTCTACAAGTGTCAGGTTTAGCTTCCTTGCGGACTGACACTTGTGGAGACATTACTATACATTGTATAATACTATACATACAAAGTTAATTTACATTAACTTTTACATTACAAAGTTAAACGGCATTCAACATGTTAAAAACCCACGGTTTTCTCATTTCAGTTACTACAATACTGAATACTTCTAAACATCGAACTAAATTACTGAAATTGCATTGAATTCGCCTTGAATTTTACGAAATATTTTCCTGAAACAGAAATAATTCAAAGAAAAAGGAAAGGATTTTTATTTTATGACAATGCCCCATATTTACGTAAAAATGAAAATGATAATAACTTCCAAAGTGATGAAAGCATCGATAGTGAAGACAATGACATATCTGTAAGAAAATCTTGAAAGCGAGCGAAATAATAATTAGTTAGTTTAGAAAGTAAAGACGTATTTTTTTAGAATTTAAATAATCATTTCATACGCATTATTTTCGTAAAAAAAAAAAAAAAGAAAAAAACATGTACATATGCACAAGGGGTTAAAGAATTGAAAATATCAATTCCAACCACAACAGTCGGGGTAGAGAGGTTAAACCGAATTCCGCGCACGATTCCTTGATTTTAAGGGGAGCAAGGATTCAACGGGTGGAAGGCCCTAAGTCACCGGAAACGCCCACGACAAATGCGAGAACGCCCACACGTATGTTTTCGTGTAAGGTTACACGATGGGGCAATTAAGGTGATTCAAGTTCGAAGAAAGTGCAACCGATTCGAAATTGTCATGCTCTTGAATTTACGCCTAACGATCCGCGAATAATGGTCAGCGTACCAGGTGAGTCTGCAATTAATGGTCACAGTTCCGAACTAACGAATCGATGGAAGAAATCAAGGGAAAAATCAAAGTTTTGCCGCGCAATGTTGCCCAAGCATGCATGAAAATAAAGTTGTCTCGTTCTGGTTGTTTACGTTGTTTCTACACGTAATTCAAAAGTTGTCACGATACAGGATAACGAACGCTTACAAGGGAACTTCGGTAATACGATAATTTCCATTGATTATTAACCCTTAACACTAGGTTTACGGACACTTCTTATATACCTGTCTCTACGGACACGCGTCAAATTGACGCCTGAACGAAACCGCATATTTTCCTTAAAAAGCAACATATTACAAATTATTAACTTACAAATGAACGATAATATGAACAATATATTTATATGAAATTTATAATAAGCATCAGTGGTAGGAGAGAAATGTAAACGGTTTCTGTAATTTTCCTAGTGAAATTCGAAATGCGTCAAAATGACGCGTCCCGTAAACCTACTATTAACTACAGACCACTCGTCTCAGAAATAAGTTTGAATTTTGATTGCACTATCACAACCATATGGAGAATTTTGGAAACTTCAATTGGAAGTAGGTGGCACACGTTATTTTATATTGCGTATTCAATAAGAGTCACGTGTAATATGTAACACGATTTCAGGTTTTCAATTAAAGTTAGAAGAGATGAGAACAAAGTATGACCACTTAATCTTTTGAGTTTTAGCGATGAGTCGGTAGTTGAATTATCGCTGATCTCGGTAGACAAAAAATTTATTGCTTCCAACCGACGAGGAGTTCACTTCGCGACAGTTAAGGAAGCACATGCGACAGCTAAGCGTGCATCATAATCTACAATAAGCAAAGAAAGATATCGTTGGTTTTCTAGCTTTACCAAAATTCGAGGGATAAAATCGAGAGAGAGAAACAGTAACTTTGTACCGTCGTAAATTCAATCTTTACGAGCTCACTAAAACTTTTAATGCGCGGGGAAACATTACGATCAGACCGTTCCTTTCCTCGTCGATTCAATGCAAAGCTATTTGTCACTTTTCGTTTGAGAAAAAGGGTAACTTGTAAATTTCTTTCGTCCTGGTATTCGAGCAAGATGGTTCGGTACTTGTAAGAAAAAGTAAAAGGAGCGTGTACAGTTTGCCAGGAAAAATAATTTTCCAATGAATTTTACGAACTTACAAAATTTTACGCTCCAACTCCGAAACTATAAAACTCGCAATAAACGTGAGCTTGCACGGTCCTTCGGATCGACTTTGTGCAATCCTTGCTGTCAAAAATTAACAACACCGTGCTCGTACTTTGTGCACTAGTTACGTGAAATTATCACTCTGATTTATGCTGCTTTTAAGTAATAAAAGTGGTTCGAGCGAAATTTGACGTTTTATGGTAAACGCGTGTTAGATTTAAACTAACTTAGGAAGTATTTGGAAACTTTTATTTAGCCTTCTTCGATTTTCCGTACACGTCCATTCGAACAGAAATAATGGAAGCTTTTGCAATCGAACTTTTATAATTTTGTCGGGAGAATAATTAAGTAATAAAGAAAAGGATGTTTACTCTTGTTCATGTTAACTTTGATTATGCAATTATTTATTTTGGCATATCAAAATGCAATCATTTCATTAAAATGTATGTGATAAATGAATTTTCTCTTCGGAGCTTACGAAAACAAATTTTTAATTTATTTGTATTTTATTTCAGATTTACTTAAACTTTATTTTACTTTATTAATTTGCATAAATTTTATAATACGCGCAAAATACGTACGTTTCAATTCTATTTTAATCACGTACATTTACAAGAATCTCATGTAAAATGATTAGAAAAAGACCGTATCAGCATTAACGTTCGCGATATTTGCAGATTCTTTTATTAACCGCTGAACCGTGGCGCGCGAAGAGGTTTCGCGTGCTTCTCGTCTTTGTACGTTTTTAAATCGCTTTGGAATAGTGCCCTCCTGATACCCTGAACTCTCTCCCTCTCTTTCTCTCACTTTCCCCATTTTCACCGGTTCCCAGGAACTCGGATAAAAGAGAACAGTATCGGCAAAAACTATTCCTTGCGTTTCTCAAAGGAGATTCAGCCGGATCAAAAGCTGCGAATTTTCCCCTTTGTCCAACTATCGCGACACTGTCTTTAATTGAAATAATTATTCTTCGATGAGAACTGATGGAACAAATAGAGAAAAGAAAAGTAATAAAATTTTGAAGAAATTATGTACCGTAAAATTTTTGAAGAAATTGAAAAGTAAAATTTGAGTAATTAAAATTTCTACGAATTTTATAATATTTCTACATATCAATGAAATAAAATAAAATTTAAGTAAATTTAAGATAAAATAAAAATAAAGTTTAGAACTAATTAAAATTAAGTTAAAATTATCAGTTTATTTTAATATTTGTCATGTTTCGAAAGCAAAATTGATTGTTTAATTCGAACATGCTCCTTGATATTCATATATACAAACTTCCTTCAAATAAACCGTATTATTAACATACTCAATGGATTCTATTATTGGAGTGAATATCGCAAGATATGATATGCGTGGAAATTAATATCAGCAGAAGCTTCTAAAGAAGTATAAAAGCGGAGACTTTTACATTTTTTTCCTCCGAAAGAAAAGGAGCAAAAACATGGAATAGTGTAATATAAAAGTTCGCTCTATTTTCTGAAGTATTACAAAAGAAGTTAATGAATTTCATAAAGGCAATTTAGAAGCATCGCTTTAATGAAATCCTTATGAAACAGTACTTCATTAAACATATTCTTCATCAAATGATCTATAGTGTAAATTTTTTATTTTGTATTTCTTTTTTATATTTCACTTGACGTAGTACACCTCTAACAAAGGCCAGACTAGAATATTGTATACAAAATAAATTGATGCAGTCAAACTCGAGGTTATACAACAATATTACTCGCATGGATTTGCATATATACATGCACACGAAATAAGCTGTTAAAAAAACAGGCAAATGTTAAAATTTTAGATTGCAAAATATCGATTTCTTATATTAAAATGAAGATGCTTTTGTATCTCGATGAAGGTACTGAATCGACACAGAAATTTATCACATATTTACACTACCGGCCAAATGTTTGGAATCACTGTGCATTGCAAGTTGCACGAAAATTCCCCAAAAAAGTTAGTATTTATAATAATTTTTCAACGAATTTCTTATCATTCAAATCAGTCGAAATGAGGTAAAGTGCTATTGATCTCCACAACATCAATTTCAAATCAATAAAGAATTAGCAGCAGATTCGATATTAATATAAATTGGCAGGTGATTCCAAATTTTCGACCGGTAGTGTATAAAATATTTGAAATGAAAATATTCGTACACACTGAAAGAGTGAAATAATATAGAGGGTAGGTAATATAAATGGGTACACCTAAATATCTCAGCTCTATGGATATATATGAAAAAAATTGTTCAAAGCAAAATGAAACTGTGAAAATGGAAAAATCTCTCCAAAGTTATTTATTTTTCAAACGTAATTATAATGTTCGTAAGAAATTTTTAGTTACCACGATAGAAACGATAAAAATCTAACTTGCAAGTACAGTGTTTTGGTAACAGTGAATACATTCACTTCTCAACAACTCACATAAAGTTAATTTGGTGTTTAAGGTATAACTAGCACTTTAGTATCACACTTAAAGGCTACGCGTACGCAGCAAAGTGGAAATTATCATTTTCGTTACGTGCAATTTGTTTTCTACATAGTGTTAAAATTCAGATCACTTTTATTAAAGAAAATTTGTTCTCTTGTGATGCATTTGCAAACTACAATTTCAACTCTGTAAAAATATTTGCTGCAAGGGCGAAAAGTATGAATTTTAATCCTTTATATTCTGACTTTCTTGCATAATAATTAATCGGCAACTCACACTTCTTTTCTTCTAATTTAAAAATGAAATGCGTTAGAGTTCAGAATGTAAAAATTTCGTATAATAATTAGAAGAGTACCATAAGAATAATCTTATTGAATTATAAGTGTAGTATCTAATAAAAATAGTCATCTACAGTCCAAGTAACACTTCGTCTTTTGCACACACCGATTCGTATTTCTTTTACCATTTTCTATCTAGATCATCACATTTTCACAGTTGTCAACATAAAATTACAATTTTTTGTATTTGCACGACAGTTGTGCCATAGATGCATCTATGTAAATACTTTTAAAAAAGTCAAAATTTTCGGAAGGTCTACCTAAAGTATCCCTAAAATAATCTGATTAGCAATTTTCAAAATTTAAAGCCACAGTATACTGTTGTATTAGATTATTGCATACGAAATGGCGAATTGTGTAAAGTTTTAATTTTGTTCTTAAATGTGCTGCTAGATAGTACCTGTTATACATCACAGATTGTGCATGAAAGTGAACCATGGATTCAGATCAAATTTAAATAACAACTTTTTAGTTGGAAAAATTAGTAACGAGACTGAAGTAAGAAGTTTTTTTTTCGTTGAATAAACGCACAAATAACTTCACTTTGAAACCAATAATAAATCATACTTTGATTGATAAATATTGTTTTTCATCTGCAACAATGAATATTTTTATATTTATAGTTAGTCATACTTTCACAGTTTTCAATAAAATCATGCAATACATGGAATCACAGAACTCGGGCCGTTGCGTTCTATCATTCTATAGAAAAAATATACCATATGTCACAAAAACCTAACTGACCTTCAGGTAATCTTAAATGCACCCACTAATTGTAAGTGAATTTGGGTGATTAAAGGAGGCGAACTCGTCCACTTGTCCCCTTTAATCACTCTCTATAGAAAAAATATACCATATGTCACAAAAACCTAACTGACCTTCAGGTAATCTTAAATGCAGCCACTAATTGTAAGTGAATTTGGGTGATTAAAGGAGGCGAACTCGTCCACTTGTCAACCACCAAGAAAATTTTCCAATTCAATCCCGAAATAATAATCATCTGCAGCTTAAAATGGGTCACTCTGTGTATTTCATGGTGAAAAATTGGCACATCTGGAACGAAATACAACATCAAGTGCATCTTTACATGAACCCGCAGACACTATTTATCACGTCGTATCTCATCCGCGACACGCTCAGAGCTTAAAGGTAAATCAATACAGAAGCTGCTTCAAAAATCGTACCATTTCATTCCCCATAGCTAACACTATCCGCCAGATACAACGAGGCGAAGCTTTTTGCACCGAGCCAATACATCCTCCATCCCGTATTCTGTCGGTCGTTTTAAGCTGCCAAGCCATAAACTGCAAGCGAGTGAAATTAGTCCGCGGCAGCGAGTACTACGTACGAACGAGATCTAGAAACCATAACGAGTTATAGAGGACTAAATCTCTCGGTTCCATTCGGCGTCGTGAACGGCTCAGGTTATCCGTTTTATCGCGGTTTCGCTTTACACAGAATCGTCGGATATCACCTACAGATCGAGGGAATCGCTGGAGTTCCTGAGGTAATAGGACAGATACGGCCCATATCGAGGATCGATGCGCGACGTCTCGCGGCCTCTCGAACGTCGCCTATCGCTTCCATCAAGAAGCTAACAATAAGGGACTCTCTGCCAGTCGGTTGGATAGAGTTTTTAATGGATGAAACGACGTTTCCTACGGGCCATTTAACGTCCACGCGGGCATCCCCGATGTAAATGTAACAGTTCATCCAGATATATTCGGGGGCGTGTATCACTGATAGAATATCAAACAGAGAGGTTCCTCGGTGATATTTTAAATGCAGCGAAGCCTGAAAATGGGGGTGTTCGTCTTTTTGTTCCATTTTTGAAGGAGTTCCCAGACAATCTGAGCGGCGTTGATGTGGCAATAAAGTTGGTAAACCAGCACTGTATTTTTTACGTACAAACGGTACTCGGGAAGTTGGGTGTAAATCTGGAGCTTTGTACCTAGGTGTATATCAGCTTTAACAATGGTACAGAATTTCCGGCAGGATTTAAATCTTCAATCTGGGTCACCAGTTTCCTGGAACCATTATAACTAACCTCTGCTGCTCCTCAGGAACTCTTAGGTTTATGATAGATACGTATATTATTAACAATTTCACTGTTCCGAAATTTCGGGTGCGTTGCCTCTTCGAGTTTTAGCAGAGCTTGCGGCGACCTGTGCTACGAGCTTTCGGTGTAAATTCGTGGAATTCAGGATTGGCACGTCCCTTGATTGTATTTTTTCATTATGCGAACACAATTCGAATGAACTCAGGAATAATCGAAACCTAAACTGTTTACTAATATTGAAATAAAGTAATTTGTGTGATAAAAGAGTTCTAAAAATTGTCTGACTATATTACAATTAATTTGGAGCGAAATAATGGAAAATTATTCGAGAAAATGAATAATGAAAATTCTGGAAATCGGGGTAATCAGCAGTATCTACAGTGCAAGGGGTCAGACTGTCTTTTTTATTATTGTAACTCGGTGTAAATATTCACTGATTATTTATTAGATGCTTTTCAAATGTTCCACTATATTCAATAATCACCCCTAAAAATGACTACAGTTTGTACATGGAAAAAACACGTTTCTCAAGCAAAGTGCATATGTGAATCACAAGTAGTTCAAAGTAGTGACACAGATCTAACATTTTCATTAGCCAAAACATATTCTTTTCCTCTCGAATTCAATATTCTAATGAAATTTTTCACTCCTATGCAAACTCTCACAAAAATATTTACATTTCGTCAAATACATAAGCAATTAATTGATTTTCTTTTATTTTTATAAATCGATACTTCATTGTCTCAAAACCAAGATACAATTTAGCCAAAGTCGAAACTCCAACTGGAAATTATCCTAATTCGTTGAAAATGAAAGTGGTGTGTAGCCTTACACATTCGTGCCAGAAACTTGAAATGCCTTTTTTCTCGAAATCACGTTTTCCGAAACGGTGTACACTAACTCGAGTAAAACTCGATTGATTTTGATGAAATTTCGCACACATATTTTCGAATGCATTCTAAATTGTCCAATGTACGCAGAATTTTTTCCCTATCCACGTAAAAAGAGAATTTTTTCTTTTTGCCATTTGGCTATTTTTCAATTAAACGGAAAAAGTTTACGCCAACCAATAGACAATTTAAAATATTCCACCAGGCAAATTTGCTTCGAGGAACCTATTCGCCGCGAATGAAATAGTACACAAAGCAAAAACTAAAAAAAATTTCTGTACATTGTTTACGCATTCTTCTACCGCCAGCACCAAGTTATTTTCAAAAAAGGGTTACCGTCTCCTCGAAATAAATTCTCAAAGGACAGGCTAAGGTAGTCTGACCCTTTAAAAACAGAAGAAACGAAACGTCAAAGAAGATTCTTCTCTCAAAGACCATCCACGATACCAAACACATTCTCAACCATAAAACTAAATCCTTGAACGTCATTAGACTGGCAAATAGCCGTGTTTCGAGATCGACCGTGACAAATTCAAGCCGTTGAGATTGCAAACGCGTTTCGTTGCGAATTAACGTGTCACTGGGTTATTTGTAAACAGTTCAGGACGAACGAACGGCGAAAAAGACGCGGAAAAGCGGCCTGGTGAAAAAGATTTACGGGACGATGATACGTTAAGTGGGCTACGGTCTCTTTTAATTGCCACGGGCCGGCGTCGTTGACCTTTGTTCCGCCTTTTTGCGGCTCAAGGAAATTAATGACCGCGCCTGTATTTCGGAAGCCATTAATCTCGCCCGGGCCGTCACAGACCGAAGTAAAAATACACCTAGACAACCACCACCTCCGCTGACTATCGGGCAATTATTTTATCTTCCAACCGCTGTGAAAATAACGTTAATTGCTGACCACGGATATTCTGCATGCACGTTCTATTAGTTCTGCAGTATAGAGAATGTTCGTTACGAATCGTGTCCTGGATGCTCGTACAGGGTGGGCCAGAAATCACGAAAAGATTTTCAATCCTAATAACTTTTTTATTTAACCGTTACTTTTCTTCAATTTTTTCGTATAATAAAGTTTATGAGATGGAAATACTTTTCAGTTAGTTTTGGAAAATAACGTGGAAATATTAGGTGTTGGGAAAGTTCGTAGCGAAATTTAGACCATCGTATCTCTGTTTCTAATTGACGTAGTGATAAAAGTTAAACGGTATTTTCCTCGATAGTTCAAGGTGAATCCAAATTATTCGTAAGATGAACAAGGGTGGATACAAGTCGAACTATGTTTTCTGCAACGCTCCACCGCAGAAAATATAGTTCGCCTTGGGAGTGATTTGAGGGGTACGCCGGGTTTATCTTCAGATAACGAGTAAAATACCTTTTGGTTTTTGTCGCTATCTCAATTAGAAACAGAGATACATCAGTTTGAATTCTTTCGACATCTGGTTACGAACTTTCCGAACCACCTGGTATGTACATCCCCGTTCATTTTATGAATAATTTGAGGAGTGCGTTGGGTTCGTCTTCAAATAACGAGTAAAATACATTTCGGTTTCTGTCGCTATCTTAATTAGAAACAGAGATTACGATGGTTTGAATTTTTCCTACATTTCGCTACGAACTTTCCGAACCACCCAACACAATAGTGTCGTCCATATCGTGAACTTATGAATATCTGTTATCCTAACAGTAACATAAATAGAACCTTAGTAAAGAATAAACACCTACTCAATCTATAATATTCTAATCAAATTTTAAATTGCATAAATGATTAGATAACGTTAATCCGCAACGTAAACAGGTTCCAGCATGTGTGGGATAGAGTACATAAAGAAACAAATAAAAAAAAAGAAAATGAAATCTCTGGTCTCTATCCAATTGCTACAGTATTTGATAGAGTTTTGCTCCACTGTAGACAGTAACAGTTCAAAGTTTCCTTTATGCATTTAAATAATGTCGAATTTATTAGACGTAGAATTTTTATGGCGCTGTCTATGATAATTGAAATTAAATATTGAAAAATATTTCAAATGAAATATTTTGACATATTTCGTAAACTATACAGCCAACTATTCTTACAGCTAATTACCATTTTTCTCGGTGGAATATTTAACCTACTTTCCAACCAAAAGCAACTCTCACGTACGTTTCATACGTACACTAATTCCGCGTAGTATTAGTAAATAATAACCACCGATACATGAAAATGATAAAAATTAGTCATTATCAGCCCTCCACTCTTAGAGTGTCTTCATTCACAGAAGAATTGACAAATGACTCAATCTGACCAATAGCAAACAAATAATCGCGGCAATTATATCTCGTCTCTCCTATCATCATATCCTACGTGTACAGAGTCGGTAAATTTCTCCCCGTTGTTGTGCAATCCGTGTGTTCATTTCTGGAGTTCAGCCCCTCACTTTTAACAACAACTGACGCCTCATAAATTCACACATAATCAAAGGCTTTAACGGGACTCCGTGAACCAACAGACATTAGTTTTCCCCGGATTGCTCGTGAATTATACGCCATTTCCAGTCTGTGTACTTGCATACACATGTGCGCGAGCATAACGAGAACTATCTCGAAGGGAACGTTTTGGATACTGGCTTTGCGCTTCAAACTTTCTCGCATTGACTTCTGCACTTCAAAGCATTCGTGTATAGACGGTGTTCCAGGATTTTCTCGTCTAATTTCGCCGATATGTACTGCGAGTAGAAATAAAGGAAAAGTGTTGTGAACATGAATCGTTTGAAACTTCATCGTTTCGATCGTTTGAAAAGTGATAACGAATTTATTCTTGATACAAGAGAGGAAATTTGTGAAGGAGTAAATTCAACTTTTTTTCTAAATTTAACCGCCTATTGGTAGGAAGAACCAAAATTTTAGAATGGTGTGTTAATAATAATTAATTAATAACCTGTATTGTACTAAGTTTATGACAGTTCAACTTCTGATATTTCTTCTGATGGCAAATTTGTGCAGATATTCCAAGTAATGAAATGAAAATTGAAAATTTCACACTTGCGACACTTTTCTCGCGGAAGTGTAGTATTAGATTTGAAAAATACAAATGCATCTTGCCTCGAGATAAAACCTTATACTTTAGGTACACCAATAGGTGCAGCTCTCAACCTCCAAAAAAAAGTATTAAGATATGCAAGTTTTGAAAATATTAATCTGTAAATTATTTCACTTTTACTACTCCAGCCAGAACTGGGCAAAATATTATTTCAAGCAGTAAGTAGTATAAGTAGTTGTTTTTTTTATTGTGCGTATAATTCTGGCAATAAAATAGTTTATTTGTTGCACTAACTATTCAAAATAGTATTTAGAAATAGTACGTTATTTGAAGGGTATTGAAATATGTAGACAGAATTTATTTTGGAATTCACTTTAATTTATTTTCAGTTTATTCGTAATTAAGAGAGTAGCCTAAGCGATGAAAATTTTTAGCAACGTAGGTACTTTGTTACATGCGAATAGTCTATAATTTACTTTGCCAAATATTACGATTTCTTGAGTGATACACTTTCTGTCTCAACTTACTTTCATTATCAAGAAATATTTGAAGTGTATATATGAAATACAAGGTTATACTTGAGGTTATTAAAAAATATTTCATTTGCCGAAATTTCGCTTCTTATTTAAAATAGCATTTTATGTAAACCGAATAGTATCTATTGGTTAAAATAGTATCTCAAATATTTGTTCGCTAAATTTTACCCAGCTCTGACTCGAGCAGCATCCAAGTACCTATACTAAACCGTAAATTCATGTAACTTTGCACGCATTACGAAAAGTGTCGCGAGTGAGTCACAGCAAGAGTCAAACATTGTCCTAAAAAGTACAATGATTTAGTCAGGGAAATATTTTTCTTACTCATAGCGATCTCCTGTCTTTGCTGTTTTAACTATTTCAAGTCCCATCACGGTGCGGAAGCTACTTAAAAAAATTAGTATAATTCTTCAGGATCTCTCCTTGTTAATTTCAAACTCATTCTAATGCTTCACCGGCGTTTTCACTTTCTACGCGGTGACATCCAGCTGCGAATGCAAGTCACACGCACTCGGAGAAAGTGACTTGATGTCTGTGAGTCGACTGTGATGCTCCTCGTTGCGAATTTTTGCGATTTATCGTGCGTGCAAGTCTGTCGAGATCTCGAATTTGCGAGAGAAACGACGAGGTGTTGGTTAGTAGTACCATGTTAATTATACATTGGCACACGTTAGTGGCATTTAATGCCACAGCTTGTCGCATATATTCAATCTGTGAAAGTGCAATGAACGTGGGATTCTTATATGTATTCTTTGTTTTTTATTTGGCTTGCTGTTACTTTCAGTTTTATTTTTTGTTCTATAATTTATACATACAGGGTGTCCCAGGTTTTAATGGCCAAACGTTGTCAGTATATTCTATGTGTCGAAATAAAAAAGAAAAATGTTATACAAACATAGGTCTTTTAGAGATTCGTTAAAAAGTTATGGCGGTAATACGAAATGAAGGGAACAATAGCAGACTCACTGTTACTGCGATGTAATAGAGAAAGAAATCATCAATATTTGCGCGATATTTACAAGATCGCGTAATGAATTGATACAAAAACTCAACGATGCATTTACTGAAATGAAACAAAATAATAACGAAATTCGCAGAGTAATCTGATGTCTTCTGATATTTTCTGATGTCAATCTTGCATTGCCATAAACGGTGGACATTTTTCAGATGGAGTATTAGTTGCTTCTTGCAAAAACAGAGTAAACGTAAATATTGCTGATCTATTGTTCCCTTCATTTCGTATCATTGCCATAACTTTTTAACGAAGCTCTAAAAGACCTATGTTTGTAAAACATTTTTTTTTATTTCGACTCGTAGAATATACTGATAACGTTTGGCCATTAAAACCTGAGACACCCTGTATATACTGGCGTTCGTAAGTATTAGGACATCCATTATGTCCCTACAGAAAGTATTATACGAGTTAAATTACATTTCTTCGTCAGATTTAGTATCACATATCAGCAAGAATATATGTACTCGTTATATTACCAGATTTACGGCCGAATAATTTTTATTGGAATCTTAATAATTGTGTAGTGACTGTTCAGATTTGCTTCATATTCCATAAGTGTCCTGATACTTATGAACGAGTGTGTGTGTGTGTGTGAAGTGAATGAAAGTAATTCATATCTATCATATATAGTACAACCTATCTTTGTTTTAATAATATGATTTATGTTATATTTCTATTTCTTTTTAAATAACGATGACAACGATTGATTTGCCTTTCCATGAGTACATTTTTTTAATTATCTCGCATCACTATAATTGCTTACAAAGTTTTCAGTGATTATAATAATTTATCAGTTCTTCTACTTCCTGTTTTCATTTAAAATATAGAGTATCAAAGCTTCGTTCGTAGCACTAAAATTCTTTATAATCTGAGATAATAAAATCATATAGAATAATACACGTATGCATATATACACAATGTCAGGTTATTCATTCATGCACTGACCACGCTAAACATAAAATTATGTATACTTACATAAGCTGAAGGTCTAGCATCGCAAAGTACCGTAATAATTAGCTGAATTTTTATGCTAGAAGTTATATGCAGTCTTGTTCATAAGTATCAGGACACTTATTGAACGCGAAGCAAGTCTGTACATATACAGGGTGGGGTATTTAAATGGGAACATCTAAGTATATCCGTTATTAATGTTTGTATGAAAAAATTCCAGAGAACAAAGTTATACTGCTTGGAGAAGCACATGCAACGACAGATGAAATTTTTTCTCAAAATAATTTCTTTATGAGATTTCAAGATCACAGTCGCTTTTTATTTTAACTTTGTGGCGACCGCCACGGGGGTAGGCCTGGCGACTCTTGGCCCTCGAGGCGAAGAATCGAGAGATGTTTTCCCAAACATCTCCGAGTTTCTTCGTCCTCGAGGACAAGAGCATTGCCTCGGCAATGCAGGCCCGCGCCCCCACTTCCTGGGACTTTCCCAGGGAAAAGGGGCTACTTAAGGGAGCCCGGAAAAAGGCACGAGGCCTTCTGTCGTAGACCTTCTTTGCACGCGCATCATATAGTTTACATTTGAAATTAGTTTAAGCATTACGTTTAAATAAATATAATTTTGTTACCCACTTTGAGAGTAATCATTTGCACCACGTCACTTTCAAAACTTCACGGAGTTCTAGCTGAGGTCAAGACAAATTCAACGATCCACCATGCCATTTAAAAAACCGACGATGACCTTGAAATCTCATAAAAAAATGACTTTGAGAAGAAATTTCATGTGCCGTTGCATGTGTCTCTCCAAGCAGTATAACTTTGTCCTCCGGAGTTCCTTCATACGACCATTAATAACGGAGATATTTAGGTGTTTCCATTTAAACACCCGCTAGTATGTTACATTCGTAAATATGTAATATCCGGAGAAGGCTTGAAGTCTGTAGTTAAGGGCTGAATCATACAATAGCCTATGCACGAACATAATAGGTGTCCTAATACTTATGAACGGGAGTATACTTATAATACGTAACATATTCTACATCAATGTAGAATAACAGTGATTAAAATTCTCGAGGGAGCACAGTTTAATTCATCTCAGTCGATCAACAGCCCCTAATCACGCCTCTCGTTTCCTGCCGCGTGTTAATTTCCATTATTCCGGAATAATTCCCGGGAAAGAAAATTAAAACGTTACCGTAATTGCGGCACCATGGAACGCGGCATGTCTCGACAACTCTGTAGATCGTTAAGGCGCGCACGTAATTCGTCGTCGCAGCTGGAAAAGCATCGGAACTTATACAAAAGTGACTTAAGCGCGTGGTATAATGAGCGTGCACCACGACAGTCTGACAAGGCGGCTGAAGAAAATGGAAGCGGAATTCGAAAGGATTATTCTACTCGTGTATTTAAATAAACAAACAACATAAAGTAAAATATCGTCTGTAACTTGTTATATAGTTATTATCTATTATTTATAATTAATATAAACTGTCCACGCTCAAAATTTTATAGATAGAGTAATGTCTCCACTAGTGTCAGTCCATTTTTTATCCCGAAATTTTTCTTAACATATTGATGAGATTTTTCTGATGAAAATGACATCAAACACGACATAATTTGAACAACATTTACTTATTCACTGTCACGCCAGATAGTGAACGTGTTAATAAGTAAATGTTGTTCAAATTATATCGTGTTTGATATCATTTTCATCAGAGAAATCTCGACCAACATGTTAAAACAAATTCAAGATGAAGAAAAGTAAAGTTAAAGAAATTATATTTTTCTATTATCAATTGTCGAGCCGTGAAATCTCGTAAAAGAAACCGAGTGATGGTAGCGTTGCACGCTTGACTGACAGCGAGCGAGATAACACAGGCGCAGCAATGACGCAGCCTAGGCGTAGGACCATCTATACTGACACTTGTAGAATTCAAACTGACTGACACTTGTAGAGAATTTACTGTATTACCCTCAATGTAGAAGGAAAAGGTGTAGAAATGAATTCTCTCCGACTTTTGGGTACAATCAAAATTTTTTTTAAAAAGAATGAAAACAAACCTATCATCGAAATAAATTCCACTATTGTTGACGACCTTTTGCCATTTTTCTGACAGCTTGCGAACACCATCGCGGTAGAAACTCGATGCCTGTGAATCGATTCTATGAATCATGCCGGAAAGAATTCATTTCTACGCCTAATAAGTCCTCCTGCCATGAAAATTCGAAAAACTGAGTAATATCTTGTAACATACGGAAACGTTTCTTAGCTAGTATCGGCTGTTAACGAGCCAAGGATCCTTGGTTACGGTTTCCATAAGCTTATGGTTCTGTTGGCTACGATTTTTTCCAATTGACAATCGAAGAAACGACGGGAAGAGAGAACATTTTGTCGAACGAAGGAAACTTGTCCAACAGGAACTATTCTCAATGACGTTCTAACTGGTACTGTTCTATTTACGGATAATTTATACTGTTCACCGGAAAATCAAAAGAAACTTCGAGCCTACATCCTTCTTGCCATTTTTAGACAAAATGACAGTTTAGCTCTTTTTCAAATTATGGTGGAATAGAATCTCTCGCTGTAATGTTGCTCGATTATGTAAATCCTTGTTATGTGAAGGCTACTTTTCATTCGATGCAACGGTAATGATAAATACTCTGTGACAACACGCAATTGCCTCATGCGACGTGCAGTCATGTGAATGTTTTTATTCCGTATAATTCTCCTGTTTCACTGACATTAGAAACTCGATGTTGCAAAAAAAAGCAAGTTGATGCATAGAATTGATATAGCGCATTAATTTACCTTTCTTTTTCGTTTCGATAAGTGAAGAGGAGAATGTATTGTTATAAAGAATCTGCAGAAAAATGTTGAGAATACTTACAGCTACTAATAATCAATGAATAGGATTGTGGTATTCAATACGTTATCATTGGCGAAAGGAAGAAATATATTTGCGGTAATACTTTTATACAAGTATAGAAATACGTCTAATAATTATTTTCAGCGATTAACATTAGAACTACCAGCCGAGCCAAAATGAGCCATTAGCGACTTTTCAAAAGTGAATTTTCGTGTAAGTAAACCGTGATTGGAAAATTCGATTCATATCGATACAAATAGAAGCATACATGTAAAAAATAAATTCGGAAAGTTACAAACGATAATACTTACCAGTATTGAACATTCACGTTTTTTCGAAAGATGCTAATGGGTCACTTTGACCCGGTCGGTAGTTCTAGTGTTAAAGTTAATTAGCTAACAGCAAAAGTAGAAACTTCGATTAAGCGAACCATTAAGTATAGAAATGTTAATCGCCTTACCAAATATCATTTTTCTAAAAAATTGTAACTTAAAAATGTGATTTGTACAATGCATATATTTATATATAGCAGAAATGGACCTAATCTGAGGTCTCAAGTGCTTAACTGAAAGAAAGAATTATTTTCGGAATTTGAAATAAACAGAAGTTGAGACAAATATTTTTTCTGAAACTTTATTTGAAGAAACGACAAGAAAGATCAACATCTTTCATATCAAATTTCCGTTGCTAACGTCAATTCACAAAAGTGTTAGATTCTTTATTCGACTTTTATGCAAGAATTTGCTATCAGTCTGAAGCTATTTCAAAGACTTCCATCCCGTGTTGAGCTCGCAAATTAGGATAAAACCTGTTGATTTTGCTTGCTTTCTTGTTTGCACGGCCAGAATAGCAAACACACGAAATTTCGTGGAGCGCCGATTCGATTATGTTAAACGATGACATCGAGGTTCGAGACGGGAGGTTTCAAGGTGGTGGATTATTCTTTTATCGCATCGTGTTAGGACAGCAAGGGGACGATTTTATGATACCTGATTTCTAGTTCAGCAAACCGTTATTTTTAATTTAGCAGACCGGTCTGCAGCCAACATGCGGCACGTAGAATTTCTCAAATATTAAAGAATAGGCTATTGTTCAGTCAGTAAGGCAAGGTATCATAAAGTCACCCCCAAAGGGTCTTCGAAACCGATGCAATTACCGAGGCCTCTCGGTACCTGACCTTCCGAACGAGTCGGAGAGTCAGAGTTGACCTGGCCGGGTTTTCCCTCCTTGTTGTCAAATTTCCATCTAGCAAGGACCAGCTTCGTCACCCCCGCTCCAAGGACGTGACGCGCTCTGGGCGCAATGGAAGAGGGTGATACGGGGTTGGTCACTTAGTAATTTTAAGAACCTCCCTTCGCGTCCCTTCTTCAAATTTTAGAAGATTAGAAGGCCGACTTAGCTTAAGACCACAGAGTGTTAGTACACAGACCATCAGTTACATTAGAAATTTTAAAGATTCAGTCAGACTCTCAACGCAATACATTCAATCTTCAGACGGCACCTAGTGCAATATTCGAGTGCTTAACACATCGCGTTAATGAAACTGAAACATCTCACTTCTAATTTGTTATTCAACGACGTACAATGGGGAAGTCAGTCACTATTTATTTTTCGAGCGTCATTAATGCCGCTGGATGTAACAGCGAACATCGTTGTCGACAGTCGTAATCGATTGTGCGTGATTTGTACAATTGCTGGTACGCGAAACGTGCACATTACAATTGCGACTAAACTGTGATTCCGAACAAACAGTTAGCTTCATTATAGCGCGGCCTGCGGTTGACTAATTTTCCGAAATAATTCGACGACTATTTCATACTATAAAGTATGAACCGATTGAAAATAGAAATTCGATTGTTCTTGTTATTAAGGGCACAATGTATATGTGTATATAAATTACTTATCGATTGGTAGATATCTAATTACTGATTTATTATTATGATATACGTAATGAAAAAATTGTTAAATCTAGAGATGGAGGTGGATGATAAAGGAGGGCAAATTGTTCGTCTAATTTCTGGTCTAATTTGAAATAAATTTCTCGAAGTTAGTAAAATTATAGATGGAGGTAGCAAGCAAAAGCTAATATTATTTATTCGAGGAAATGCTATATCTAGTAAACCTATTATTAGTGGTATATAATTAATTGTATAAATTATAAATGGTACAACAAAAATAAATATCATTATAAATGCACGAATTGTAACAGAATTATAAATTTGATCAGTATTAATTCATATTTTAGGAGTTTTTAATTCGGATTGAGATAAGATATCCTTATATTAAGTACCTTTCAATTTATACACAGGGTATGTCGCATAACTTGTCTACCTCGAATAACTTCTGAAGTATGTGTTCTACAAAAAAGTTTCTTTTAGATGTAAATTGAAAGTTATCAAAGGGAGCATATAATACTGAAACGATTTTTTTAAATAACCTATTTGTTTACGAGATATCCAGATGACCTTGAACTTTTAAATGGAATGCGTATCTGTTTGTACCAAAATTTAAAAGCGCAGTAAATTTTCTATAAGAAAGTATTAATGATACCACTACAGATTAACCTGTCTCTGTGGCAAATGTTAAAGGAAAGACAAAAAATATTAAACTACAAAATGATAAAAAATGGTAAATGCACAATTTCTGTGCTTAATTAACATATTGCGCAGGTGTATGGAAGTCAACGGACATCACTTTGAGCACCGACTGTAACTAACACTAAGGTACGTAATGAGACAATGAGTAACGGTTTTTATACTTATATAAATAAGTATATGCAGCTATAATACATGCATAAAAGAAGTAGATAAATAACGTTATGAAATTATTACACATGAAAATAAGAACTGTTCCATGGACACGAATAATAAAAACTCGGCATAAAATACTTCAACAAAAATTAAACAGCTGCCTTATAGTCAGACGCTATTCCCAGGAGAAATCAAGAGTGTAATAAATTCCATTCTATAGCGGGACAAGCATTGAGATTCAAAAATTTTGCCATATAGTGGAGCCAAGGTACAATATGTAAAAGCATGAATAATTAAATGTACCAGAGAGATCATACTGCTTTTTCATTTTTATAGAAATTCTACCAAATATTAAAGAAAAAAACACCAACAGATATAATAATACCTATTTCTTACACAAAATTCTAAAATTCTATTTCTTTGATTTTCAAATTTTTTGCAATACCATTTTCTCCAATATTAATTACCATTACAATTGTCATACAAATGAATACTCTGATCCTTGCACTTATGCTTCACTCTTAGTGGAAGCTTTGAACTTTAAATCGTAATCTGCAGCTATTTAATTATTAATCTGCTAGTTATCACATTTTTCAAACAGAAACATTTCATGGCTTATTCGCTTATATCAGATGTGACCACACCTCGATATGTTTCCTGACCCAAATATAATGATAAAATTAACGACAACAAGATCTACCAGCAAATAAGTAATCAATTCACTTGAGAAAAAAAAAAGGATTTTAAACAACAACTTAACTCTCTCATGTCACTTGAAGTATTAATCTATTTTTAACGATATTACGGTCTTTAGCATCTCATAATTGTGGTTGTATAACACGTGATAGTAAGTTCAATAGCAATATATTTTATAACAATAATTTCATAATAACTATAAACACAGGTAAAAAGGAATAATGATAATCTGATCAACGGTCTCTCGCAAATATTCTCACGCACTCGCTGATATCAATAACAACGCGGATCTACTGCTTTTACTCCCTGTTACTCTGTATGATCCGCTCGTTTTCCAAATCTCGAAACGATTCAACAAACACACTACATTCACGCCATCACTCACAACATATTATTAAACCAATTCCACAATAATTAACTACGGTCTCATCTGAAATCTAAATACTACACATGATATAATACACAGTACAGCAGTACTAAACCGTCTTTAAGAACCATTACGAATTCAAACACGTAAGTTTTACGAAATCGAATTTCCAGAATTTTACTGCCACAACATCACGAGAAAAGAATCGAAGCGGATGATAACTCGATCGAAACACACACATACACTCATTTACTGCCACAACATCACGAGAAAAGAATCGAAGCGGATGATAACTCGATCGAAACACACACACACACACACTCGCACGCATACACATAGGTAGACAGACCAGTAGCATTGATCATTCTGAAAAGGCTGAGAATAAAAGCTGGAGGAAAGGACGAGTTCTCGAAGAATTCGCCCGGTCCCCAGTGAGTTGTCGCTTTTCCGTAGATGGACGTAGGATGAAGAACACGTTATACTCCTTTCTGTCGATAGACAAGAGGATTAATTTGATGCGGTGATCAAAGTTCTCACTCGAATCTAGAATGAGTGGTTTACCGATCGGTGCTCTAATATAAGCGAAACGTGCCTTGAAAGATTTCCAGCGTGTGTGCTGCCGTTACCATCATCTCCCCCCTCGTTCCTTTTGGCAAGGTTATCACGTAAGATATTACGCTGCACGAGGATGAAAGAAGAGAAAGCGTAAAGGAGGGGAAAACCGGAAAAGGAGACGAACAGACGTTACCTATATCAATCTCCATGGAAGTGTGAACATACTCCAAGCATGACTGTTTTCTCTTTCACCCTCGACCAACCTGATCGTAAATTCTTCGCGCTCTTTGATAAAACGCTCCCGTGTGCTCGAAACTTTAATCCGTCTTAAATTCTTGTATAGCACTTAGATACAACTGCTGGAACCTTCTTTTGTTCCTGAAATGAATGCTTCGGGCCAAATGCGAAGCACAGGGTGTTACGTAGCTGGTGATGCAAGCGGGAGGGTGGTGATTTTACATGGAAAACTGAATCGCCAAAATGGAATAAAATTTGTTCATTATTCAGAATTAAATTTGAAAATTCGTCAAGTCGGCGTACATTTAACAATCTCTCGGCTTTGTGTTTGTACTGATAAACGATACCAATGCGATGGTAAGTACTGATAATGTATGTAGGATCGGAAAATAAATAATTTTACGTAAATCAAAATTGTATTATTTTATATATAAGATAAAAAGAAAGAATGAAAAACAAAAAATAAAATAAAATGCTTCATGGTTTATTGCGACTCTCTCCCTTTGGTACTAATCTCAAAATGCAAATTCGTGTTTTGTCGTTGTGCCCCGTCAGGCGATACTCCTCTACATATATTTACTAACGATTTCCTTAATTTAAATTTACATTACTGAACGATTAGTTGAAAGTGACGTACACGCTACACATACAAATCATTATTCTTTAAATCGAAGAGCTGTGGACTGATGATACGGTGTTTTGTACGATTTCTTCTTCTAGCTGTAGATTTACAGCACCTTCTGTGTAGACTATTTTTTTAAATATTAATGTTAATAATAATAAATAAATGTTAATAAAGATATGAGCAGAAACGACAGTTTGTAGTGAATCTTTAAATTCAATTTTCTCGAAAACAAATGAAAAAATTTTATTCTATATTTTCGATTCGGTTTTCCATGTACAATCACCACCTTCCCGCTGGTACCACCAGTTACATGACACTCAATTAAAAAAAAAAAAATAATGGATTATTTCAGTCGATTCCTTGTTGGGAGAAAGCCGTTAATATTTGTGAAGCATATTTTGATTAAATAAAGATAATTATTGTTGACAATATTTTGTTATTATTCCGACCTACAAAAACGACAATTTCACGTGGTACAACCTAATGCAACCATTTTAAACAATATTTGCATGCGGGTCTCTTGGAATATTCTCTTTCTCACCCGAGCTCGAACGATTGATCGATCAGTTTCATCGACTGAAATGCAACAATCGATGGTCTGACGCCGCACACGAATCCGGCATAAGCACAGAGCGTCGACACCAACGATCCAACAATGGTCTCGGAGTTGAATCGAGTTTCTTAGCGAGCAAAACTAGCCGAATCCGCAGATCGTAGTCCGGAAATCCTTGGAAGGAATTGAAAAAGCGGCGATTCTTTTTGCAAACGGGATCACGCTGGCAGCTGCTCCACGATCTGGAATAACGAATGCTCCCGTGTCGGCCTGTGACACTAGATATTCGGTGAGCGACGAACGAATCGTAAAAATGCGATGACTCAGTGGCCGTGTGTTGCGACGTGTATGTTATTTTTCGAGGCATTTTCTGTCGATCTAAGCCAGCCTGCCGTTCTCTCTCTCTTCCTCTTCTTTGTAGGTTGAGTTTGATATCCCAACGAGGTAATGGCTTTGAGGGGAGTGGAGCAGAATTGGAGAAATGTTGGTCGGATATGTTTGTGACGAATGTCGGATGATCGTGGAACTTTGTTATCTCCCAAGGATATGGATCTGTGGTGATCAAGTCCGAATCGGAAGGAACTGGTTATACGAGGTCTGTTCGGAAAGTATCTAACCATTTAATTCTACAAAAAAAAAAAAATAACGTAACATAGAACAATGGCTTCATAAGTCCCCTTCAAAGTACAGTAAAATCTCTACAAGAGTCAGTAGGTATGGATTCTACAAGTGACAGTATAGCTGGTCCTACGCCTAGGCTGCGTCATTGCTGCGCCCATGTTATCTCGCTCGCAGTCCGTCAAGCGTGTAACGCTACACCAGTCGGTTTCCTTTACGAGATTTCACAGCTCGACAAATCATAATAGAACAATATAAATTCTTTAATTTTATTTTTTTTCATGTGGAATTTTTGTAACACATTGGTGAGATTTTTCTGATGAAAATGATATCAAACAAGATATAATTTGAACAACATTTACTTATTAACACGTTCACTGTCGCGCCAGATTTACAGGTTGTTGTCAGGCGGCCACAAGAAAATACATTTTAAGCATAGGATTATAGTATTATGCTTTATGATTTTTTTTTCAATTAAAAATAATGTCTAGCTACCTATGACGTTCAAAATTTTTAGTTGACAACATTTATTTTATTTTAATTATTCTAAACATTTGAGGCACTCCAGTCACTGATGACCACCATGGCCATATCGAGGAAACAATCTAACGTTAAAACTTATTGAGTGATTAATTTAATTTCATAATATATCGCTTTAACGAGCCACAGTTTAGTTGCCAATTGTTTATCACATAGAGTCGGCCTACTTCCGCGTAAAAAAAAAATCATTGTTGAAAAATAAATATTTCCTGAAAATCTTCATCTTCCATACAAGATTCAAGATTTTCCCTAATTAAGAGTAATTTCAAAAGATTATCTGTATAAGCTATTATTTCAATACGCGATGCACTGACTCTAGTATTTACTAAAATTCAAAAATTCTCGTATAAATTCCGAAAATAGATTATTAATTACGGTAAACTACTGAGACGGTTTAATTTAGGGTGGGCATAGTGCACTCGTTTCAAATCAGCTCACAATATACAATAATAAATCAACTAACTACTGAACATGCAATTCATGCAAATTCCTTGGATGGTAAATCATTAGTAAACAAAATTCTATATCAGAGAAAATATGTGAAAAATACTGACAGAAAAATTTCAAACTAATTTCAATTGCTGTAACGAAAAAGCAACCTCTCAAAGTCATTTCAATATCCTATTCGACAAGTCTGAAGAACAACGATGACTAAAATTCAAATGTTTATTTCCCTAAACCTTCAAAATAATTTCGAAATATTATATTCGCAGCGGAGTATTCCAAGTCACTATCGATAATTGAAGAAATTATTTGATTGTATTTAAAAGAACCGAAAGGAGAATATTTAAAGTCTGATATTAAATGTCTAGCAAGTACCAGTAATTGGTAAAATGATTTATATTTGTTTTAAAAGGAAAATGTCTAATAGGTATTAGTTAAAATGTAATATTATTCAGTCTATTGTATTGAAATTCAAACTGATTCTAATGTATACAAGTGTTACAAGAAGGCTGAGTGTGTACAGGGTGGACACTGACTCTAGTATTTACTAAAATTCAAAAATTCTCGCATAAATTCCGAAAATAAATTATTAATTACGGTAAACTACTGAGACGGTTTAATTAAGGGTGGGCATGGTGCTGCTTTAGTTTGAAATGATTTATAAACACATAATTAACAGAGGAAAAACCGTGAAACGGCAAAACGTCTACATTCTAATTGTTATAACATGTAAACAGAACTTTAAATTTAGTGTAAACAGAAAAAATATATAATACAATTTATTTCACGGTATTGCAACAAATAAACGTTGAATCAATATTTAATTCGTATAAAAACAATTATTTAACGTAATAATTTTACCTTCACTATGGCTATTTTTAATCTACGACCACAGGTCAACCTGATTTCTAATCCTTACGAACTTTAAATTCAGTCTAAACTGAGAAAATATATAATACAATTTATTTCACGGTATTGCAACAAACAAACGTTGAATAGATTCTTAATTCGTATAGAAACATTTATTTAAAATAATAATTTCACCTTCACTATGGCTATTTTAAATTTACGACCAAGGGTCAACCTGATTTTTAATCCTCCGAACTTGATTTCACAACGAGAAAGTAATAAGATCGTTGAAACGTACTTATTTGTCAAAGAAACTTGCAAAAATGTATAAATAATAATATGTAATGTTTTAACAAATTTTTGGAAGTATAAATTAATAATAAAATTGTGAAAATTAATAAATTATACGTTATTATAACATTAATAGAATTATGACTAAACCGAAGTTCGAAGTCGAGTATTTAAAGTCTGATATTACGTGCCTAGCGAGTGCCGGTAATTGTTAAAATTTGTTTAATAATTAGTAATAGAAATTCTAATTGATTCTAATGTATACAAGTGTTACAAGAAGGCTGAGTGTGTACAGGGTGGACATAGACTAGCTAGTAGCCCCCGACCACTCTATTCACATCTCAGAACCTTCAGGTCAAAATACGCCGCGAAGTGTCTAGGGCCCAGTATAAAGGGTAAATGATTTCGCGGGACATCGGCGGGTCCTTATATACCTGCGGTACCCTCTCCCCAAAGTCATTAGCAAAATCGTCGGTTAGGTCAGGCGGGAAATTTTCGCGGGAGATTTTCGCGGGAGATTTCCGATATCGTAACACGGTATAATTTATCAATTTTCACAATTTTATTAAAAATTTATACTTCCGACAATTTGTTATAACATTGCATATAACAATTTATACGTTTTTACAATATTCTTCAATGGAAACATAGGTTTTAGCGTTCTCGTTACTTACTCGTGGTTAAATTAATTTCGCGTGACAGTGAACGTGTTAATAAGTAAATGTTGTTCAAATTATATCGTGTTTGATATCATTTTGATCAGAAAAGTCTCAGCAATATGTTAAGAAATATTTTGGGATAAAAAAACGTAAAATTAAAAACGTTGATATTTAAATCGCTTGGTTGCCACGACTTACGTTTCATGCTTATCTTTTATTCGCTGTCCTTGTCTACGTTCGGCAAACTACAAAGGCGGGCGCGAGGCTCGAAAACGTAGTCCCTGACTCTACGAGTGTCAGGTTTAGCTTCCTTGCGGTCTGACACTTGTGGAGAATATACTGTCTTCTCCTTATGAAACAATTTTCAAAACAATTTGCGGAGTCCTTTTTTGGGATTGCCTTCAGCTACCTTGTCACATTCTCCTTAATTTTGTCCACCGTTTCAGATCTCCTCCATTTTAACTGCGATTTTAACTACGGAAAAAGCTGGAAGTCGCAGACAAGGCTATTTTTGAGAACATTTTTAATTAAAGTCTAGGGTCTAAATCAGGGTCTAGAAAATATTTTATAGACGCAGAAAATTTGCGTTTCTGTGGGCCGTATAAACTGCTAAAGCCTGCTGCTGCCCACTCAATAGCGATAGACTGACGTAAACCCATAACAAAACGCGAGCAATTCGCGGATGCAGGATCTACTCACCCTTCCGTCTAGACCCTTCGTATCCCTTGCTCGCCTCCCAGTTATCAAGGTGGGCGATACGGTTAGGCTCCTAGGAGGACTGTCCAGTGTTTGCAATTTCACTAATTCGTTAGTCGTGCCACCGCCCATATTCGCTAACTTATTATAAGTAAAATGATTAGATTTTGTAGATAGAACTTTTAAAACTTTGAAACAAGCGAAGGCAAGCACTTTGTATCACGGTCTTCCTCGGAGCACCTCGGCTGAACCAGAATTAACCTCTTGCCGTATAATAACCAGTCAGATTTTGGCCAAGATCTGATAAAAACAGTTACATCAGTGTACGAAATGGAATGCAAAATGCAATTAGAAATTGGTAAACCATAATTGGGATAAACGAAACAAACAACGTTATAAACACAATTGGTAACTCTTTATCACTTTGCAGGAAAAATGAACGAATCTCGCTCTTCTTTTCCCTATTTATAAGGTCTTCACGACCCGCGCTTGCTCTCTCTTAGCAACTCACATCACAAACACACTCGCTCTTCTTCAATAACACCGAACGTCGAAAGACCACGGCAACGAGATCGTTGCTCCCATTTCGCCTATTCGTATCGCAGGGTTTTTAACAAAAACAAGCTCAACCATATGATCGACCCTCCTACATCAGTAACAAAAATTTCTTTTAATTATAATTTTCGATTTAATTTCTAAAACTGAAGATTGTCGTATTTAATTAATCTGTAATACATCAGTTTCTCTTACTTAATACAGTACTACAACAGTAAATAGCCGACGGTTAGATGCATAGTCAGGAAAATAAATCATACGTCAAGGGGTTAAATCAGTCAGTACTATACAGAGAGGAGAAATTGGCTAACATAAGGAATGCGGGTCTGATTGGGTTATATCCCCATAGGCCCACCTTCTCTATAACAATCACAGAAATAATGATTATTGGCCGACGCGATGACATGCTCTTCTAAAATTGCGCGACGTGAAATTTATGTGGTGCGAGTGAAGTGCTCTACTTATCCCAGTGCTGTCTCGCTGGCCATCTTCTCGTCTCTGCATAGTACGCGAGTCGGCACTATTTGCGCAAATTTTACCATCATCGATCCGAGTTCCATTCAACGAGAACCGCAGGAAGTATTATGCAAAGCTGGAAAGAAGTCTAGCGGGACTGTTTCGTCGCGCAGGTAAGAAACACGCGGGGTCTTCGTTGGCCGGGTTTATGGCACGCTCGCACCAGAAGGTTATTTTTGAGAGCAAAGACGCTTCGTAGCTCCGCGGAAATATAAGTAATTTCTTGTAAACAATGGCTTCAAAATTTCTATCTTTCGGCGTCCTCAGTAGGGGTTTATGGCACGCTCGCACCAGAAGGTTATTTTTGAGAACAAAGACGCTTCGTAGCTCCGCGGAAATATAAGTAATTTCTTGTAAACAATGGCTTCAGAATTTCTATCTTTCGGCGTCCTCAGTAGCCGAAGACGTGTCATAAACCAGGTATTCCTGAAGGGTCAATCCACACGCGCGTATAACGGCACTCTCGGCCGAGGGTTGACTTGGCGCGAATTTCCGACTCGTCACCGAAGGACAACGAAGATTCCACGTACCCACAGGTATCGCCCCACTCCTTCCAAGGAAAAGCGCGCTAAGGGCGCAATGGAAGGATGGGTGACACTCAAGGGAGCACGTTGATTGGTAATCAGCGTGCCTTCTTACACTTGGCGGGGGAGTCACGGCGCACTCCAGAAAAATTCGGTGATCGGCAATTCATTCGCAAAGATTCTATCGAGCAGCAAACCGACACCACCGAGCTCTCGAGTCAAACAATCTATCTCCAACGTTCGGGAGAAGAATCGAGTCAAACAACCTATCTCCAACGTTCGGGAGAAAAATCGATCATTCAACCACTCGCTCTACCAATTTAAAATTAATTACCCAAGATTGATTTGGCGGGTAACAGTCGCGAACGCGAGTTTTGAACATTTACAAAAAAGCGCGACGCGACAGGGACAGCACTGGGGCAAGAGGGATATTTACCTCGCACCGCCTGACTCTTCCGTCACGCAATTTTATATGATCCGATTCGTCGATGTTATAGCGTCGGCCAATAATGGTAATACATGTGCCCTATTTCTACGAATGTGTTAGAGAACGCGAGCTTATGGGGATATGACCTAATCAGACTTGCATTCCTCTTGCGGGTCTTCTTTCTAGTTCTGCACAATACGTGAACACTTATTCAACGACGTTTTACTGCCAAGTGAATAGCCTCATGGAAGAGTGACAGTACACACATACACAGTCAGGTTTCTTTTAAACGGTTATTGAGTTACATAAAGATCTCGCGTTTCGTTCTCGAGATATTCAAAATGGCTGCATACTTTCTGGACAGACCTCGTGCATATGAGCTACTTTTTTCTTAAAGCGGCATAAGTCGAATTTAGAAAAAAAAACAAGTTAAGGCTAGTTTCAGGTAAACATAGATGTCTTCTTTCTATGTTTATAATAACAAAGTCAATACACTACAACAGAGGTCGGCAACCTTTTTATTAAAAAGGGCACTCCGAATGGCAGGCTTGTGACAAAGGGCACTTTACCTTACTTTTGTTGCAGGGGAAGTTCTAAGCTTAATTCACCCGACTAGAATTTCAGTTAGGCATGCCTAAAGACGAATGTGGGCCTACTGCGGAAACGATTAGGCACACCTAAATGCTGCAAGTCTAATCGTTACCGCATTAGGTCCTAATTCGGAAGGAATGATACATGCCTAAGTTAGGCATTCCTAACAGTTGCCATACGTGGCCTAAATGGGGGTGGCCGAGTCCACGCTTAGGTTGGGCATACCTAACAGTTGCCATACGTGACTGAAATGGGGATGGCCGAGCGCACACCTAAATTAGGTGGAGTGGGGCTCTCAAACTTATATGTAGGAATATTTACAGACATCTCAGTGTCGGACATACGCTTGCGTGAGAGCTTTCAACAAGATAAAAGTTTTTACAATTTAATCCATACAGTGTCTTGATGAGGTATTCCTCATAAGATTTCATTAATGTCTCCCAATGACAGCCAAATAAAGCTATTCTAATATGAGCTTAATGCGGTTGGCCTCATTGGGAAAGCTTAATGCAGCCCTAACGTGGCATTCCCAATTAGGCGGTCGTGTATATTCCGCGTTACATACCGCATGCGGGCCTGATGGGGCTGCCCCATTGGGGCCTAACAGGCAAATTAGGCTAGCCTAATGCGGACCTAATGTCTGCCTAACTGAAATTTCTAGTCGGGCATCTTATAGGTTCATCTTACGCACAATCATCGTTTAAAACCATTTTGCAAAAATGTCTAGCACAGTGGCAGCGATTTAAAAATGCTTGGCGGACATTTGGGTGCCTGCATCCTCATGAACTCATCAAAAGAAGTTTAACTGTTAAATGTTATTGTATAAATGCTTTTTTTTGAAAATGATACAAGTCCATTTGTAGCTAAACGAAACCTTGTTTCTCTTTAACAATATTAATAATTATTATCGCATAAAAAATTTGACATGTTTAGAATTTTAGAAACGTTATACGAAATTATTAACGTTTGCCAATATTTTTTAATTAATTCAAACGCAAACCCTTAAATATCTCGATATAAGAATAAATGGACTTACACCACTTTCAGAGAAAACGGCTCATATGTAATATCTCGGCATTATTCAGCCTGTCGCCTAGTTTAAATTCATATTGGAAAAGTGTACGAGTAAAAATATAAGTTATGCAAGGTTTATCTACTAATCACAGTTGATTGTTAATTATTTCGTCATCGGCAATTTCACGTGGTATAAACTAATGCATGCGCGGAACTTGCTCATTGTTAGTGATTATCGATGATGCAAGATCTAATGATAGTACTGTCGTGTTTATAGCCGTGGAAAGGAATGGTCTGATAGCTTTTCCCATTTAATTTTCACTGTTTCGAAACATTTGAAAATATCGGATTGAAAGGACTGTGAAAGGTGGAAGTGAAGTTATGTATGAATGCAGGATGACACATGTTACAGCGAGTTGAAAAAATATTTTTACGTATTTATGTTCTTTCGTTGAATTCTGAATTTAGTTGCAAGTCCCAGTCAAATAGTATGTAAATGGGAAAATGAACGGAGACGTGGAAATACTTTGTATACTGTAAAATAACGTGGAAGTTTTGTGACTTCTATGTAGCAATTAAGATGGAAAAATTTTGGTTAGACTGTTACATAGAAATCATATTTTCCTAGTATCGCGTTAGTTAGGAATTCTTTGCAATATACATTTATCTTTTGGTAAGTTATTTTTGTTTATTTTAAAATTTAAAGGTAAAAATTGAAAGAACAAGTAATGAAAGCCAAGAAAAAACTTGGTATAAATAGGAAAATAACATTACCGACATAAAATCAGATAAAATCCTGAAGTGAAAAATTTTTAAAATGATAAAAAGAAATTGTAATTCCGATCGAGAAATGCACAAAACTATAAAATGTCCACAGTATATTCTGTGATACTTTAAATAGTTCGACAAACGCAAAACTATTACGCAGAAAAAATCATTTTTTCGAGTTTCCTGACAAATTTATAGAATCACATAAACAAATAAAAAAGAAAACTCAATTCTGTATAGAAGAAGCATCTCCACATAAATTACTTTTCATAATAATTATAAAGAATAAAATGAAACAAAAAAGAGTGACCTCGGTGACAATCGCTCTTTCATAGATAAATAAAAAAAAAAGAAAAAAGAATCCTTTTTTTAGTTTCAAAAACATCCAAATTTTTGTACACTTCCAAGCCGAATATCCTTTCCCACGAACGATTTCAGAAGCCTGAAAGTATCGTTAGAAAAAAATTGGCGTGCAAAATTCAAAGGACACGCCTACGAAACGCCGAAGCACACATAAGACCGAAAGCGAACATTTTCGGACTTCGTTTCGGACGGTTTTGCAATTTCGAACGTGCCCGCTCCACCGAGGTAATCAATTAAACGATCGATCGTTGAAAGGAAACAATTACGCGACTCCACATAATCGGCGAATTACACAGAAGCAGATCACCGGGCAATGTTTCCACTACGATCCCCGGACACGATAACCAAAAACTTCTCGAACGTAGTTTGTATTCATCAGAGGGGAGCGCTGCGATAATTGAATATAGCGTGGCGAACAACTTGTTTCAGAAATTTCCATTAGACGATTCCGTGCGAAAGGGTACGAGAAGAGAGCGCACGAGCGCCGAAACTGAATGGAAAATAAAAAGGACGCAGAGATTGTGCTTCGAAAACATCGCGTTTTAGACGATTCGATTTAGCCCCGGTGTAGAAGGAGCGTGAAATTTGGCATTCCAACGAGCTACGGAAAATCTTTATTCGTGAGTCAATATCGTTGTTTCTTCGTCGATTTTCCGCGTGATCGCCGGTCATCCAGCTAACCCTTTTCGATTCAGTGATATCGTTATGCTCGTAAAAATTTAGGTTACTTTGTGTGTGATGCATGTGTTAATGCCCGTGGTTGTGGCGATGAACTTTCGAGCTTTGTGGATGTTTGCACCATGTTGTGCCGTCTAGATACTGGTTCGAAGGACCACCCAAATGATTGGGACTTGTAAAAACTGATCTATGGTATCGCGTGATGTGAGCTGGTTGCTCCTTGGTTCTCCTTGTTCGTGGTGGTTGAACAACTACTCGACGACTCACTCTCCCGACGTCGCGTCTCCGACGTCCGTGAGAGGGATGTTTGTTGGGACACGCTGATTGGTTAATGGTTAACGATTGCATTTGCCAATCAGCGTAACTAATATCGTCTTTACCGCCCTTCCAGTGCGCCCTTAGCGCGCTGTCACCTTGGAAGGGTGGGAGACGGTCGCGAGGGGTGGGCGGAAGGTCCCAAAAATCTGGAATTTCCTCCGGGTGACTAATCGGCAAGCGGACCGTTACATACAGATGTGCCGTTCGGAAATTCGTGGTTTATGGTATGTTCGTAGGCTATTGAGCGCGAGGGACACAAATTACTAAAAATCTAGCAAAGCAATTCTAGTGACCCTCGCAGGATGTAATTAGACCCGTGCAAGCAATAAACGAAAATCCTCTACTCAAAAATAACCGTTCCCGGTCGATCGTGCCATAAACCATTTCTACAGAGAACCTAACAGCATGTTTATAAGTTGTGCATTCGAACCTCGGATTTTGTATTTCATGCTGTTACATTCGCGCTGTGAGTATCGTCATTCTGCTGACATTTTAATGCCCCTTGACATTAACTCACGAATAACGACTTTTTTTTTGGAAGAAGTGTTCGTCCTTCGAAGTAAGCAGCTGTACTATGAAAATCTAGCAAAGCAATTCTAGTGACCCTCGCAGGATGTAATTAGACCCGTGCAAGCAATAAACGAAAATCCTCAACTCAAAAATAACCGTTCCCGGTCGATCGTGCCATAAACCATTTCTACAGAGAACCTAACAGCATGTTTATAAGTTGTGCATTCGAACCTCGGATTTGGTATTTCATGCTGTTACATTCGCGCTGTGAGTATCGCCATTCTGCTGACATTTTAATGCCCCTTGACATTAACTCACGAATAACGACTTTTTTTTTGGAAGAAGTGTTCGTCCTTCGAAGTAAGCAGCTGTACTATGTTTTATTTAAGGCGTAAAGTAAATCGATTTTGATATTTAACGAAGTAGCATTCTGCAAATACTTGAAAAAGTTGGAAGTTAAGTACTTGTGAAAGCTTAAATGCTTGTCTGACTTTAGTGTTTATGAATTAATGTACAACAAAATATATCTAAATGTATTACCATCTATTGCAGTTACTCATCTTATTCGTCTTGCTCATCTTGCTCAGTGATTGTTCAGAGCACACAGCCGGGCTTGTACTACGAATGAGAACTTTAACGTTTGTGTTTAGACTTTATAGATTTGCGTGTCGCTGGAATTTCTCAGTTGACTTTCTCACGAAAGTTTCCCACCTGCACGTTTTCAATGGCAATTTGTCTACATGCAGAAATAAAAATAGTTAAACAACATAGAATTTATGGGTTGGTTCTTCGAGGAAAGTCGATACTTGTAGGCCTTGCGTACCGAGAAGACCGCTCTGGTGGAAGACTCACAATCCCATACCTTTCAAAACCTTCCACAAATTCTTCGAAAGGAGAAATCATTTTTTAGAATCTTGGGAGAGTGGACAGATTAGAACAGTCGGTGAGGAAGAGTCAATGGGAACATTTGGAATAATCAAAAGCAAACGATTACCTACGCGACGCTACGGCACTGCCGAGTCGGCGAAGACGAGCGATGGCCGCATGGCGGCAAAACACCGTACACATGTTGCCGGCGGATATTTCGTCAACCTGTTCGAATTCAAAATCGTTCCTACACATTTTCTGAATGGTTTCTTCTTAAGAAATGTCTACAGAATTCGATACTGTATAGCAATTTTCGTAAAAATTGTGTAAAAGATACGCACATCGGCTCGTTTTAAAACTTCGATGGCCATTTACAACCATCCAAAACCACAAAATTTAATAACTGTATACACTAATATATTCAGGACACTCTCCTCTATCTTTTAAGACTAAATGGAACTTCCTAGCGTTTTGAGTTTTCACGCAATACCTCACTTTTGTCCAAAATCATGTGTTTTTACAAATATCCATATTTTTCAAAAACTGAGGGTGATGGAGCAATTCTGCTTCCGGATTCGTGTTTGGGACGAGAAACTCTACAAGGATCACCCAATGGATATTGCAGATTTTTCTGAAGGTCAAAATTTGTTGGACAGTGTTATTAGTGTTATTTCATATATTTTCTTATTTACCAAACATATGTAGCAATATAATATTCGCAAACTGTATATAATATTCGTAAACCATTTACCATCAACTTCAATTACCAGTAGAAATAATTACAATTTAGTACCAAATTTCCTGCGAATATCATTTTTCCTAAACCTTGCTTTCCCGTAGATTTATAGTATTGTAGCTGGTGTCCTCTCGATTCTCCAATCGTCCATTGAACGATTCAGACAGCGCTGAAGGCTACGACGTTGGTTAATCAGAACCGTAGCGTGTCGAAACACCAAACCCTCGACGCTATATCAATCACATAAGATAGGGGCAGAAACGGCGAAAGGGGGTTGAAAGGTCGATTTTTCCGCCGCAATCGATCCCTGATGCGGTGCACGTGCGCGTGCACGCGTGGCCCCGGCGTTATCAAATTATTCCGCGTATTATCAAACGGATGCAATAGCGCTTAAAAGCTAACAAATCGACCGAGAGGCCACGCGTATCCGGCTTGACGCGGACAATCGCGTCGATTATCCCCGTGAAGTCCACTATTCGCCCCTCGCCACCAACCCTGCACCCTACTGTCTCGTTTTGATCACGCAATTAAATTTCAACGAGATATTCAATTTTAATTAATTCTCCTGTAATGGCCATTTTCGTGGAATCCGCGTATAATTGAAGTCGAACGTGGACTAACGTAATTCGTGAACCTTGCTTCTCTCGCTCGCTCTCTGTCTCTTTATGCGTGTATTTCGTGTATGTACATGCGTATCTCTTCTGTAGACGTGCAAGTCGCCAATGAGGATACTGTTGCTGCTCTCGTGGCGAATTAATGTGCGAAGGGTACCTGCATCAACGATGCGAGTCAACCAAGGGTTGCGTCGATGGGAGTACGATAGACGAAAGTATCAGCGGTACGTGCATTTGCATGTTACGTTGTGGTTATCGAATTTATCGAACGATTTAGAAAAAGAAATTACGATGTTTTAACATTATGCAAATATGTAAATGTGAAATGTTTAAATACTTCACATATGAGGGCAAACGAAATTTTTTAATTCAATGTGTCATTGAATCGTAGTGAGTTTGTAGATCAATTTTACGAAATTCTCTCTGAGATATAGTTAGAAGTAAATTATGAGAGTGGTTGTCGAAATTGTGTACTAGATTCACATTCTGATCTTACAAAGTTTTACAAAACTTCTTCGTGAGAATTTGGATACGTTCTTTTGCAGTCTGCGTGCGTGTTCCTATATTCGACAATGTTGAATGGAACATATTATTTTCTAGTTTACTTACAGATGTGTCGATGATGTACCTGTTTAAATATATAAATTTAGAACCATAAATTTTGAATATTGTTCGATATAGTAGAAAGGTAAGGAAACACCAGTAAAAATGGATTTATTTAAAAAAGAAAAAAATGTTATCAGACTATCTATACGATCATAAGAAGCACCTACTTTCCATTGCGGTTTATTCTACATAGAACTGTTTCGAATTGCAGACCACAACATTTTCTCACCCTTCTACCCTCTGTGTTGGCAGCGTCGCCCTTTTCCACCGTTCTCTGCCTCTCTATCTCCCTCCTGTACGTACACATGTACCTGCGGTATCAGAAACGTGTTCTCCGACGACTGTTCGTCGCATATCGACTTTTCTTCCGTATTCCTCCGAGATACGGACGACTCTCGTCGACGAGCAATGTCGCCATTATATTTTCTCGCCTCGTGTAACCGACCACACGATTGTCTGTCATGCTTCTGCATCCGCCAACGTGGCGCAGAACGTGCTTCGTTTTTAAACATTCATCAGTTTTCGTGTTGATCAGATTATCGACTGGATTGTAATTGACCCATAATTCGAAGCGAAACTGCACGCGTTTGATTCGAATGGTGTATTTCTTAAATGAATTTGCGCTCTCGAAAATTTTCTTTCACACGGTATACATAGCTGTCTTAGTCCCTTAGGTTACCTAAGATTAAAGCGACTGATTAACATTCACCTGGCGCCATTCGGACCCAGTCACATCTCGCTCCCAACTCTCAATCGTACAGTCGCAATAAATACAGGCAAAAGTGCACAAAATGCCATAGACACATGTGTTCCGTACGCGCAATAGAGAAAAGAAATGTCATATGCATATCTTGTTCTGAAAAATAATAAATAATATTTTTTCATGTTTTAAAACTTCGATGGTCATTTACAACCATCCAAAACCACAAAATTTAATAACTGTATACGCTAATATATTCAGGACACTCTCCTCTATCTTTTAAGACTAAATGGAACTTCCTAGCGTTTTGAGTTTTCACGCAATACCTCACTTTTGTCCAAAATCATGTGTTTTTACAAATATCCATATTTTTCAAAAACTGAGGGTGATGGAGCAATTCTGCTTCCGGATTCGTGTTTGGGACGAGAAACTCTACAAGGATCACCCAATGGATATTGCAGATTTTTCTGAAGGTCAAAATTTGTTGGACAGTGTTATTAGTGTTATTTCATATATTTTCTTATTTACCAAACATATGTAGCAATATAATATTCGCAAACTGTATATAATATTCGTAAACCATTTACCATCAACTTCAATTACCAGTAGAAATAATTACAATTTAGTACCAAATTTCCTGCGAATATCATTTTTCCTAAACCTTGCTTTCCCGTAGATTTATAGTATTGTAGCTGGTGTCCTCTCGATTCTCCAATCGTCCATTGAACGATTCAGACAGCGCTGAAGGCTACGACGTTGGTTAATCAGAACCGTAGCGTGTCGAAACACCAAACCCTCGACGCTATATCAATCACATAAGATAGGGGCAGAAACGGCGAAAGGGGGTTGAAAGGTCGATTTTTCCGCCGCAATCGATCCCTGATGCGGTGCACGTGCGCGTGCACGCGTGGCCCCGGCGTTATCAAATTATTCCGCGTATTATCAAACGGATGCAATAGCGCTTAAAAGCTAACAAATCGACCGAGAGGCCACGCGTATCCGGCTTGACGCGGACAATCGCGTCGATTATCCCCGTGAAGTCCACTATTCGCCCCTCGCCACCAACCCTGCACCCTACTGTCTCGTTTTGATCACGCAATTAAATTTCAACGAGATATTCAATTTTAATTAATTCTCCTGTAATGGCCATTTTCGTGGAATCCGCGTATAATTGAAGTCGAACGTGGACTAACGTAATTCGTGAACCTTGCTTCTCTCGCTCGCTCTCTGTCTCTTTATGCGTGTATTTCGTGTATGTACATGCGTATCTCTTCTGTAGACGTGCAAGTCGCCAATGAGGATACTGTTGCTGCTCTCGTGGCGAATTAATGTGCGAAGGGTACCTGCATCAACGATGCGAGTCAACCAAGGGTTGCGTCGATGGGAGTACGATAGACGAAAGTATCAGCGGTACGTGCATTTGCATGTTACGTTGTGGTTATCGAATTTATCGAACGATTTAGAAAAAGAAATTACGATGTTTTAACATTATGCAAATATGTAAATGTGAAATGTTTAAATACTTCACATATGAGGGCAAACGAAATTTTTTAATTCAATGTGTCATTGAATCGTAGTGAGTTTGTAGATCAATTTTACGAAATTCTCTCTGAGATATAGTTAGAAGTAAATTATGAGAGTGGTTGTCGAAATTGTGTACTAGATTCACATTCTGATCTTACAAAGTTTTACAAAACTTCTTCGTGAGAATTTGGATACGTTCTTTTGCAGTCTGCGTGCGTGTTCCTATATTCGACAATGTTGAATGGAACATATTATTTTCTAGTTTACTTACAGATGTGTCGATGATGTACCTGTTTAAATATATAAATTTAGAACCATAAATTTTGAATATTGTTCGATATAGTAGAAAGGTAAGGAAACACCAGTAAAAATGGATTTATTTAAAAAAGAAAAAAATGTTATCAGACTATCTATACGATCATAAGAAGCACCTACTTTCCATTGCGGTTTATTCTACATAGAACTGTTTCGAATTGCAGGCCACAACATTTTCTCACCCTTCCACCCTCTGTGTTGGCAGCGTCGCCCTTTTCCACCGTTTTCTGCCTCTCTATCTCCCTCCTGTACGTACACATGTACCTGCGGTATCACAAACGTGTTCTCCGATGACTGTTCGTCGCATATCGACTTTTCTTCCGTATTCCTCCGAGATACGGACGACTCTCGTCGACGAGCAATGTCGCCATTATATTTTCTCGCCTCGTGTAACCGACCACACGATTGTCTGTCATGCTTCTGCATCCGCCAACGTGGCGCAGAACGTGCTTCGTTTTTAAACATTCATCAGTTTTCGTGTTGATCAGATTATCGACTGGATTGTAATTGACCCATAATTCGAAGCGAAACTGCACGCGTTTGATTCGAATGGTGTATTTCTTAAATGAATTTGCGCTCTCGAAAATTTTCTTTCACACGGTATACATAGCTGTCTTAGTCCCTTAGGTTACCTAAGATTAAAGCGACTGATTAACATTCACCTGGCGCCATTCGGACCCAGTCACATCTCGCTCCCAACTCTCAATCGTACAGTCGCAATAAATACAGGCAAAAGTGCACAAAATGCCATAGACACATGTGTTCCGTACGCGCAATAGAGAAAAGAAATGTCATATGCATATTTTGTTCTGAAAAATAATAAATAATATTTTTTCATACGCCGCTTTTACTTTTCTATTCTTACTACCAATAATCAACTCGTAATAATAATCGTTAAAATAACTGTTATCTTTAAGAAAAAAGCATATATTTCAAAAGATAATAAGATTCTAATGTCTATTCCAAATTTGGGAAAACGTTAAAAGCAACATTTGGCTACGGGTCCGTTTAGACAAAAAATTCGCCCTGCACATTGCTGAAACCATCCAAGGGCTAAGAGTTTAGTTTTATCGAAGTACGTTTCTAAAAGTATCACATACAATTTTACACCTTATTTACCCCATAAGCACACCTTTACAAACGGCGATTCTCTGCTTTAAATGGACACATTGTCGATCAAAGCTTGCATCGCACATACAAAAAATGCTCATAATTTTACGTTCCTCATCTTTCGCAACTTATTTCGAATACAAAACAGCCCGAGGAACATTCGAATTGCAACTAATCACACTTACAGGACGGAAATGGCCACGATACACGAAACTGTTGTCCCCGTCGACGTGGTGGCCGTTGGTTACGATTCCAGTCGTTCCTTCTCGCTTAAGGGCGTGGTGAACGTGACGGGGATGCCGATAATAAATATAAATCTTCATCGAAGGTAAAATGCTTCGGGTATGAAGCGTTAATTTATGGCCCTTGAAGGCGATCACGTCGAGGTTACCTGTCGTACGCGTGATTCTGTTGGGAGATCTAAGCCCCTCGGCACTTGGACACGATTAAAACACAGGACTTACTGACGAGAAAACGCGAGACGTGGCTGTTAACATCTAAAGCTAAAATAAATTACAGGTGTTTTGTTTGAGAGACGTATAATTTTGCTACTGTCCTCTAGTGATGAATATGAATCATTTTATTTTGAAAATTTATGTGTGTGAAAATTACGGATGAATTAGATACAAAAATCGAATATGAAAATTATTGAATTGAAGATTAAACCAGTCAATTTATATATGTTTAATTATTGTAATTTGTCACATATTTCTTTTCATACCAAAGTCTATCGCATTTGCTCTAATATGACGGATTTGATCAAATATTTGAAAAATATTTGTGCATACTTATACTTTTCAGTGAAATTCTCCTCTGGTTAAGTATACTACATTTCATATTTTCCAAATTGATCGCTTATATTCAAGTTAAGATAGTTTTAAATCATAGAATATTTATTGTGCTTGGACCAAACTAATTAATACATAAATTTGACAAGGAAAATATTTTTTTTATCCACTTATAGCGACAAATAAAAAAGTAGTTACAGTAGAATGTGAGTGCAAGGAATGCAAAAGATTCATAATCAGCTTATAAGCAATGTAGTTTAACGAAAAATATTCTCTTTGCTACTGATCGCACATGTATGTCAAAGGGCTGTGACCGCGTATGGATGACTCATTAATGTTTTAAAAATATCCCTTGATAGTATGGTCGTCTGCTAATGAGTTATTTTTAGGAACGCGTCTTGGAGGGTTCTAATTAAGTATTGATATTTCAGTATCAAATAGGGGCAAGCTTCGACAAGCTTTCTTTGCATCCTGTATTTAATGTTTATTTTTGTATAAAAAAATCCAATAGCTTCCAATTATTTTCCATGCAAAAGTATTCTCCAATACATGAATGAAAAATTTCCTTTAGAATCTGGCTTTCTTTGAATCAGTGAAAACAAAGTGACAACAGACAGAATTCAGCATAATAGCACTTCTTTTAGAACCAAATATTACCATAATCTTACATAACATTAAGGCAGAATTTTATATACAATTAATTTTTCAATTTAATTTCTAATTTCTGTGAAAAACCTTAAGTTTCATAATCTGTTAGCTTGTCGCGTAAATTATCAATTCTCCGTAAGTAACTTTACTTAATGATTTACTAACTTCAGTGGCGCTTTAATATATTCTAATTGCATCGTTGTCATCGAATAACAAATGAAGAGTCCAGGGGAAGAACGATCATAGAATCGAAATTGTGATTTCAGCATCACGTGTTAGAGCTTAGGGAAAGCTATCAAACTGTAATGTAATAAAAGGAAAAAACAGGCACAGTCCAGAAAAATTAAGGGCCAAAGAATCCTGTGATCAATGTCATATTTGAGCCACTCAGAAGCCAAACCGACTAGCTCGATCAAATAAAATTTGTTAAATTAATTTTATTTATGAAAAATTATATTACAAAGATACTAACATTGGAAGAATATCAAAAAGTGGAGTTATTCATTTTGGCTTCTGAGTGGCTAATTTCTCCAATGGAAGAATGATCAAAGTCCAACTAAATGATTTTTAGGGATGTAGTCCGACCATGACGAGTAGAAATATTTTCTTTATTTTGTGTTATTAACCAAAATCATTGCCAATATGATTTTTACTCACATCGGAAAAAAAATATGTTTCCTAGGAAAAAATGAACAGAGTCCATGCTCCTTTTTATTAAAATAACATTAGATCAAAGTCTGGTCTACAAAAACAAATTTTACCTTCATCAAATTTATGAACGAACTTTTTAAAACCACTAAATGTTCTTGAAATAATTCAAAAACCCATTACAAGAAAGAAGAATTTTAAATTTTGGATCATGTATAGTGGGGAAAGTTACCAAATTTGCATTCCAAATACTAAAAGTTGTACTTTGTGTGACTATGATCGTTTTTCCCTTGATCTGTTCAAATAAATAAAATACGTACATTTGTCACGAACCGAATGCGTTAAAGAGTCTCAACCCTAATCTTAATTACACGAGGCACACTTCGCGGAGAAACAGCCTAGTTACCGAAGTAATAATGTAATAGTTACCGAAGTGAAATTCTAAAATCTGTCATGCTGTCATAGAAATCCACCCTTTCAATGCGACGGGTTCTCTTCTCGCGCGGAATGAAATTTTTCTTCTCCCGAGATATCGTTCGTATGTCGGCGCTCCGACAAAGTACCGACAGCTCGACCGAAAAGTCAAATATTCGCGCGCGATCGGTGAGGAGGCTTTATCAATGTCTTTGTACGGCCGGGAAAAAAGATATAGCGTATACGTCGTGCTTACGTACGATCGAGCAATCGCAATTTATTTCGTTGTGCTATCTATTTCGACGAGCGCGTACAAGAAAGTTCTGTCGATTTCGGACCGCGAAATAAAAGACGACGAAGGAAAACCGCGATAAAGTTGATCCGACGCCAACAGCGATAGAAGACGCGTCTACATAGAACTCACCAAACGTAAAGTAGAGCGCAACTATTACCTGAATCTCTTCCTATCGAGGAATAACGAAAGAGCGAAAATTACAACAAAAGAAGCATCAACATTTCCATGAGACGAAACAATAACTACAATCCCATATTAACACTTCGACGTGCGCGCATTTCACTCGAAAAATCGTCGCTGCCGCTGGCGACTTTCGTCTAGATCGTTCCGCCGTCACTTTTCGCTATTTTTTAGAGTAATTAACATATATTTAAAAAAGAAATACATTGAATACAGATCATTTGTGTTATTTTGTGGTGCTGGATATCGTTGGAATATAAACGCGAAGATATACTAAAATTAATATATACATATATTCTTGATAAAATTACCTTGGATCAAAGCGCGTTGGAAAAACTGAACTGTCTCTAGAACAGTTGAAAATAAGGGCGCGGGCCCCAAAGCGTTTCCACCGTGCTAGGCGGCGTTGATCGTATTGTTACACCCTCAAATATTTTCCTTCTTAGCCTTAGTTTTATCTGTATGTCGCGACCTGATTAGGACGCAACGAAGCCTCGGTCTGGCGGATTATGGCAATAAAAATTAGTCACATTTGGCCGCCAGACCGAGGTGGACGTACAGGTGCCATAAACGAACCATAAACCTTTCGTTACTGGGGATCGAATTTGTTTACAACAAATTGTTGTCAAAAAAATCACATCCTTCATCGACCAACAGCAGAACACACCACATTTTCCACCTCCATAACACAACCACCAATCAGAACCGACCTAATGCCTATAGGTATATACACCTACACACCTGAAAACCGACAATCTTTGTAAGGCTAGTGCACGCGACACATAGTCACGCAGCGAACAACCGAATTCATCTAAACATCTACTCTGGGCAATCAAATAAAAAACATCTAACCAACCAACGAGAACAACCACCAATCCGCGTTCAGAACTCCTGATCGTAAGATTTGATCAAGTTCCACGACGTAACACTGTATTTACAACGAGTCACCCACTTTCACCATTACTCATACTGGACTCTTCACCTTCCAACTCTCCTACATAGTCATGACCCAAAGTCTATCTTCCCTAAACCCTTAAATAGCCCTATTTTCTCCATTTCCGCGTTCATTCTCTGTTTTACCACTCGCACATCAAACCTCTGTCAAATAAAGTTCTGTTTCTACGCAACAACGATCCCTCGGTGTTTAAATTCAGTGTTACCCCAATATCTGCTCCGAGTTTCGAGGAATTGGAGCAAACCGGGCGTCACAGTATCATCTGTCGATTGCGCGCGAGGCTTCGCCTTACCGACGGGTTACAACAATTTGTATAATGTTTTACAGTAAAAAAAAAAAAAAAAAAAAAAGAATGAAGTCATATCAGCGTGATGCCGGCCGACAACCGTTTGTTCAGCGAAATCACAGCGACAGCGGACGTTAAAGTGTTAATTTTAGCGAGGTTTGATTTCACTTCAGATTCGAGGAAATACACTCAAAGTATGGAGAACGTTGTATCGCTTTGTTACACCGTGATACGAACATTTTCCGTATTCCAAGAAATCAGAAATCATACGATACCTGCGAGCAAATTTATCTCGAGCAGGAAATAATTTCATGTGAATTAGGGTGCAGCTTGGTTTCACCGGTGGATAGCAGTGGTAATCACTGTTCCACCAATTTGTGGCGAGTCACTTCTAACGAACCAAAACGGTCTCATTTATATTGTACCTTTTCTTGCAATCCTGGATACTCAATCAAGTGAAAAATTCTGTCAACAAAAGTTATTCTTTACCGGAACAAATTGTTACTTGTTCAAATTAAATACATTTAAGCACTGGAAATACATTTGTGAATTATTGCAAATCTACCGGTAAGTATACGCATAAGTATTCGTGAAAGAGCTAAAACGTAATTGCTCCTTATGTAATAAAATAGAAACACAGTTAGCATTGTTAGGCAAAGTGCAGGCCTTTTGCATGCAAAACGAACGACGCGTTTCATTGGCACGCGTTTGCGCTTAACAAACAATAAATACATACGTCAAGCGGCACACGGTTCTTGGTACCCGGACAAAAACCGTTTTCCTTCTAATTTATATGTTACTCCCGGAAAAAAGTTCTCGTCAACGTTCGTTGTCGCGTGCGTGCATGCCTGCGATTTTTCTGCCGCTTTCGCGAATAAATTTTTTGCCCGGTGCAAAGCGACGTTGCTTCGGGGACCGCTGACTTAAAAGTACTATGAATCTGTAGAGAGTGTATCAGAACTAGGGTGTAAAAAGAAAAACGGATTGTTTGATGGGTCACTTTCAGTGCAACGTTCCATATATGAATTAAAGTCCATTTTTCAGTGTTTACACTTGATCACTGCTGTTACTTGAAGTCCAATTGTATTTGAACAGATTTTATTGTAGAGTGTGATAAGGAATATTTAAATGTGAATTTTCATGAAGAACTGTCACTGTGATATGAATTTTTTTGAAATTCGTTGATAACTCTTTAATGTGAAATTAACACCTGTATAAGGAGGAATCTAAAGGATTCAAATGCAAAAATTTCATAGCAGTACGTACTTATTTCAGAGCATAAGGACACGATTACTGAAGAATGATAAGACAATAGGTCTATTTAGACATAATTCTGCTGCTGTGTGCCTTTCTGAAATGCCTTTTGATACGCCGAAATCAGTTACGTCCGGTGTTTTTCTTCTATCTGTGGGACAGTTGGGAAATTGTTAAAAGATTGTCTTCCTATATGGATAAATATAGCTGGTGACCTCTAGGTATTGGACAATAAGATTTACTTATTGTCTAAGTAGACAGATTGTAAAAAACCTTGGGGAAATAAAACAAAAGAGTACTTTTTATCGCCTTCTTTTATTTCTTAATCTTTTGGATACGAAGATTGATTACAGTCACCTGTGGCCAAGCACTGGCTGAGTCGGAAGCGTCACTATAATCACCTACTGTCGACGCCAAGTGCTTACTAAATTTAAGCGATCTGGCCAACCAATGAAATGTTTTCAATTCGAGGTGTTACGTATTTTAAGGTAATTTTCAAGTAAACAGGTAAATGTATACATTAATAATAAACTATATGTAATGTTCACATAAGGTGGTTGAAAAATATTCACAAGTTTCCATTTTTTATCGGATCTATTACGGATCTCGATGAACGCTTCGAGACATTTTTCCACAAATCTGATCTAAATATACAAAGATTGGTAAATCTCAAAAATAGATGACACGTCAAAACGGTTATTTAAAAAACAAAAGTATGCTACACAATACCTGTTGTATTCACTTTTTCTCCCAAAAGTACAAATCATCCGACAAAATTTATTACTGTCTACATTTTCAGATATTTTTTTCCTAATCGAATCATACAAAATGTTTATTTTAACGTTGAAGTACAATATCTAAATACGAGGATCATTCACGAATTAAAGATACAAAGAGGAAGATTAGTTAAATTTGCAACAAATGCAACTCTAGAAGTAGAAGAAAACAAAGTGCTAGATTAAATGCAGGTATACACAGCTTTCCTACAGTGGAATTACACTACTGCAGACGCGATAGTAAGAAACTTTATTTAGCTTCTAATCTCAATTTATCTAAGATGTACAAATTATAAAAGAAGATTCACATTTTTTTATTAGTTTTGCTAATCGTTTGGATTAGCGTTCTTACTTCTTTTTCACTAATTACTGTGTTTGCCAGTGCGATCATCAACGGTATCACAGCGATTATTATCAATGGAAGTGTGTTTCTCGTTACAATTGTTACCGTCGAAAGTATTAGGTTGTTGCACGTGAAATGATCGATTTCACAACTACGCAAGGTTTTCAGAATTGCGTTCTTAAACTTGCTACCAGATAACACTTATTATACATCAATGTAGATCTAGAAGTTAACAAACACCAAACCAAAGTAAAGCTTGAAGTTAACAAAAACTATCTGTCATACAATAGTGAAGTAATTGAGGAATTACCATGAAGAGCGTTTTCAAAGACTTCCTTGTACTTAGAGATGAAGAGTTTTCCTTTAACAAAGGCATAAATAATCTTGTTTTCCGGCGGTCAAAGCGCATTGAAACCAGTGGATCATACTCTGATTAATAAATAGGCCACTCAGAAGCAAAAATGACTAACTCCATCAAATTAGATTTATTAAATCTTTTTTTATTTATGAAAAATTAAGCATTATCCCTCCGTCGGGCGCACCTGATCTCTCAGGCGCAACCATAATTCATCTATGTATATAGACGCGATGCGTTGCGCAATGAATGTGCAAATGTGCTCAAAATGTTGATGTCTTTTGTTTACACTCGTGTTCTTCTATTATTCCTATGGTTAAAGACCTCTTGAAGGCTGATCTCTAAGATCCACTGCGTCCGATGGCGTTTCAGAAATGGGGTGCGACCGACGGAAGGTCAAGCATGTACTTCGATATTAAAATTGGAATAATATCAAAAAGTGGAGTTAATCATTCGGCTTCTGAGTGGCTCAAATATCTTTACTTATATCACAGACGTAGAAAGTTTCATTGATATCTAGGTCATTTCATCTGTAACAACCTAATACATTAACACTTAAATTTGTTTTACGTTACAATTCATCTCTTTACTTATTCAACGACCCTTGTAATTACTTACAGAAAAATCATAACAATACAAGAGAATGAAAAACAACAACTGTTACATTCATCGAATGTTCTTTTACTCGAACTGAACTTCTCAACTATCCCACAGATTTGCTTACCCTGTTCTTGAAACAAAACTAAGCGAAACGTGTTGCAGTAAAAAGTACAGACGCATGGATGATCGGGGTTAGGTGAAATTACCGTGCGAAATAGAGCAGGAAATTCCTGCGGTTCTTTAAAATATTTATCAGGCAGCCTGGCCGTAAGCAAAGATCATGAGAGGGCTGTCGCGTTGGCTGAGAAAGTCCGGAGATTTTTAGCCTGCTCGGAGAATCGAGCGTGGATCCCTCCTCGTTCAGAGAAAAATTCCTAACGACTTTGAATCCCTTCTACACAAGAACTTCTAACAGGTGGAACAAAATGGGGGATCTTTAACCCTCGAATGGCGGATGGCGTAGCCGTGACACGGCTGGCGAATGCCGGATCGTTTATAAACCGAAGCTGAACTTTCCTCCTAACATTCTATAACAAGAGTTCAAACTAAACTTTCGTCGTATTATTTTTTTCCAGCCTTCCACTTTCTTTCCTTCCTTTTTTCAATGTTCCACACGATCTTTGAAACTGAGACCCGGATTATTTCTCTTCTGTATTGAATCTTTCGGACGAAATAGTTTTGTTTTCTTTTTACTGAACTAATAGTTCTGCAAAAGGTTCTATAGTAATCAGGATTGATATTAGGATTACATCTTAGAGGTTCTTTAAATTATTTCAATACTGCTTCTTGTTTTTACCGAAAGGGATTACTGTAGATTTTTCTAAATTTTTTCTATTCGAGAGAAAATCATTGTAAAATTATTTTTTTCTTCCTATCATTTGTCGTCTCGAAGCTTCTGAAACTTACGGAAAGCAATCGTTATCACGTTGCAATTTTTAACACGTTGACTGCCACGCCGAAATCACATGTTCAGGGCGCCAAATATGGTTACGTAAGGCAACATTCTTACCCATGGGGCGTTTATTTTTTCGGTGGTCACGGGTGACCACCGTGGCGCCTTGGTGCACTCGATGACACTTGTTAGCTATTTTGGAATATTTAATTACGATATGGCTATTTACGACGCTTGTGCGATGTGGTATATACCTCAAACAGTATCGTAGCAACATAGTAAACAGATCTTCGTTTATTTTGACAAAGAAAAAACAAAAAATTTTGCAAGTTTTGGAACAAAGATTGCAAACTACAATTATAAACATTTGAAGCACTCCGGTCACCGATGACCACCGTGGCGCTACAGGAGAAACAATCTGCGGTCAGATATGACCACCGTGGCAGTCAACGTGTTAATAAAAGAAAATTTATCTTTCTAGATAAAGCTTAAATCTATTGCACTATTTTGCCACGTTAAAAATAAAAAAATACTTTTTATTGTTTAAAATTAAAGGTACTTCTAAAAATACATTTAATAAAGGCAATTTTTATACAGTTGTGCTTGCTACTAAAGGATAGGGCCTTTTCTGTTCACCAAAGCTGGTTGCTGTACCTTCAGTTTTTAGTGGACGACCTCTAATTCGTTATGTATGACTATGAATAGTGGTACCAGGTTTTAGGAAACTGTAGTGATATTAATCCAGAAGTAGATCACGAAACTGTGAGCATGATCTGTTTTCGGTGTAAACTGGGTTTGGATCGAGGAGATTCATTTGCGTATTTTTTTCTCTTAGAGATCCGGATTTTTATGTACGTGGAATTAATGCCCTTGCAATACGTTAGCACAAGTATATCGAACATTACGGAAATTATTTTAAATAAAAATGTTCAATTTCAACGGAG